>NW_012101857.1:397804-450637 GCF_000951045.1 Mandrillus leucophaeus | reverse complement strand
GGAGCAAAACAAAGAAAACATTTGATGGGTTAAGGTAGAACAGTAGCCTTAGAGTCCCTAGTTTGAAATTAGTTGGTGGTTTCTTATTAGTTAAGCTTAAGTTTCATTTCCTAGGATACGACCATTTGCTCTGAGTTGAGTTTTGGTTTGCTTATGCAGGAATCCAGGGTGCTGGAGCCACCTCAATCTAATTGGCCCCTCAATTAATTATTTTAACACTCCTCATTTCCCTTCCCTTCCAATCAGTTCAGAATCCTGCAACCAACACCTTCCCTCCTTGGTTGGGCAAACACATAACCCAGTGTTTTACTGGGAGGCTCTGGCTACCTCCAAAATGAATAAAAGTCTTGAGACTGATGACTGGAAACTCTTTTTTTTTTTTTTTTTTTTTTTTTTTTTGAGATGGAGTCTCACTCTGTCACCCAGGCTGGAGTGCAGTGGCACAATCTTGGCTCAATGCAAGCCCCGCCTCCCAGGGTAACACCATTCTCCTGCCTCAGCCTCCCAAGTAGCTGGGACTACAGGCACCCACCACCATGGCCGGCTAATTTTTTTCTATTTTTTAGTAGAGACAGGGTTTCACTGTGTTAGCCAGAATGGTCTCGATCTCCTGACCTCATGATCCGCCTGCCTTGGCCTCCCAAAGTGCTGAGATTACAGGTGTGAGCCACCACACCCAGCCGAAACTCTGGATTTTTAAAGAAACAGCCCTAACAACTTGTCATGAATATATTAGGGGCGTTTTGGGGCAGGTAAGGGGAGCAAGATGAAGATGTATCTGAGGCCTTTTGGAGATCTCTGATTTTATGATTATAGTTTCACTAAATCATTGAGTCAAAACTTTTAGCATTCTACATCCCTCGTCAGAGAAACTATGCCAGCTGCAGATAGTTTCAAATGATTGAAATCTTGTCATTCTAGAATGAGAATGAGAAATTAGGCTGGAGAGAAAAGCAGGAATGAAAATATGAAGTCACATGCCTGGTTAAGGATCTTGGGATTTATCTTGTAAGCAATGGGATGCCATTACAAGATTTTAAGAGTGATTTTGCATTTCAGCACATAATTCTGACTACAAAGTATAAAAGAGATCAGAAGGGGATGAAAGGATAAAAGAAGAATGAAAGGATAAATGTAATTATGGTATTGATTTCAGGAAAGCCTTGGTTGGATCTAAGTGATCTCTAAAGTTTTGAAATTAAATATTCCTGTTGAAACCTGACACTCATGAACATCATTTGAACAAAGGAGAATTTCCAGCCTAGACAAAGACAGAAACAACGCGGACCCTAAAACTTCAATAAAAACTTCACCAGTGAAAATTTGTCAAAAATCATGGCGCTACCAGCTGAAAATTCAGCAACGTTCCACTTCCAGTTACAGTCAAGAGTTAAGCAAAGTATGCAAAATGGTAAGGCTGTATAACTTTGTGGTAAAGCGCATTTGAAACCTAGATTTGAGTCTCAAATGTGCCACTTTCTCTTCCTTTTTGTTCCTGTTCCTTTGATGTATTGCTTCATCTCTCAAATTCTCCCATCTGTAATGGGAACAAGGATAGCAGCACCAAATTTACAAAGCCATTGTGAGATCCATGCATGTAAAGAATTGGAAAATTACATGGTTTGTGATGAGGGTCATTTCTCCCCAACTCAGTGGTTTCTTTACACGTGGAGAGAGCTCACTAGGGTATTCTTTCTGGCCTCTGTCAGCCCCTCCACAGAGTGACTGGATCTGACTAGGGAGTTTGAAGGTGATTTTCTGCCCCACTCCTCTTTCCTTTTTCTTGGGAGATGCCTACCTTCCAAAATGGTATGTTGTGCTCTGGTCTTGCCTTATGTTTTCAACATAATGGGAATGTTTTCTGTGGAGAAAAATGTTTTCAGTATTTCCCTCCAGGGAAAGCTTACAGTTCTCCAAACATGATCTATGACTCAACAGATAAGTCTAATTCTAGAGTGCAGAATTTTCAAGCCTGCTTGTCCACAGATACAAATCACATTTTCCAATATAAGCACTATTTGCAACAAAATTGACACAGGTATACCACACAGAATTTGTTCTTGATTAATGTTTTCTCAGGAGAATGCCTCTTGGTTTTTAATAGCTAAACTTTACCTAAGTACTTCTCAGTGGAATGAGGGTTGCATTAAAAAACTACATTTATGCCTTTAAAAATCAATACAACATTTTTAACAAAAGAATATGTGGGAAACATCTAGAAGTTTCACTCCAAATACAATTGGCATTTAGAATGAATCAAGTTTAGATGAATCAGAAGTACACATAGCTATTTTAAAGTGCTCCAAGTATCAACAGAGGGGATTTGTGGCTAGGATGTTCCTGGTACTAAGAAAAATATCAGTGCAGACAAAGCAACTGTTTGTCAACAGCCATATTAATTTTGGTTGGTTTGGTACCAAGGAAACAATGTTTTAAGCATTATCACATTATATGACAGTTTTTTCTTTGTGCATGGACATTTTAATGTGTTTTAGTTGGTTGGGGGTTTGGGGTTGATTTGTAATGCATAATAAATTTCCCTATTTAAAATAATTGGAAGAGGGCTCCTTTAGTATTTTCATATAGAACAACTGATTTCATTAACACAAAACCAATGTCAAGCTACAGGTGTCTGCATTTGAGGCCTCTCATCTGCCTTACCTGTTTGTCTTATTTTTCAACTGGTTAACAACTCAATGAAAAAAGAGATGGCTATTTGCTGGCCCCAGCTAATAACTAGAATGCAGCAAGTGTGACAGGGTGTCATCTCCAAGATCAGGTTACAAAAGACTTTGACGTCTGTCTTGATCTCTCTGTGGCTTTTATTGCTTGCTTACTCAAAAGAAGCAAGCTACTATGTAGTGAATGGCCCTGTGGGGAGGTCTATATAGCAAGGAACTGAGGGAGGCCTCTGGCCAATATCCAGCAAGCAACTGAGGCCTTCAGTCCAATAACCTGTGAAAAACTGAATCCTACCAACAGCCATATTCTCCACCAATTGAACCTTGAGGTGACTGCAGTCCTGGACAACACTTTGATTGTGGCCTTGTGAGAGACACTGAGACAGGGCACCCAGCTAAGCCATGCACAGATTCCTGACCTACAGCAACTGTGCAATAATAAATGTTTGCTGTATTAAAGCCACAAAACCCTAAGGCAATCTGTTATGCAGTAATAGCTACCTAATACACTCAGTAAATGTATGCTGATAACAACAACAACAAAAATGCATGATTTAATTATTCCTTGAAGAGTGCACATGATTTGGATACTTGCTTCTTGGAAATAGACCATGACTTTCTGAACATTCTCTGGTATTTGTGGAAAACTAAATAGGGGACTTGCCAAAAACTAGGTTGGATCCCATTACTTTAAATCAAGGCCAAATTTAGAGCATCACTATCCGGAAAGGAACTTTGATGTCACTAGCCAAATCCCCTCATTTTACAGAAACGGAAACTAAGGCTCAGAAGAGCTAAGTGACTTGCTCAGGACCATGACAGTGTCATTTTAGAACCCAGGGCTCCTGATTCCTGCACAAAGGCTCTTCCACAACATCTCTTGATAGTGTATAGAAGACAGGAAGATCAGAAAGGCTGGAGAACCCTGAATGTAGAAAGTATGACTTAAGCAGGGCTTGAAAGAATAAGTAGGGTTAGGGAAGGCATTTCACACAAGGGATCTATATGACAGAAACAGTGATGGGACTGTGTCTCATGTGAGGGGTACCAAAAATCAAAATCTCCATGATTCAGTCAGTCATCCTGAAGCTCATATGAAAAGCAAGGATGAGGAAGCCTTAGAGCAAAATGGCACATACAAGGAGCAGGGTAAGGAGGACAAATTTTGGTAGACAAACAAACCAAGGAACATTTCTGTGAGACTTTATGGCAGGAAGCAGAATGAATGTGGAAATAAGATAAACGGGTGGGCAAGAAATGTGACAGGCATCAGAATTTGGGAAACTTTATAGTTTCATAGACTTGAAGCAGAAGGAAAGAAAAAGGAAAGGCTCACACTTTAGACGTAGGGCTCAGACGTGTGCTTAGAATATGCCAAAACCCTTACCTGGATCTTGTGGCAGGATCCTCCCTTATATGACCATATTGGCTGCCAGATATTGTTATGTAGTGTTTAATCTATACAGATGTACACTACAGCCATGTGCTAGGCTAATCAAGCTTTGGAAATTGATACATAAAATTCGTGTACAAAAACCCACCTTTAAATAAATTATTGAAAAATTAATAATTTCTTTGAATTACTGATTCCTCATACCCAGGCTTAGGAATCCCAAATGTAACATCTTATCATAATTGGTTTAGCAAATCCAGTGATAATTCTCTGATTCTTGACACAGACACTGACATGTCAGAGAGGAGTCAAAAGGGCAATGAACTGGAGCCATAAGTCTGGATTCTAGTCTAGTGTGACTTAACCTCTCTGCATTTCTTATATTGGTAATTCAACTGCCCAATAAAGATAATAGTAGCTGCCTGTCCTATGTCACAAAGCTTCTGTGAAGCTTGAAGTCTGAAAAGTGTTAAAGGGCTGTACAAATGCTTGGCTACACAGAAAAAGATATTCCACTAAGTTTTCCATTGCAGCCATGAAAAGGCCCTTTTTCAGTCTGTAATGGCTTCCTTTACAAAGAATAAAGAGTTTCAAAGGCTAAAATAACATAAAAATTGCATTACATTGTCACAGGATGTACAATAAAAAAAGGGCTGAAGACGATTCACAAAGATAATCATATTGAGGCTCTGTGAAGTACAGCATTCAATTCCTATGATCCTCAAATATGTTTTCCAGGTTTCAGCCATGGAGGAAGTTCCAAAATCCAAATGATTAAGGCAGGGGAAAATGGTGGGATGAGTGTGGGGACTTCCCTGGTGTATTAGTTAAGGTAATGCTAGCTTCTTTAACAGATAAGCCCACAAATTCAGAGGCTTAACACAACGGACACCTGTCATTCACTCAAAGTAACGGATTGGTAGGTAGCTTTTCTCTCTTCTAAGTAGTGATTTGGGACCCAGACTCCCTCAATGGCTCCACCAACAACATGGGCTCAAAGTCTACTGCCGAATCCTCTGTATCTGTTTGGTGTACAGGAAAATATAAAGAGAAGGAGGAACACCTGTTTTCAGCTACTTATACTTGGAGATGACATACATCACTTCCACTCATATTCCTGTGGTGAGAACTTGTTATACATTCTACTAGGCACAAGCGTGGTAGAAAATGTTGTTCCTAGTTTGCCAGCAACAACTCAACACTATGAAAGGGGAGCCCAAGTCTCTGGGGGACACGAAACCATCTATGCCTCACTTGGGAACAGAAAGAACACAGATGTCTACTGTTTTGTATCCTTGCCTCTTGCCAGCATTTCTAGGGAATATATACATCAAAGGTTTTTATAGCTAGAAATGTTACCAATAAAACAAATAGCTTTGCTTGGAAAGCTGCTGACATTTATCCTTAAATCATATGAAAATAGGCCTTCATAGTTCTAAACCAGAGATCAGAAGCTAACGGGAGGACATCATTTAAAAAAAAAAAAAAAAAAAAAAAAAGCAGTGAAGTCAAACCAGGCTAGGTTCTAATCCCTGCTCCAGCCCAAGCAATGAGACCTTGCATAATTTATTTAACCCTTCCAAACTTCAATGTCTTCAGCAGCATACCCTCAATAACAAGATCACTGTAATGACATGCCAAGTGCTTGGCTCATAAAAGGCACTTGTAAAATAGCGCCCTCATGGGTAATGATCATTCTGTCTTCTAACGGTGCAGATTAATGTTGTCTGTTTGGAATTTTATATAAATGGAATCACACAGTAGGTATTCTATCTTCTGCTCAATATGTGCTTGTGAGATTCATCCATACCGGTGCACGTAGCTACAGTTTGTTCATTTTCATGCTGTGTAGCATTGTGTGTAAGATATAAAACAATCTGTTTATCCATTGTACACTTGGTGGGCATGAGTGTATTTCTGCTTTTTAGCTATTACGAACAGTGCTGCTCTGAACATTCTGGTACTTAACTTTTGGCAAATACATGTATTTGTTGGCTATATATCTGGGAGTGAGTTGCTGGGCTATGGGAGATGTATGTGCTCAACTTTAGGAGATGCCATGAACATGGCTTGTGGGATGCAGGTAATGTTCTCTTTTTGGATGGGGGTGTTAGTTACTGGGTACACTTAGTTTGTGAAAATTCTCTAAGTTGCATACATCAATAAAAAGTGTTTTAAAATAATATCTTTAACCTGAGAGACCCCAAAGGGCTTAAATATTGCTCACAAGTGCCACAGCGTTTGGAAGTAGATAAAAGGTAAAAGGAGTAAGAAGGGAGAAATGTGAAAATAAGTCATAAAGAGGGAGGAGAGGGTGAGGACACATAATAAGGCTGCAGGGTATCAAAAGCCAGAGATATCTACCACTTTTCTAAATCATGCCATTTCTGTTATATCTAAACCTTGACAATTGCAAAAAGGTCCAGGTCACTTTTTTCACAGTGACCCTGGCATTCTTATTTGGGCTAAGTTTTAGCGCTGCTAAAAATACAAGTCTTCCCTATGGGCAATCCACTACATGTCTTCCAGATCATAATGTGTCTTTCTGTTCCATATGTCACCCTGTCATTTCTGTCATTGTGATTCTTTTTTCCTTTGTCATTTTGGTATGCTAGGGGAGTTAGGTTGTGTCTGTGTATGTCGGTGTTTTGTGGGGGTGGGGAGTCATCCTAACCAATCCCAGTTCTTGCAATTTATATATTACCCTAATCACCAGTAAGACTTTCAATATCATAATCATGTAAAAACCATTATCTGCTAATATCACCTCCAGATAGCCTGGTTTTCACAGGGGTAACTACAGGTAATAACTCAAGCTTATGCTCATATGCTTCTACATATTGAACAAGGTACCCATGAATACCTGTCATGTGGAGTTATCCCATAATAACAAAAGGCCACTAAGATTACAACACTAGCAATCACTGATCAACACATTTGGCTTCCTTTTATAAGTGACTGTATAAATGTTAACATCAAAGGGAAGTTTAAGAGGTTACCCTTCCATTTAGTCTAAGATAAAATTGAGGACAAGAGACTTGAATAATTTGTTTTAAGACATAGTATGACAAAGAAAAAAAATCCAGAATTTTTTCTTCCCTATCTAGCATCCTTTCCCTATCCCATACCTTTAAAGGACTTCTGTTTCTCTTCACATGTAGTTGACATGAAATGAACATGATTCCAACATTCTCCATTTCCCATTTCAATCATAAGTCCCCAGATCTGATGTCTACATAAATGAGTATCTTGGCTTTTGCCTAAAACAAATGTGTTGGGAAATTTCTACAGGAAACTGTATCAATTATTTATTTCCTCAATTGTCAAGGTTTTTCTTTTTACTTTTTTTTTTGAAACTTTTTTAAAGTTAAAAAATACAAGAATAGTACAAATAACTCCCATAAAACTGTACCCAGACTGCTCAATTTTTACATTTTGCCACAGCTGCTTTATAATTCTCTCTTCCTCCCTCCTTCCTTCTTCTCTGTCTCTGGCTCTCCTTCTCTCTCTCTCTGACACACACACACACACACACACACACACACATTATTAGTTTTTCTCTATTATTTGAGAGTAGATTACATAAATTGTGCCACTTTACCTCATAATACTTTAGTGTGCGTTTCCTAAGAATATGATATTTTCATATATAACCACAATACAATTATAAAATTTGAGAAATTTAATATTGCCACAATATTTTTATCTTTTCTACAGTTCACATTTCAATTTTGTTAATTATCCCAACAATGTCCTTTAAAGCATTTCCTCCACCCAGTCCAAGATCCAATCCAGTATGACATTTTATATTTTCTTTTCAAGCCTCTTTACTCTCCTCCAATATGGAAAAGTTCTTTGGTCTTTCTTTTCTTTAATGATACTGACATTTTGGGAAAATGCAAGCCATTATTTTTACAACAGAATTATTTATCTAGGTTATATCAGTTATCTTTTGCTATATCATAAACCATCCCAAAAGTATGTGGCTTAAAACAAAAATTTATTACAACAAATACTTCTCATTTCTCACTATTCAGTGGCTCAGCTAGATGCTTCTTCTGGTTGGGCCAGGTTGGCAGAAGCTGGGTGGTCTTTCACATGTCTGGCAGTTGGCTGAATATCAGCTTGGGCAATAAGGATGACTTAGCCATGTGTCTCTCACTATCCAGCAGCCTAATTCAGGCTCATTCACATGGTAGTGTTTACAGAGTTCCCAAGCTCAGGAAGAGAGTAAACCCCAATGAACAAAGACCTCCCAAGCCTTCACTTGCATCATGTTTGTTAATGTCCTACTCGCCAAAGGAAATCACAAGGCCAGCCTAGGGTCAGTGTGGCAGAGCACTTCCCTAGATCACAGATAGAAGCAGAATGATCTGTGGCCATTTTTATAATCTACCACAGCAGGCAAAAGCCAGAAATAAAATATTTTTTCAAGAAACAAAGACTATGCTATTAGAAAGAATATGCACAGGCTCTGAGCACAGTTTGGGGAGCTGGCAGAAGTTTACACAGCTGCATTGCTCCAGAAAAGCCCATGTTTGCCCCCTCCCCTTCCATGAACCAAGCCGCTGCAACATGGTGCCATCTTGTAACCACAGGCACTGTGAGAGTGTGTCCTGCTCCAGGATCCAGTAGCCACTGCATCTCCTCATCCCTATGGCTTTACAGCCATGACACCATACACACATACAATAGTTCCCCATCTGAACTGCTGCAGTTAAACTCAGAGAAGTAAAAGGAGACATTACAGCTGAAGATATAAAAACATCATAGGGGAGACTATTATGAACTATATGCCAAAAAACTGAAAAGTCTAGAAAAAATTGATAAACTATAAACATACAACCTACCAATATTGAAGCACAAAGAAACAGAAATCCTGGACAGACCAATAACAAGTAACGAGACTGAATGACGGCCACAGTGCTATATTCTACCAAACATCTTTTTAAAAGCAGTAAATGTTACTTTTATTTAAGATAAAAATGTATTACAAAAACATAATTCTAAGCTGGTTGATTAACAGTAACTCACAAATATGTATATATGTTACCCTGATATTTGATATTGTAAGGACTCATGCCCTTAACAAAGATGTGGAGCTAAATTGCTGTGAATAGGGTTGATGGGCAATATCACACACACACAAAATGACAGGGGTTGACTCAATCTCAGAATAATGGTCATTGGAGGAGAATCTCTATTCCCTTTTTCTGAGATTTTTAGTTTTTTTTTTTTAATGTTTATTTAAGGTTCAGCGGTATATATGCAGGTTTTTAAAAATATAGTCTACCAAACATCAAAAGAAGAACTAATGTCAATTATTTTCAAACAATGCAAAAAAAAAAAATTAAGAAGAGGGAATTCTTGCAAACTCATTCTTTGAAACCAGCATTATCCTGTTACCAAAACTAGAAAAGAATACACAGCAAAAATAAAAACTACAGGCCAATCTCCCTGATGAATACAAATGAAAAAATCCTCAACAAAATACTAGCAAACCAAATTCAATAGCACATTAAAAAGATCATTCATGTGGTTTAAGGTATACAAACCAGTAAATGTGACATATCACATTAACAGAATCAAAGACAAAAACCATATAATCATTTCAATAGATATAGATAAAAGCATTTGATAAAATTCAATGTCCCTTCATGATACCAAATTAGGTATAAAAGGAATGTACCTCAACATAATGAAGGCCACATGTGACAAACCCACAGCTAGCATCATACCAAATGGGAAATAGTTGAAAGCTTTTTCTCTAAGATCTAGAATAAGACAAAGATGTTCATTTTCACCACTTCCAATCAACATAGTACAGGGGTCATAGAGCAATTATGCAAGAGAAAGAAAATAATACAAATTGAAAAGGAGGCCATCAGCTTGTCTCTGTTTGTACATAGCATGATCTTATATATTTTAAAAAAATCCCTAAAACTCCACACACAAAACTGTTAGAACTAATGAAGAAATTCAGTAAAATTGCAGGATATAAAACCAACATACGAAAATCTGTAATATTTCTATGTACTGGTACCAAACTTAATGAAAAAGAAACCAAGAAAGCAATCCCATTTATAATAGCTACAATAAAAATAAGATACATGGGAATAAATTTCATCAAAGACATGAAAAATTTTCTACAATGAAAACTATAGAATATTGATGAAAGAAATTGAAAAGGATACATATAAATAGAAAGCTATCCCTATGTTCATGAATTAGAAAAATTAATATCATTAAAGTGACCATACTACCTATAGCGATCTATAGATTCAATGCAATCCCTATCAAAAGACCAATGATATTCTTCACAGAAATAGAAAAAAAATCCTAAAATTCATATAGAACCACAAAAGACCCTGAATAGCCAAAGCAATTTTGACCAAAAAGAACAAAGCTAAAAGCATCACACTCTGTAATTTCAAAATATATTACGGAGCTATAGTAACCAAAAGAGCATGGTACTGGCATAAAAACAGACATATAGACCAATGGAACAGAAAAGAAAACTCAGAATATAAAAGAGAACAGAATAGAGAAATAAATTCACATACTTACAGCCAACTGATTTTCAATAAAAGTGCAAAGAACATATATTGGGGAAAGGACAGTCTCTTCAATAAATGGCACTGGGAAAACTGAATGTCCACATGCAGAAAAATGAAACTAGACCCTTACCTGCAGCCATATACAAAAATCAACCCAAAATGGACTAAAGACATATAAGACCTGAAATAATAACACTAGAAAAAGAAAACAAAGGGCAAATGTTTCATGACACTGGTCTGGGTAAAAGTTTTTTTGGATAAGACCTGATAAGCATGGGTAACAAAAGCAAAAATAGACAAACAGGATTAAATCAAACTCAAAAGCATCTCCACAACAAAGATAATGCTCAATACAATGAAGAGACAACTGATAGGAGAAAGTATTTGCAAACTATGTACCTGACAAGGGGTTAATATTCAGGATATATAAGGAACTCAACTCAATAGAAAAATAACAACAAACCCAAATAATCTAGATTTTGAAATGGGCAAAATACCTGAATACAAGTTGGAGGTCACACAAATGTTTATGATTAGGCACAACTGAAGCCTGTCAGAAACAATATGAACCTGTGATCAATTAAGCAGCTGACCTGTCATTACCTCCTCCTCCTTGCTCTTGTTACCCAATAAATATGAAGGGCTGAGAAGCTCGGGCGGCGGTCTTTGCTCACTAGAAGCAGGGAGCTCTTCTCTTCTCTCCATGTTGCCGTTCCTTAAAACAGTTTCTTTTGTTTTTTGTTATCATTTCTATGTTTGTCCCTTCATTCGGTCATAATGATGGTCTCAAGCAGTAACAGTAGTAACTGCTGTAATGATGGTCTCAAGTAGTAACAGTAACTCTCGTAGTGATGGTCTCAAGTAGTAGCTGTGGCAGTCAGCCACAAATACATATTTCTCCAAAGATAACACACAAAAATGGCCAACAGGTATATGAATAAATGTTCAACATCACTAATCTTCATGGAAATGCAAATCAAAATATACTGAGATCTCTCCTCACTCCAATTAGAATAGCTATTATTAAAAAGACAAAGTAATTAATGCTAGTGTGGATGTACAGAGAGGGGAACTCGTATGCACTATCGTGGGAATGTAAATTAGTACAGCCATTATGAAAAACAGTATAAAAGTTGTTCAAAAAATTAAAAATAGAACTATCATATGATCAGCAATCCCACTACTGGATCTACATCCCACAGAGTGGAAATCATGTCAAAGTAATATCTGCACTTCCACCTTTATTCCAGCATTATTTACAATAGGTAAGATATGGGATCAATCTAAATGCCCATCAACAGTTGAATGGGAGGATTAACTTGCAACTGTCACTCAGATGGACAGAGCAGTGTGTAGGACTCACATTATGAACTTTTATTCCAAGAACTACCACAGAAACATTATCTGGAAAGCCAACAGACTCCACAGAACCTTTGAAGGAAGTGGATTGCTGCTACAGGCCCCTGAAGACAGCCAAAAAACTGTGAGTGCTCTAAGAGTGAAAGGGAGATCATCTGCCCCCAAACACAGACCCTCACTGGGGAACCTGGAGGTCCAGATCATGGGAAAAGGATCTTACCTTATCTGGCGCTGAGAAGAATTTAGAAAGCCGAACAAAATACGGGGTAGAAGCAGCAGCAAAAAGAGCCCTGTGGGCTCTCTCAGTCCCCAGGAAAGCCATTTTTAACTGTCTCACAAGGATCCTTGGGGAGGGATGCCAGAGGAACTGGGAAAAGACCACAGGGAGAAGAAAACTTCCAACTGAACTTTGTAACAATGTTGACTGCATGTGAAGTTTCCTGGACAGAACCTGGGGGAGAAGGCAAATCAGGAGTGTAGACACAGCACAGAAGCCATGGCAGGCAGGGAGGCATGAAATCTGAAAGCCCTACTTGCTTTCTCAGCTGGGAGGCTGGTAGCCTGGGGCAAGTTCTTAGCCCTGCTCACCTGCTGACTGGAAATAAACTAGGTGTTGTTGGGGAGGCACGGTGGGAGTGAGATCAGCCTTTTGGGCTACTTGGGAACCAGGTGAGGCCTATAACTGCCAGCTTTCCCCCATTTCCCTGATGCAGCTTTCCCACTGCCTTGCAAGACACAGCAGAGGCAGCCACAATGTCCCTGGGAACATAACTCCATTGGCCTGAGAACCACACCCATTCCCCACAGCAGCCACAGCAAGTCCTGCCCAAAGAGACTCTGAGCTCAGACAAGCCTAACCTTTCTCCCTCTTAATGGTCTTTCTCTACCTGTGCTGATAGCAGAAGACAAAGGACATATTCTTTTGGGAGCTCTACGGCCCCACCCACCGCCTCATCCTCCCTATAACTACCACAGCTGATGCTCTCTTGAAAGCACCACCTCCTGGCTGGAGGCCAACCAACACAAAACTTGCGCAATAAAACTACAACCAAGGACCCTCACAGAGTCCACGTCACTCCCCTGCCACCTCCACCAGAGCAGGTGCTTGTATCCACGACTGAGAGACCTAAAGACAGTTCACATCAGAGGACTCAGTGCAGATACTCCCCAGTAGCGACCTGGAGCCTGGTAGCTCTGTTGGGTAGCTAGATCCATAAGAGAAATATCAGTTACTGCAGTTCAGCTCTCAGAAAGTCATATTCCTAGGGGAAAGGGGAGAACACTATATCACGGGAGCACCCTGTGGGGGACAAAAGAATCTGAACAGCAGCCCTTCAGCCCCAGATCTTCCCTCTGACATAGTCTACCCAAATGAGAAGGAAGCAGAAAGACAATTCTGGTAATATGACAAAACAATGTTCTTTAACACCCCCAAAAGATCACACTAGCTCACCAGCAATAGATCTAAACCAAGACAAAATCTCTGAATTGCCAGAAAAAGAATTCAGAAGATTATTAAGTTAATCAAGGAGGCACCAGAGAAAGGTGAAGTCCATCTTAAATCAAAAAAATATACAAGATATTAAGGGAAAAATCTTCAGTAAAATAGCATAAATAAAAAACAATCTCAACTTCTGGAAATGAAGAACACACTTAGAGAAATGTAAAATACACTGGAAAGTCTCAGCAACAGAATCAAACAAGTAGAAGAAATAATTTCACAGCTTGAAGACAAGGCTTTCAAACTAAATGCAACAAAAACAAAGAAAAAAGAATTTTAAAAAATGAATAAAGTCTCCAAGAAGTTTAGGATTATGTTAAATGATCCAATCTAAGAATAATTGGAGTTCCTGAGGGAGAAGAGAAATGTAAAAGTTTGGAAAACATATTTGAGGGAATAATCAAGGAGAACTTCCCTGGTCTTGCTAGAGATCTAGACATTCAAATACAAGAAGCTCAAAGAACACCTGGGAAATGTATCACAAAAAGATCATTGCTTAGGCACATAGTCATTAAGTTATCTAAAGTCAAGATGAAGGAAAGAATCTTAAGAGTTGTGAGGTAAAAGCATCAGGTAACCTATAAAGGAAAACCTATCAGATTAACAGCATATTTCTCAGCAGAAACCCTACTAGCTAGAAGGGATTGGGGTTTGATCTTTAGCCTTTTTAAACAAAATAATTATCAGCCAATAATTTTGTATCCAGTGAAACTAAGCTTCATAAACAAAGGAAATATACATCTTTAATGCATAAAGAATTTACCACTACCAAGCCAGCACTATAAGAACTGCTAAAAGCAGCTCTAAATCTTGAAAGAAACCCTTGAAATACACCAAAATAGAACCTCTTTAAAGTATAAATTTCACAGGACCTATAAAACAAAAACACAATTAAAAAAAAGGTATTCAGGCAACAAATAGCATGATGAATAGAATAGTACCTCACATCTCAATAATAACATTGACTATAAATGGCCTCATATCCAGCCAAACTAAGCTTCATAAGCAAAGGAGAAATAAAATCCTTTACAGACAAGCAAATGCTGAGAGATTTTGTCACCACCAGGCCTGCCTTACAAGAGCTCCTGAAGGAAGCACTAAACATGGAAAGGAACAACTGGTACTAGTCACTATAAAAACATACCAAATTGTAAAGACCATCGACACTATGAAGAAACTGCATTAAGTAATGACAAAATAACCAGCAAACATCATAATGACAGGATCAAATTCACACATAACAATATTAGCCTTAAATAAAGAAAGAAAATGTGGTAAATATACACAGTGGAATGCTATTCAGCCATAAAAATCAATGAAATCTTGACATTTGCAACAACATGGATAAACCTAGGGGACATAATGCGAAATGGAATAAACCAGGCCCAGAAAGACAAATACCAAATGATCTCACTCATATGTGGAATCTAAAAACATTGATCTCATAGAAGTAGAGAGTAGAATAGTGGTTATCAGAGGCTTGAAGGGTAGTGGGGAAAGGATGATTAGGAGAAACAGGTCAACAGGTTCAAAGTTATAGTTAGGAGAAATAAGTTCTGGCATTCTAGTGCACAGTAGAGTGACTATGATTAACACTATTGTATGTTTCAAAATTGATTAAGAAATGATAAATGTATGAGGTGATAGATATGCTAAATACACTGATTTGATCATTATACAATGTATATACATGTCAAAATATCACACAGTACTCCAGAAATATATACAATATTATTTGTCAATTTAAAACAAGTTAAAAAAAAAAAAAAAGCCAGTCAGGTGCGGTGGCTCATGCTTGTAATCCCAGCACTTTGGGAGGCCAAGGTGGGTAGATCAATTGAGGTCAGGAGTTCAAGACCACCCTGGCCAATATGGTGAAACCCTGTCTCTACTAAAAATACAAAAAAATTAGCTGGGCGTGGTGGCGTGAACTTGTAATCCCTGCTACACAGAAGGCTGAGGCAGGAGAATCGCTTGAACCCGGGAGGCCGAGGTTTCGGTGAGCCGAGATTGCGCCACTGCACTCCAACCTGAGTGACAGGGTGAGTCTCTGTCTCAAAAAGAAAAACACTGAATTATATACTTTAAAGTGATAAATCGTATATAAATTTTACTTCACCAAAAAAAAAACATTAAAACTATAAATAGAACAAAAACATAGGTCAGTTCTCCTAAGGAAAGACTGAATTTTATCCCTATAGAGGTAATTTTTAAAGGTTTATTTTGTAGAGACAGGGTCTCACCATGTTGCCCAGGCTGATCTCAAATTCCTAGGCTCAAGCAATCCTTCTGCCTTGGCCTCGTAAAGTGCTGGGATTACAGGCATGACCCACCATGCCCCACCTAAAAGATTTTTAGGATTAACATACAAGTTTAATATTTGAGAAAGAATCTGGATATTTTTAAGATGAATTGGACAAGGGGAGTACTGGCAGGGAGGTCAGTTGCAAATGATTCCAGAGGTGATGAGTTTTAATTAAGGCAGAGGGGGTAGAGAAAAGAGGATGGCATAAGATAGAATCTTCAAACAGAATGTATAGCATTTCATGATTGGGTATAGGAATGAAAGATTACAAAGGACTGGGAACACAGTGCTGGTAGAAGTAGATGGCAGTGTTACCCAAATTGAGTGATGTACCAGGAACAGGTTTGAGGGGAGTCCTAGTCCTTGAACACCTGCAGATCAGGGAAGGGTGTAGACAATGGATTAGCAGTATGACTGCGACATCTGGGCAAAGGCTGAACTTTTAGAACACTAAGAAACAATTGCTTCTTTGACCAGCCCCAAGGAAAGTGAGTCCATTCAGCCCACAAGTGTCATCACTTTCCAGAAAAGTGATTATAATTTTGATAGAACAGACAACAGTCTCAGAGGCTCTAGGGCTCCAAGGGTGATCTCTGTGGTTGTAGGTGTAAGTGGGAAAAGAATACTGCCTTCTCAATGTACAAAAATAGAGTAGGGAGAATGGAAATGGAGGTTAGGTGGAGTCCATCTGAGTCCATTTCTGCTGCTATAATGAAACACCACAGATTGGGTCATTTATAAAGAACAGAAATTTATTTTCTCGCAGTTCTAGAGGCTAAAAAGTCCAAGATCAAGGTGCCAGTAGGTTCACTGTCTGCTAAGGATCTGTTCCTTTCTTCCAAGAGGGCACCTTGTTGCTGCATCTTCACATGGTGGAAGGCAGATGGGCAAAAGGGATGAATGCTATGTCGACACATGGCAGAAGAGATGGGAGGAAATAAACCCACTCCCTCAAGCTTGTTTGTAAGGGACCTAATCCCATCCATGAGGGTGCTGCCCTTATGACTTAATCATCTCTTAAAGGCCCCAACTCTTCATTTTATTTTATTTTTTGTAGAGACAGGTCTGTCTGTTTCCCAGGCTGATCTCAGAATCCTGGGCTCAAGCAATCCTCGCACCTCAGCCTCCCACAGTGTTGAGATTACAAGCATAAGCCACTGTACTGGGCCAGGCCCCAACTCTTAATGCTGCTACCTTGGCAACTACATTTTAATATATGAATTTTCAGGGACACAGTCAGACCACTGTGGCCCTCATGCTTCTCCTGTTTTCTTTACAGTGGCACACAACTGCAAAGAAAACAGGCACACAACTACAACAGGTGTGCATGATAGCCAACTAAAGCAAGCCAGCGAATCTACAAACCTCCACACTTCTCCCAAGGAAAACAGCAGCTAAGTCCTCTGACTGATCCAGGAAAAGACAACAATTAAATGCAAGGTCCTTTACTTCAGAAACCAACATCAATACCAGACTCAATAAACCTTTAGAAGATCAAATATTTTTGTGGTTCACAACTACTATAACAGCAGTCAACTTTTCTCCCTGTATCAGGCTCGCCTCCTTCCAATTCGTTTTCCAAAATGTAACCAGGTAGATATATTTTAAATGAATTTTGATATTTGATTTTATTTACTTTAACTCTTTAATAAGTTCTCAGCATAATGTCCAGATTCTAATGTGGCTGTGGGGCACTGAGCAATCTAGTACTGACCTACCTTTCCAACTTCCATTTTTAGACTACTGTCTCCTCTGAACATTTGTACTTCAGAGAATGATCTAAACTGAGCTTGGAAAGGTAGGCTGGTGCTAGATTGCTTAGTTCTCCATTAGCTATTTTAGATTGCCCCCACCTTGATTACAAAAGTCCAGTGCCTTGATCCTATGACCCACTTCCACTCCTAAATATCTACTCAAAATATACCACTGTTCACCAAAGTAATGTACAAGGATGTTCACAGCAACACTATATGTAATAGTCCCAAATGGGAAAAATCCAAATCACTCACAATAACATAAATAAATGTGGTATCTTCTAAAAGGGAATACTATACAGTCACAAAATAAAAGTAGCTACGGCTATATGCAACCAGACGAATGAATCTCACAAACTTAGCATCGCGGGGGAAAGGCAGGTACAGAGGAACTCATAGTATATTATTCCAAGTACATAAAGTACAAAGATAGTCAAAACTAAACTATGGTGTTGCAAATCAGGACAGGGTTACCGTTGCAGAAAAGGAGGGTGGGTCACAAGGGAGCTTCTAGGAAGCTTATAACTCTGCTTCTTGATCTGTATAGTTATATGGGTGTTTGCTTTGTAAAAATTTGTCAAGCTGCACAGTTAAAATTTATGCACTATTCTGTTAAGTCATATCATGATAGTTTACACTTTAAAAAATTATCTGCCTTCTTACTCAGCATCCACTTTTGCCTAGCTAATGCTTGCTCCTACAACTTTCAGTATCACTTCTTCC
Source organism: Mandrillus leucophaeus (assembly GCF_000951045.1). NCBI lineage: Eukaryota > Metazoa > Chordata > Mammalia > Primates > Cercopithecidae > Mandrillus > Mandrillus leucophaeus. The sequence continues at coordinate 432,364 of NW_012101857.1, read as the reverse complement.
AGAAGTTCTTCTCTAAACTCTTAAACTATTTTAGTTCATCATGCTGTGCGTTCAAAGTTCCCCATTGTTCTCCTATCTTAACAACTCTTCACATTTAATTACAAATAGTTGTTGAATCAAGTTTTGCAAATTGGCTTTATATATCTTTTCAGGCACATTGTGAAAGTGCACAACTTTTAATAGAGGGCATGCGAAGGGAGTAAGATTTAATAACACTCCCCAAGGGTAGACTATCAGCCCTGGTGCAGTGCAAAAGATAGAAGGGTGAACTAGTTATCTATTGCTGTGCAACAAATTACTACAAATTTAGCAGCTTTAAACAGCACATATTTATCATCTCATAGTTTCTGTGTTTCATAAATCCAGGCACAGATCAGCTGGGTCTCTGTTTTGGTGTCTCCCAAGGCTGCAATTAAGGTGTCACTTGGACTGCATTTCTTTTAGGAGTCTCGGGGTCTCAGGCTCATACGGTTGTTGTTGGTCTACCTTGGCATACTGTTACTTGCCACTGTACGACTGAGATCCCTGCTTTCTTGCTTGCTGCCTGCTGAGGGCCATTCTCTGCTCCTAGAGTCTGCTCCTATTCCTTCTCACAGTCCCTCTCACAGGCTTCTCAATGTGGTAGCTTCTTCAAGGCCAGCAAGGGAGTGTCTGTTGCTCTAGTCAGCTAAAAGGGACTTATGTAACAGAATTAATTATGAAAATGACGTCCTATCATCTCTGCCCTATAAGTTAACCTACTCAGGGGATTAATATCTCATCACCTTTTTCACATTCTATTGGCTAGAATAAGACATGCGAGAAGCAAGAAGCAAGTCCAAGGCTCTCCCTCAAGGGGAGGATATTATACAAGGGCATAATTCATTTGGGGTTCTCTTAGAATTCTGCCAACCACAAAAGAGTAAAAAAAATCCAAAAACACAGATGTGGGAGCCAGCCTCCAAGATGGTACCCAATGATCATACCTTTGTATAATCCCCTCTCACATTGTATCATGGTTGGTTTATGTAATCAGTAAAGTATGGCAGAAGTAATGGCATGTGACTTCTGAGGCTAGATCATAAAAGACAATGCAATGTTCACCTATTTGTCACCAGTTCTCAGGAAGGCTAGCTGCCATGCCATGAGGACTTTTAAATAGCCCTTTGGAGCGCCCCATGTGGCAAGGAACTCAGACCAACTGCCAGTGCCAATAAGGTTGCCAGATAAAATACAGAATTCCAGTTAAATTTGAATTTCAGATGAACAACGAGTAATCATTTAGCATAAGTATGTCTCAAATATTGCATGGGACATACTTATATTAAAAAATTTTTCATTGTCTATCTGAAATTCAAATTTAACTGGGCATCCTGAGGTTTGATTCTGTGTCTGTTTCCCATAATTTGGTAACCCTACCTGCCAGGGGCCATGAGAGTGACCCAGCTTCCTCAAGCCCTGCTTCAGTCAAATCATCTGGATCTGCAACTGCAGCTGACATTTTAATTGCAACTTTAGGAGACCCTAAATCACAGCCTCCTATGGAAGCTGCTCCCAAATTCCTGCCCCACCCAGAGAGTGAAATAATACATACTTGTCATTTAAGCCCACTTGTTTAGGGAGTAATTTGTTACACAGTAAGAGAGGACCAATAAAATATGTAACTGTCTACCCATTATCTTGGCCAGCCAGCTTGTCTTTTTTTATGAGATACAATCATCAAGAACAGTTCCACCATTAAAGGAGCAAACTCCATTCTCCAGTTGAAGAGTAAGAAGATAGCTCAGAAATGACAGTTAAGTTCATCACTTATTAATGAAATGCCTCAGCATCTATTTAATTGAATGAAATCTGTCAAACAGGACTTCTCGTTAGGGAAGTCAGAAGGCATTTTTTGTTGTTCTTACTTGCTGGAGTTGGCAACAGCAGCTTCAACATAACAAAGCCTGACAGCTTGATTCAGCCTAAAAATGCTGATGACAGGCAAGTGATGTCTACTGTAAATAGACGGTCCCACAGTTCCTCAAGCAAACATGAAAATGGCAAATGCACATTACACAACTGAGAGATCAGGCAGTGTCCACTCTGCCGCTGGAGAAATGAAAAGATGTTTAAAAATGATTTACACATTATTAAACATGTAGCTGGAGAGAAGAAAGGAAAAACGGGTAACCAAAGGATCTCAAGAGCAGTGCTTCTTAAATGGGGGCTATTTCTCCCCCCTCTCCCAGGGTACACTTAGCAACTTATAAAAACATTTTTGGTTGTCACCACTAGGGGCAGGTACTACTGGCAGCTATTGGGTTGACACCAAGGATGCTGCTAAACATCCTACACTGCCCCCACATCAAATAATTATCCAGCCCAAAATGTCATCAGTGCCAAGGCTGAGAAATGCTGCTTAAGAGAGATATAAACCCACTATTTGTTATACTGACAAAACAGATTGCTGTAATTCTCTGGTATTCAGGAAATTTCTACTATGAAAACATTTAGTTCATTGATCTAGTCTATGCTCTTTGATTTATTCATTCTACATTCATATATTCATACATTTATTTGTTCATTCAACAAAATGTTATTGAGTGCTTCAGAGTGCCAGGTGTTTTGGGAAAAACTAACATGTATAAGAAATTCATTCAGCTATTAAATAAATTAGTAAGCACCGGGAAGTAATATGAGGGATGAATCAAATATGTGTTCTTCCTTCAAAAAATTACAAAATTTAGAGTTAATAGTAAAGTGAAGCAAAATCCTATTGACTTAATGAAGCTTCATATTAATATAATTCTAATAATGGGTAAATTTCTTAAGGCAAACATTTGAATAGCAGTTGTCACTGTAGGCCAGTTGAAGAATACATCATTAGGCCAATGTATAAAACTAACTGGATATATGTGTTTTCAATAATTCATCTTTATTTTTCGTTTTTTTAAATTTTCTTCAACTTATAAGTCCAGGGGTACGTGTGCAGGATGTGCAGGTTTGTTACATAGGTAAATGTGTGCCGTGGTGGTTTGCTGCACATATCATCCCATCACCTAGGTATTAAGCCCAGCATTCATTAGCTATTTTTCCTGATGTTCTCCCTCCCCCAACCCCACCCAATCAGGCCCTAGTGTGTGTTGTTCCCCATCCTCATGTATCCATGTGTTCTTGTCATTCAACTCCCACTTATAAGTGAGAACATGCAGTGTTTGAATTTTTGTTCCTGCATTAGTTTGCTGAGGATAATGGCTTCCAACTCCATCCATATCCCTGAAAAGGACATGATCTTGTTCCTTTTTATGGCTGCATACCCCACGGTGTATATATACCACATTTTCTTTATCCAGTCTCCTTGATGGGCATTTGGGTTGATGCCATGTCTTTGCTGTTGAGAATAGTGCTGCAATGAACATACATGTGCATGTATCTTTATAATACAGTGATATATATTCCTTTCTGTCTATGCCCAGTAATGGGATTGCTGGGTCTAATGGTATTTCTGCCTCTAGGTCTTTGATGAATCACTATACTGTCTTCCATAATGGTTGAACTAATTTACACTCCCAACAGTGTAAAAGCGTTCCTTTCTCTCCACAACCTTGTCAGCATCTGTTGTTTTTTGACTTTTTAATAATAGCCATTCTGACTGGTGTGAGATGGTATCTCATTGTGGTTTTGATTTTTCATTTCTCTAATGACCAGTGACATTGAGTTTTTATTAATATGTTTTTTGGCCCCATGTATGTCTTCTTTTCAGCAGTGTCTATTCATATCCTTTGTCCACTTTTTAACGGGTTTTTTTTTTTTCTTGCAAATTTGTTTAAGTTCTTTGTAGACTCTGGATATCAGACCTTTGTCAGATGGTGAGATTGCAAAAAATTTCTCCCACTCTGTAGGTTGTCTATTTACTCTCTTGATAGTTTCTTTTGCTGTGCAGAAGCTCTTTAATTAGATCTCATTTGTCAATTTTTGCTTTTGTTGCTATTGCTTTGGGCAATTTCATCATGAAATCTTTGCCTGTGCCTGCGTCCTGAATGGTATTTCTTAGATTTTTTTCCAGGAATTTTATAGTTTTGGATTTTACATTTAAATCTTTAATCCATCTTGATTTAATTTTTGTATACGGTGCAAGGAAGGAGTCCAGTTTCATTTTCTGCATATGGCTAGCCAGCACTCCCAGCACCACTTATTAAATAGAGTCCTTGCCCTATTGCTTGTTTTTGTCAGATTTGCTGAAGATCAGATGGTTGTAGGTGTGCAGTCTTATGTCTGAGTTCTCTATTCTGTTCCATTGGACTATATGTCTGTTCTTATACCAGTACCATGCTGTTTTGATTACTGTAGGCTTGTATAGTTTGAAGTTGGGTAGTGTGATGCCTCCAGATTTGTTCTTGGCTATTTGGGCTCTTTTTTGGTTCCATATTAATTTTAAAGTAGTTTTTTCTAATTCTGTGAAGAATGTCAGTGGTAGTTTAATGGGAATTGCACTGATTCTATAAATTACTTTGGGCAGTATGGCCATTTTCATGATATTGATTTTTCCTATCCATGAGCATGGAGTGTTTCTCCATTTGTTTGTGTCCTCTCTGATTTCTTTGAGCAGTGGTTTGTAGTTCTCCTTGAGAAGGTCCTTCACTTCCCTTGTTAGCTGTATTCATAGGTATTTTATTCTTTTTGTAGCAATTGTGAATGGGCGTTCATTCATTATTTGAATCTCTGCTTGCCTGTTGTTGGTGTATAAGACTGCCGGCAATTTTTGCACATTGATTTTATATCCTGAGACTTTGCTGAAGTTGCTTATCAGCTTAAGAAACTTTTGAGACAATGGGGTTTTCTAAATACAAAATCATGTCATCTGCAAATAAAGATAATTTGACTTCTTCTCTTCCTATTTTAATATGCTTTCTTTCTTTCTCTAGCCTGATTGCCCTGGCCAGAACTTCTAATATGATGTTGAATAGGAGTGATGAGAGAGGGCATCCTTGTTTTGTGCTGCTTCTCAAGGGGAATGCTTCCAGATTTTGCCCATTCGGTATGATATTGGGTGAGGGTTTGTCATATCTGGCTCTTATTATTTTGAGGTATCTTCCTTCAATACCTAGTTTATTGAGTTTTTAACATGAAGAATGTTGAATTTTATCAAAGGCCTTTTCTGCATCTATTGAGATAGTCATGTGGTTTTTGGCATGAGTTCTGTTTATGTGATTAATCACATTTATTTATTTGCATATGTTGAATCAACATTGCATCCCAGGGATGAAGCTGACTAGATCATGGTGGGTAAACTTTTTGACCTGCTGCTGGACTCAGTTTGTCAGTGTTTTATTGAGGATTTTTGCCTTGATGTTCATCAAGGATATCGGCCTGAAGTTTTCTTTTTGTTGTTGTATCTCTTCCAGGATTTGGTATCAGGATGATGCTGGCCTCATAGAGTGAGTTAGGGAGGAGTCCCTCCTTTTCAATCTATTGGAATAGTTTCAGTAGAAATGGTACCAGATCTTCTTTGTACTTCTTGTAGAATTCAGCTGTGAATCCATCTGGTCCTGGGCTTTTTTTGCTTGGTAGGATATTTACCACTGCCTCAATTTCAGAACTCGTTATTGGTCTATTCAGAGATTCAATTTCTTTCTGGTTCAGTCTTGGAAGGGTTATGTGTTCAGGAATTTATTTATTCTAGATTTTCTAGTTTATGTGTATAGAGGTGTATGTCATATTCTCTGATTGTTATTTGTATTTCTGTGCGGTCATTGGTTATATCTTCCTTATCATTTCTGATTGTGTTTATTTGAGTCTTCTCTCTTTTCTTCCGTATTAGTCTAGCTAGTGGTCCATCTGTTTTATTAATTTTTTTCAGAAAACCAGCTGGATTGGTTGATTTTTGAAGAGTTTTAGTGTCTCTATCTCCTTCAGTTCTGCTCTAATCTTGGTTATTCCTTGTCTTCTGCTAGTTTTGGGGTTTGCTTGCTCTTGGTTCTCTAGTTCTTTTAGTTGAGATGTTAGGTTGTTAACTTGAGATCTTTCTAGTTTTTTGATGTGAGCATTTAGTGCTATACATTTTCTTCTTAACACTCCTTTAGCTGCATCCCAGAGATTCTGATATGTTGTCTCTTTGTTCTTATTCGTTTAAAAGAACTTCTTTATTTCTGCATTAATTTCATTATTTACCCAAGAGTTATTCAGGAGTAGGTTGTTCAGTGTCATTTTGAGTAAAGTTCTTAATCTTGAGTATGTTGTGAACCAAGAGACTGTGTGTTATGATTTTAGTTCTTTTGCATTTGCTAAGGAGTATTTTACTTCTGATCATGTGATCAATTTTAGAGTAAGTGCCATGTGGGCAATGAGAAGAATGTATATTTTGTTGAATTTGGGTGGAAAGTTCTGTAGATATCTATCAAGACCACTTGATGCAGACCTGAGTTCAGGTCCTGAATATCTTTGTTAATTTTCTGCCTTGATGATCTGTCTAATATTGTCAGTGGTGTGTTAAAGTCTCCCACTATTATTGTGTGGGAGGCTAAGTCTCTTTGTAGGTCTTTAAGCACTTGCTTTATGAATCTGGGTGCTCTTATATTGGGGTGCATATATATTTAGGATAGTTAGCTTTTCTTGTTGAATTGAACCCTTTATCATTATGTAATGCCCTTCTTTGTCTTTTTTGATCTTTGTATGTTTTGTCAGAAACTACAACTGCAACCCCTGCTTTTTTTCTGTTTTTCATTTGCTTAGTAAATTTTCCTCCATCCCTTTATTTTGAGCCTATGTGTGTCTTTGCACATGAGATGGTTCTCTTGAAGACAGCACACTGATGGGTCTTGGGTCTTTATCCAGTTTGCCATTCTGTGTCTTTTAATTGGGGCATTTAGCCCAGTTACATTTAAAGTTAGTATTGTTATATGTGAATTTGATCCTGTCATTGTGATGCTAGCTGGTTATTTTGAAGACTTGTTTATGTGATAGCTTCACAGTGTCACTGATCTGTGTACTTCAGTGTGTTTTTGTAGTGACTGATAATGGTTTTTCCTTTCCATATTTAGAGCTTCCTTCAGGAGCTCTTCAAGGCAAGCCTGGGGGTGATGAATTCCCTAAACATTTGCTTGTCTGAAGAGGATCTTATTTCTCCTTTGCTTATGAAGCTTAGTTCGGCCAGATATGAAATTCTGGGTTGGAAATTCTTTCCTTTAAGAATGTGGAATATTGGCCCTCAATCTCTTCTGGCTTGTAGGGTTTCTGCTGAGAGGTCCGCTGTTAGTCTGATGGGTTTCCCTTTGTAGGTGACCTGGCCTTTCTCTCTGGCTGCCCTTAGCATTTTTTGTTTCATTTCAACCATGGAGAATTTGATGATTATGTTTCTTGGGGTTGATATTCTCATGGAGTATCTTAGTGGGGTTCTCTGCATTTCCTGAATTTGATTGTTGCCTGTCTTGCTAGGTTAGGGAGGTTCTCCTGCATGATATCCTGAAGCATGTTTTCCAACTTGGTTCCATTCTCCCTGTCTCTCTCAGGTACCCCAATCAGTCGTAGGTTCGGTCTCTTTACATAATCCCACATTTCTAGGAGGTTTTGTTCATTCCTTTTTGTTCTTTTATCTCTATCCTTGTCTGCCTGTTTTATTTCAGACAGAGCATCTTCAAGCTCTGAGATTCTTTCCTCTGGTTGGTCTATTCTGCTACAGATACTTGTGATTGCACTGTGAAGCTCTCATGATATATTTTTCAGCTTCATCAGGTTGGTTATGTTCCTCTCTAAACTGGCTATTCTGGCTATCAGCTCCTGTGCTGTTTTATCATGATTCTTAGCTCTTTACATTGGGTTACAACATGCTCCTTTAGCTCAGTGTAGTTCGTTATTACCCACTTTCTGAAGCCTGCTTCTGTCAATTCAGCCATTTCAGCCTCAGTCCAGTTCTGTGCCATTGCTGGAGAGGTGTTGCAGTGATTTGGAGTAGAAGAGGCAATCTGGCTTTTTGAGTTTTCGGTGTTTTTATGTTGATTCTTTCTCATCTTTGTGGGGTTACCTACCTTCAATATTTGAGGTCACTGACCTTTGAATGAGTTTTTTGTGAAGTCTTTTTTATTGATGTTGTTGTTGTTTTCTGTTTGTTTGTGTTTAACAGTTATGCCATTCTACCATAGGGCAGTTTGCTGGGGTCTGCTGTAGACTCCAGTTGCCTCAGTTTCTCCTGTACCTGGAGGTATCATGAGTGAAGGCTGCAAAACAGCAAAGATGGCAGCCAGCTCCTTCCTCTAGAAGCTCCATCCCAGGGGGATGCTGACCTGTTGCTGGCCCCCACACACCTGTAGGAGGTGGCTGGAGACCCTCATTGGGAAGCCTCAGTCAGTCAGGAGGAATGGGATCAGGGACCTACCCAAAGAAGCAGTCTGGCTACAGGTGTGCTGTGTTGGGGGCTGGAGGGTGGGGGGGCCTTCCTTGTCCAGACCACCTGTATTCTCCAAAGCTAGCAGACTGAAATAGTCAAGTTGACTAAACTGCAGAGATGGTGGCTGCTCTCTCCCTGGGAGCTCCATCCCAGGGAGATATCAAAGCTCTGTCTATAGAACCCTGGCTGGAATGACTGAAGCCCCCACAGGGAACTCCTGCCCAGTGAGGAGGGATGGATTGGGGTCCTGCTTAAAGAACCAGTCTGGCTACAATCTGGCAAGGCAGCTATGCTGCATTGTTTGAGACCCTTCCATATCTGGACTGTCTGTGTTCTCCACAGCCAGCAGGCTGGAGTGGCTGAGTCGACTGAGATGCATAGGTGGCAGGCACCCCTCCTCCCAGGAACTCGAACCCATCTCAGGCAGACTCCAACCAGCTGCTGTTGGATGGCCGGGATTCCAAGCCAGTGGGTCTTAACTTGTGAGATTCCATGGAAGTGGGGCATGCAGAATGACGCTGCCTGGCTCCCTGGATTCAGCCCCCTTCCTAGGGATATGTACAAATGGATTTCCTGCCTTGCCCGGGATCCCAGGGCCAGAGTATATAAAATTCCTGGATCTCAGTGTGTGCCTGAGCAGCTGCTCTGCCAAGACTCCACATAGCACTGTGTATCAGACCCAAGGCCCTGGTGGCCTGGGTTCAGGAGGGGATCTCCTGATTCAAGGGTTGCAAAGATTCATGGGAGAAGCATGGCTTCCCAGGCGGAGTTGCATAATCACTCACCGCTTCCTTTGACTAGGGGTGGGAGTTCCTTTGGCTCCATGCTGTTCCCGGGTGGGTCATGGCCACACCCCTTCCCCCACCACCACCCCACCTACTTTTCTTCATTTCTCATGGCCCGAGCTGTTTGCCCAGTCAGTTCCAATGCAAGAACCTGGATATCTCAGTTGAAGGTGCTGAATTCATTCACCCCTTTTCGTTCCTCTCCATGAGTGCCACAGACTGCAGCTGCTTCTAATTGGCCATCTTGGATCCCAACCTATTTTTCTTTAATTTAGTACCACATATAGTAATTTATGAGGAGATTTTTAAAAGGTATTTGTGAACAACAGCAATTAAGTGAAAGCTAAAACTTTAGTGATGATTGAAGAGCTGGCTCTAGGATGCATGCATACCTTGCACAAAAATGCAGCTAAAAAGAAAGCCTAAATAAACATTTCAAGTCAGCAATGGCAGGGGTCTGCGAGAGCTCTGAACATACCTCTTGTGAATAGTAAGGTGTCATAATATTACTATGGGAATTGGAAAATAGGAGGATCTAGGAGATTTAGAACAGGTTTCAAAGGCAAGCAAGGCAAAGGTATAGTCATAAAGTAGTCTGGCTGACATGCAGGATGCTGGAAGAAAAAGGAGAGAGAAATACAGGTACAGAGCCCATGACTGCATTTGAGAGGATGCTCAATGCTCAATGAGATTCTCACATCTAAACAAAGGCATGGAGGAGGGGAGGAAAGGAATACTGAACCTTTATATTGTTCAGTATTCCTTTAATAAAACTGTCTTTAGCAGAGGGGATTGCTTGGCTCTTGTAAAGAGCAAGAGTGGGACTCTAGTGAGAGATACCTGAAGCAGGAGGCATATATCACCAGGGTACTCTATATGTGTCCACTTTCCTCTTTCCTGGTACCTTCTCCATGAAGTGAAACCATCTTTTCTCACAACCTCACATCTCTATACCCAATGAGGTTCCCTCTCAAAGAAGTCCCGGGGAAGAATCTAATTTGTCTGGCCTGATACACAGATCCATCAGGTGAACCAGACAGAACAGTGTGGTGAGCTTCTATATTTCACAGGACCCACCCAAATCATATAATTAGACTGAGAAAGGAGCAACTGCCCAAAAGAAGGAGAGCAAATAAAGATCTGACAAAATAATAAATGCCTACTACTTAAATGTCCAAAAATAGCATAGTAGATAAATTCGAGTATGAAAAATATTAAGTAGCTATTAAAAATTTAAATTATTGTTTTACAAATTTAATGAGATCCCAATAACTGCCAATCATTTTTGTCTAGAACCAGTCATTCTAACTGAAAAGTTAAATGACAAAATATACAAGAAAAACTAGGCAAAGGCCAGAAGAATAACAAAAGTAATGAAGAATGACAAGTGCTACTAGATATTAAAACATATTTATAATGTCAAAAGTATTTAAAAATATGGAGCTGATACACAACCAGAAATGCCAATGCAACTGAATAGTCCAGAAATACAAAATAGAAATCCACATGAGGATTTAGCATATGATAGAAGGGGGCATCTCAAACCTATTTGGTAAAGTTGGGCTTTTTATTCAATGGCATAGGGACAATTGGGTAGCCTTCTGGAAAAAGAAAAGTTGGCTCCATACTTCACACTGTGCACCAAAATCAACTCCAAATGGATCAATTTTAAATTTTAAAGGTAAAACTTTGAAATCTTAAAAGTACTAAAGAAAGGAAAATAGACAAATTTCCTAGAAGTAGAAAAAACTTTCCTATGATTTATGGGAAGTATATAACTCAGAGGAAAAGTACAAATGTTTTAATAGTCATTGTCTTTCCCATCTTTTCACAGGTAACAAAGGGTCAGATTCTGAAAGCCCTGGCCATGTCTCTTTATTGTCTGTAAATGATAACATTTCCTTCTGAGGCTCCCTTCTATTTCCACTCTGTTATTTCTTTTTTTTTTCTTTTTTTTTTTTTTTTTGAGACGGAGTCTTGCTCTGTCGCCCAGGCTGGAGTGCAGCGGCACAATCTCCGCTCACTGCAAGCTCCGCCTCCGGGGTTCATGTCATTCTCCTGCCTCAGCCTCCCGAGTAGCTGGGACTACAGGTGCCTGCCACAACACCCGGCTAATTTTTTGTATTTTTAGTAGAGACAGGGTTTCACCGTGTTAGCCAGGATGGTCTCAATCTCCTGACCTCATGATCTGCCCACCTTGGCCTTCCAAAGTACTGGGATTACAGGCATGAGCCACCGCGCCCAGCCTCCATTCTGTTATTTCTATTTCTCTAATCTTTTTTTTTTTTTTTTTTTCACTTCTGTATCGTCATTCTGACTTTCTATTTCTCCTTCATTCTGGGGGATCCTTCCTTTGACTTGCCAGCTCCTATCTCCGCTCTTCTATACTTGAAGACTTTCTTGCTGCTAATGGTTTCCCTGCCTGCCTTCCTCTGTCTTTCAAAACAATTGATACTTGGCCAGGCATTGTGGGACAAAAGAACTCAGAAGAACTAGCTGAGTCAGGGGAAGGTGTTGCAAAGACAGCCAGGACTCCTGTAGCTGCTGGGAAGCAGTAAGGGAAGGAGGATAACTATTCAAGACTAGCTCGGCCAGCTAGACAAGGGTGCAAGCTGTAGTCAAATCCTAAACTGTGGAAATCACTTTTTATAGCACAGTGGAGTCTCAGCTTGAGCTTATGCTGTGTCACCAAGGATAATTGAGGCTGTCTGGACCTGTCTGTGGGCTCAGTGCCAGAAATCTGTTTTGCTTATTTCTTTGAGCATTTAAGGGTTCTCCTGAGACAAAACAATACAAAATAAAACAAAATCCTGCACAACAAGCTTGATCTAGATATAGTGATCAGAGGATTGGGGTTATTTTGAGCACAGCATCGAGTTAGTTACTTAGAGTTATCTCCCTACCCAGCATCCACAACTGGACAAGTGTGTCCAATACTTACGGAGGGTCCTTGATCACATTCGTAAGATCTCTGTAAGGCATTGGGGCATAAGCAGCTGCTATGCAGAGGATGACAGAGAAAACGGAAATTCTTCATCCACTCCATACCAAGCCCTCAAGAAAGAACAGCAGTGACCAGTGGACAGGTCATCAATACCTACAAACTCATGGGGACAAGTCAGAGCCTGAGTTTCCAGCAGGCCTGATGGAAAGAAAAATTTGTGATTTGTTTGTGGGCACATCTGATATGCCCTGATAGCTCTCGAAATCACTGGAGTAGGGGTGGGGAAAGGGGAGGAGGAGAGCCCTGCAATGGCAGGAATGGTGGAAATGAAGAAAAAAGAGGTTTCCTCTGAGAAGCTACGCATCATCAGCTTGGGTGTGGTATTTTTTCAGAGTGCTTTTTGTTTAATCAGCAATGATAAAGCAAGTAGTTCAGACTGATTTGGGTCCCTGATCGTAGGGAAAATGTCCACCCGCTTCGGGTTGTCAAAAACACCTGTTGGACATTTGGCCAGGATGGTTGGGAGGGCTGTTGGGGAAAGAGCACTGAGCCAGTTCAAATCTTGGCTCTGTCAGAAATGAGCAATGAGACTTGGAACTTGTGCCTGAACCTCTCTGGGCCTCCGTTTATTCTTTGCAAAATAAAGAGGTTGTGCTATATCAGCGATTTGTAAATAGTATTGAATAGAGCACTCCAGTCTAGGGAGTGCTTGGGCTGAGAAAAGGGGGCTGTGAAGGCTGGCTGAGATGGCCCTAGGCCCCCAGCCCCACCTCTCCAAGAGCAACAGCATACATGTCAGTTTCACGTATTGCAGCTACTTAGTTGTTTTTATTTGAGGGAAAAACTTGACTGCTAAAATAAACCTGGACAACCACTTAACCAAAATAGTAATTCGGAGGAAACATCAGAGTAGAGCTCTGAGGACTAATGGGTACTATTAGAAAGAGAGAGGAGTGTTTATCTTGTAAGTGTGCCATTCTGAACTTCCTAAGGATTCTGCGGAACATGGAACTCACTAATGCAAGAAATGAAGACATGCCATCTGGGCCACACTGGGTGGGCTTGTAAGGCAGTCGGGGTATTGAAGCTAGAGAGAGGGGTTGGAAGATAAAGTAGAGAGAGGAATCACAGAAAGAGGATTACTGGGTACTCATGTGAAATGAGCTCAAAGTAACTGGAGGGTGCCTAGAGGGGAACAGTGGGGCGACAATGGTCTCCACAGGCATTCCTGCTTTACCACATGTAATAATGGAAGCCTTGCCAGGCATTGCTGGGTCTAAAAGCAGGTTAACAAAATAAAACCAATCATTACAATACTGAAATACTTAAAGGTTTATAAACTCAACTCCTAAAGATTCAAAAGCCTCTCTTAAATGAAGGTCTGCTGGTAGTGTAAATTAGCTTATTTTTCACAGGGAGGGGGGGTCTACCTATTAGGACACCTGCTGAGAGTTATCTCTCAATTGGCAGTTACTTATCATCACTTCAGGAGAGCTTGAAAATAGCAAATTATTTTTCTAGGATGGGAAAGTAATGTTATTCTATCAGTTCAAATTCCTGAGATTACAATTTGCATTACTCAATATGTTTTTAATTCTATCTGCTCCAAATACATAAATATTCAGTGCTGAAAAAGGAATTCAGGGGATAATTACTGGATTCGTATAAAGCTGCAATTATAGTAATTTGATGATTTCAATTACTCTGGCTTTCTCTTTGACAAGGATGACTGAAACGCAGTAAAATTAGAACCAATAGGCCATATAAAGGTAAGATCACTGGACAGCATTTTGTATGGAAATATTCACTCCTAAATATGACTCATTAGCGTCACAGTAACAAAATGTTGCAAAGCTTTCCTTCTACAAAGAAGATTGGTACATCCCATCTTACCCAATAACATTCATTCTACTCCTCCTGTCCCCAACAAAATGTAACATAGGAAACAATCAATCACTACCCGATATCACAATCTTTCAATGACTGCTTCCCAAACGCTGGAGTGAGCAAAGCATTATGAATTCAAATCATGGCTCCCTTGGAGACTTGTTGTAAGATATATGCGAGTTCTCAGGATCTCCAAGACCTACATGTTGCTTGCAGCATGGCCCTCCAAATTCTTATATTTGGAATGTGAGGTTCCTCTCTGCCTTCCTCCTCAATGTTCAAAACAAAACAATAGCCAATAATAAGAAAGAAAATAAAAATGAAAAACCCACCATGTATGAAAAATTCTATTATTTAAAGAGGGAAAGGGAGGACATTTTCTAGCATTTAACAGGTGCTGCTGTTAACCTACTTACATGGTTTCTGAGGTTGAAATAAACTCTGCACAGCTCCTGGAGATTTCTTTAATCCAGTGATTCTCAACAAAGAGTGATTTTGCTTCCTAGGGGACATTTTGTCTCAATGTCTGGTGATATTTCTGGTTGTCTTAATTTGGGGAAGTGCTACTAGGATGTAGTGGGTATAGGTCAAAGATGCTGCTAAACATCCTGCAGTGCACAGGACAGCCATTTACGATAAAGGATGATCCAGTCCAAAAAGTCACTAATGCTGAGGTTCAGAATTCCCACCTAACCCAACTGGGACATCATGCATCATTTGTCAATGGTGTTTAACTGTACTAAAATAGAGAAGCTTATAAATCATTCCATTGTGTCATATAATAGAGATTAACCCTAGATGATGGCCAGAAGAGCAAGAGGCTGCCAAAGACTGGCAAAGTGAGGCAATTTCAGATTTAACATATGTGGAAGACCTATTGTGTGCTAGCTTCCCAGGTAACCCCTTCAACTCGATGAATAATTCTCTGAAGTAGGTAGAACTATGCTCATTTAAAGAAGCACAATCTGAGACTATGAGTTTAGTCATATGTTCAAGGTCTCTCAGCTAGGTAGCAAGACAGAGTTCAATCCCAGACCATTTTACTTTCAACAGAGTTTGGAAATGGAAGGTGGTACATAACACATGGCAAGCATATGCTAGAGGAAATCATGTGATAGACATTGAGATTTCTTTTACAACTTCTGTATGTCCTTCCCATGGCTCCTGCTTAAAATGGTCTATAACCTGTGGCTTTGTTCAGAAGATATCACTGAAAGCCACTTTGGTCCTACGCATGGGGCAAAGCACATGATGCCTGGGATTCTACTTGCCCCTGAGCAGTCCTTCATCAATAACTCATGACTTTGAGAGTATAAAAGCCCAACTCCTGTTCCTCAAGGTAAGACAAAGGCTGAGAAGTAACTTACACTCCAGAGTTCCTCTGCATGATCAGGTTGAAATACCCATGCAAGACAAAAATCACACTCTTCCCTGTCCTGCTTCCCTAACTCCTTCACCATTTTCTCCTGAGAGCACTTATTTAAGAAATCACTTGCACACAAATTCTTATCTCTGGGCCTGCTTCTGGGGAACCCAATCTAACACATAAGAAGAGATATCTTGGGGGGCCAGGGAGGTTGGGGTGCTTCCCAGAGTAAGAGGGCATTTAACTGGGCTTTGGTGGGCGCTATGGTTTGAATGTACCCCTTCAGAATTCTGGTATTGCCAATGTGACAGTATTAAGAGGTGGGATCTTTAAGAGATGATTAAGCCATGAGGGCTCCTCCCTCATGACTGGGATTAAGGTCCTCATAAAAGAGACTTCAAGCAGTAGTGTTTGTCTCTTGCCGTTCCACCTTCCACCATGCCCACCATCTGAGGACACAGCAAGAAGGCCCTCAGCAGACACCAAATGCCAGTGCCTTAATCTTGGACTTCCCAGCCCCTGCAGAACTGTGAAAAATAAATTTCTGTTCTTTATAAATTACCCAGTCTCAGGTATTTTGTTGTAGCAGCACAGAATGGACTCAAACAGTGGGATAATAATCAGAAGATAGAGAAGGAAATGAGGACTAGATGATAGTGGAAGATAAGGTCTGAGAGATGGGCTGTACCCAGAATGAGTCGAACTAATGTATTTGGATATATCCTGTGAGCAATGGAAAACTATTAACATTTTTTCAGTACGAGAGAACATTCCACATGAAATAGAATCGCTACATTAATAAACCTTAGTTGATACCAAACATGATTTATTGGACATTTTCCAAGTGCATTACTAAGTAATAGGGAACCTGAAAGTACAACAAAATGTAATAAAAGAAAATGAAAAATTCTTAGGTGTTGATTATTTTCTCTGTACAAAGGGGCTTTGTGTTCCAGAAATACAAGAATAGACCAAATTACTTTGAACTATGATTATAGCCAAACCACAAAAAGAAAACTTGTTTCCCTGAAGCCTGGGACCACTTATTTTACAAAATGCAACACTTACCTCTATAAGAAGCTAATTTTCTAACATGAAACAGGAAAACTACTCGGTATGTCAGAAAAAGTATGGTCGTTTTTTATTTGTCTATTATTAAATATTCCCTACTATGTGTTAAACACTGAATAGGTTATTTAAAAGTAAATATTAAAATTGAAGATTGAAATCACTTTCTGAGTTTTTAATCTCTCTTTTCTGTACATATAAACAGAAGAGTTACCTACAACATTAAATCTTTGAGGTCTAGAAAGCAAGTTATAAATGATAGTCAAGTAGAAATTGTTAAACTTTTTAAATGTCTATCTAAAACATTCTGAAAGAAATTATTTTGATGTGAATAACATAGAAGGTTAGAGTTCAGTCTATACTTGACTAACAATGTTACAATTCAATTTTAATTTAACATTTACTGCCTAGATCGGGGTCAGTAGATTTTACAGTAAAGAGCAAGACAGTAATTATTTCAGGCTTTGCGAGCCAGATGGTTTCTGTCACAATTACTCAACCCTCCATTGCGGTACAAAAGCAGTCATAGATATTATACAAACTAATGGGGATGTCTGTGTCCCAATAAAACTTTATGGACACTGAAGTTTGATTTTCATATAATTCTCATGTGTCACAAAATATTCTTCTTTGTTTTTGGTTTTTTTTTCCAGTCATTAAAAAAATGTAAAAACCATTCCTAGTTCACAAGCAGGCTGTATAAAAACAGGTAATGGATGAATTTGGCCCAAGAAATTGGTGTCCCAATTTTGGGTTTCCCCAAAGCAGGGCTGAGGCAAGGGCTTGGGTACAGACAGTTTATTTGGGAGGCAGCCCCAGGAAGCAAGAGTGAGGGAACATGGAGAGAGAAAAGGAAAGAAAGAGATATCAAGAAAGAGAAAAAAACCAACAAAGTAGGTGTTGCCGAGTTGGTTACTGCAGGCAGTTGGGCTGTATCCCACTAGAGACTCTCTTGAGAAATTGGTAGAATATGCTGTAGGCTGGGTGCGGTGGCTCATGCCTATAATCCCAAAACTTTGGGAGGCTGAGGTGAGCGGATCACTTGAGGTCAGGAGTTCGAGACCAGCCTGACCAACATGGTGAAACACCATCTCTATTAAAAATACAAAAATTAGCCAAGTATGGTGGTGGGCGCCTGAAATCCCAGCTACTTGGGAAACTGAGGAACGAGAATCACTTGAACCCAGGAGGCAGAGGTTACAGTGAGCCGAGATCACACCACTCTACTCCAGCGTGGGTGATGGAATGAGAGTCTGTCTCAAAAAATAAATAAATAATAAATAGTTTTGTTTTTGTTTTTGTTTTTAAAAAAAAAAAAAAGATGAATGTGCTTTAGAAATGCCTCTCTGAAGGATGAGCAGCAAAAGGCTAGAATCATTATCTACTGAATATAGTCCCTTCACTTCAAGTTCCCCCACCTGAAGTCATTAAAGCTCCCTCTGCTTTGGCAAAAGCCCCGAGGCAAAAAAGTAAAGAGGTGGTTCAAGAACTCAAGATGAGATACTGCTGCCCAGCTTGGGAACTTTCTGCCAGAGCAGCATCCACCATCACAAGTGGGCCATGGGGATATGGCACAAGGAATAATAAGTGTTTACTCTAGAAGGTAATACCATTTATTTATGTAATATTCCATTTCTCTGGGAGCCTAAAATCACAGATTTGAGGAGTTTAATATTCTAAAAGCAAGGTCACCCACAAGCTATAAAGTTAAAAACTCAGAAGAAAGCCAATATCCTAGGGGCCTTATCCAACTGGCCACCTACCCAGAAAGATATGTTGGTCATGGATTGGAAAGCAAACTCCTGAAATTAAAACTTACAACTGCAGGTCTAAGTGGACCAATTTAGAATGTTTGTGAGCAGTTACTAAGTGTAGGTGAGTCTGTAGCTTTTTAGATAAGGTCGCCAGCAGTGAAGAGGGCACTGTTCATACAACAAAGGATGAGTCCTAACAACTCTTTCTGGAAGAAAGGGCATTAAGATAGACTCTTAGCCTGAGGTCTTAATTCATCACTCAGAAGAAAATGAGGAGAAATATCACTGTTTGTAGTCAAGTTGGACAGGGGGACATTCAAAGATGGGGCAGAGTCATTCTCAGTGGGAGCCAGCACAAAAACCCAAAGGGAGGCAGAGTGACTATCTGCTGTTTTGTCTGCCAGGATTTATTTACCTTTCTGGTAAAATCAAACTCATCAAGCCCTTAGATATCCTCTTAGGATATCACATCAACTAATAGTGAACAATGTTCAGCAGATGTTTCTGACTAGACCTCACCCCTCATTTTAACACGAGACTCTGACCATTGTCAGTGTCTTACTTTTCTGGCCACAGTGATTGGTTCAGGAATAATTTGTGACCCAGTCAGAACTATTAAGAGGTGAGTAGTCTTTTTCTAGGGCTTCTTGGAGACAGGATAGTGTCCTTTCTTCCTAGGCCTAAATCCGAGAGGATATGGGGTATATTAAGGCTAGGGCCAGCACCTGAAGCTCAAATTGAAAGCCACAGGGAAGAAGGCAGAGTCAGGAAATGGTAAGAAGCTAGACTCAGAATCCAGCCATATTTATCTGGCCAAGATAATATGGCACATGCTTCTCAGACATTAATGTGCATACAGACCACCTTGGGGTCTTGATTTGTGGGGGGGGTCTTCTTAAAATGCAGATTCTTATTCTAGTAGGTCTAGAATGGAGCCTGAGATGCTGCATGTCTAACAGTCTCCTAAGGGGATGACCATGCTGCTGGTTTGCAGACCATATTCTGTGTAGCAAGGAAGGAAAATGCACCGAACCTTATGTCCATAATCTGATACAGGAACCCAGCAGTTCAAATTAGGCAGGGCTGAAACAGCTAATTAAGTTGGATGGCTGCTCCTGATTGGCAGTGTGAAACCTAAAGCCTGTAGAACAAAAACCTCCTATATCTAAATTTTCACCTCAAGCCACAGATTAAAATAAAAGATTTTCTATAACCATGCTTTAAAAAATATTTTATCCCTTATAGCAAAAAGAACGAAATATCCAAAAATCGAACTCAGAATTTGAGTCTGATCAAATCCAAGTTTGCTTGCTGAATTACAGTATCAGTTGAATTCATAGCCCTGCTAGGTCTTTGATGTGAGCAAAGGCAGTGACCTGGAAAGGGTACAATCCCAGCAGTTTAAATGGAAATATCTGAAACACTCTGAGGAGTCCCGTAAATCCCCAACCTCCCGATGAAGCACTTCCCACAGCCTTTTGGGCCTGCAGAGCAGTTCTCCTACCCTCGCTTAAAGAAACTGTGACTTCCTGGCCTGATTGTGCTGCCTTGCAGAACAAAGTAATTTGTACCCCACCAGTTACTGTTGCTCAGTCAATAACCATAATCAGATTCTAGCATGCCTGGAAAGGGTTTGAGTGTGGAATCAAACTAGAGAAGAGAAGGCTTATACAATCGAGACTTTAAGATAGAAAATTGGGGATATTTCTGGAAACAGATCTTGAGGCTGTTGAACCCAAAAGGTAAGAATATATAAAAAGAATGGAATTCACAATAAAACAATACGTATTTCAATATGAAAAGGCTCAAGCCTGACTACAAGAAGACAGGAGTGTTTGGATGCTTGCCCCTATTACCTTGAATGCAACAGCTATAAATGCCAAGGAATGCAAATGTGCCTTGTTAGCAATACATGTCTATATTAATTATTCATTTCCCATTGTTGCTGTAACAAATTACTACAAACATAGTGACTTTTTAAAACAATGCAAGGCCAGGCGCCGTGGCTCTTGCCTGTAATCCCAGCACTTTGGGAGGCCAAGGCGGGAGGATCACCTGAGGTCAGGAGTTCGAGACCAGCCTGGTCAACATGGTGAAACCCCAACTCTACTAAAAATACAAAAATTAGCTGGGCATGATGGTGGGCGCCTATAGTCTCAGCTACTTGGGAGGCTGAGACAGGAGAATCGCTTGAACCTGGAAGGCAGAGGTTGCAGTGAGCAGAGATCATGCCACTGCACTCCAGCCTTGGCAACAAGAGTGAAACTCTGTCTCAAAAAAGAAAAAAAATATATTAAATGTATTCTCTTACATTTCAGAACTCTGACACAGGTCTCACTGGGCTACAGTCAAGGTGTTGGCAGAGCAGAGCTGCATTCCCTTCTGGGGGTCCTAGAGGATAATTCATTCCCTTGCCTTTTCCAGCTTCCAGAGGCCACCTGGATTTCTTGGCTCAAGACTCCTTCCCTTCTCCTATCTCCAAAACCAGCAATTATATCACCCCAACCTCTGCTTCTGTCCTCACATCTTCTTCTCTGAATTTCCTGCCTCCTTCTTAGTAAGATCTTTGTGCTGGCGAGGTTGCAGAGAAATAGAAACACTTTTACACTGTTGGTGAGAATGTAAATTAGTTCAACCATTGCGGAAAACAGTGTGGCGATTACTCAAAGATTTAGAACCAGAAATACCATTTGACCCAGAAATCCTATTACTGGGTATGTACCCAAAGGTATATAAACTATTCTACCATAAAGACATATGCACGCATATGTTCATTGCAGCACTATTCACAATAGCAAAGACATGGAATCAACCCAAATGCCATCAATGATAGACTGGATGAATAAAATGTGGTACATATACACCATGGAATACTATGCAGCCATATAAAGAAACAAGATCATGTCCTTTGCAGGGACATGAATGGAGCTGGAAGTCATTTATCCTTAGCAAATTAACACAGGAACAGAAAACCAAACACCGCATATTCTCACTTATAAGTGGGAGCTTAACAATGAGAACACATGGACACAGGGAGGAGAACAACACACATTGGGGCCTATTGGGGGGTGGGGCAGGGATAAGGAGAGCATTAGGAAGAATAGCTCATGCATGCTGGGTTTAATACCTAGGTGATGGGTTGTAAGTGCAGCAAACCACCATGGCACACGTTTACCTATGTAACAAACCTGTGCATCCTGCATATGTACCCCAGAACTTAGAATAAGAATAAAAAGAACCTTGTGATAACGGTGGGCCCACCTAGATAATCCAGGAAAACCTTTCCATCTCCAGATTGTTAATTACATCTAGAAAGTCCCTTTTGCCGGGTAAGGTAATATATGCACAGGTTCTTGGGATTAGGAATATAATTAACACTGGGTTTTCTAGCCTTACAGTATATCCATACCAGAGTGCCCGTTTCTTTGAGCTTTCTGACCTCTTCTTACACCATCTGCTATGGCAATTCTGCCATTTTTACTTGACTCGGTGCAGGTCACTGCTTTCTCCAAGCTTCCATGAGCCAACCTAATTGTGTATCAGCATACTCTTCTTGCATTCTTACCGAGGGTTAAATCCTGCATCACAGGAGGATGCACCTAAGTCGATACACTCCCTTTGATCCAACCTTTGCTCTTTCCTTGATCCAGTGTCCTCAAAATCCAGTAGCACAGTCTTCCTCTGGTTCCCAACAGCAGCATATGTTGACCAGATCTGGCAGCAACTTTGGGGTATAGTCCCCCTTTCTCTTGGGAGGCCAGCACTTCCCTGGCAGGCTTATGTTGTGAAGGGACCCTCATTTATCTGGCTGCAGGAGATAAAAGCTTCCCATCACAGTTCTAACAATCGCAGGACTACAGTACGCCAGATGCTGTCTGACCTTTACCTCCCCCCAGGGATGGGGTCCTCATTGCTGGCAAGCTGGTGGGTGATTCCATTTTAGAGCGTGCTTTCTCCTGGTACCAAACCTCATGGCTACAGGAGTGCTCTTGGGAAAGACTAGAAAAGTCTGAGTAAACAGGTGAGTACAGAGAGAAGTTAACTGCAATGTCTTCACAACCATGACCTCAGCTGAGCCCAGGTGGAGCACTCTGGAGTTCAAATGGTCCTTTCAGTTGTCCTGCCTTGAAGCAAGGGGGCTGGGCCTTTATACTCCTACATCAACTAGTCAAAGGCTGTGGCTTTCACTGAGGAAGTCAGGTGTGATGCACCAGGCAGGTAGCTCTCTTCAGCCAAAGGGAATTCCCAGAGAGGAACTCTGCTGAGAGCAGCATCCAGCAGTTGGGGTAGGGAAGGGGAGATAGGCACTTCAGTCCTAAATGAAAACCTGGATGATTCACAGCATCATCTATTATAAGGGCAATGGTTAAAAGTTGAAAAAAGCCTTGTCTCAGCACCTTAAATATGATGAGAGGACTCTTCCTGACCCCCAGATGAGGACTGTGGCATAGTGGACCCATTATCTAAAAGTGGTGGGGGTCTGACACTTCTCTTTATCATTGGTTGCCAAGAATGGAACCTGACAAATGAATGAACCCCCGCAAAAGGAAATAAAACATTTTTAATCCTCTATTTGTGTTAATGCCTATCCTTTCAGTGTCTCTTTGACCTGCATGACAAGGGAAGGAAGCTGAGGAAAAGTGCGCTTAAAAGAAAAGTTTCCATGACTGCAATAAGAAAGTGAGGAGAACGATCCTCATAATTATTAGGCAAGAAGCAGACTGGGGTAAAATTGTCCAAGAGGTGGCAAAATCATCTCTATGAAGCCTCCATTAATGTTGAGAAGTTCAATACCACCTGAGAACACTATGGTATCAGCCTTGCTCTAGCTGCCACCTCCCTAGTACCAATGTTTCCAGTGTTATAACATAATACAGAAGAATCTGTCTATAATCCAATAATAACATATTTCATAGACCATGGATTTAGAGCTCAGTGAGTCAAACGAGGTGAAATGTCAGAAAGCAAAAGCTTTCCAGTGAAGAAAACGGGTCAAAGGCAAAATGAAGACCATGACTCTGAGAAAAGATAACTTTTATATGGCCTCAGTCACTACATGGTGAATTTCTTTAGAGAACAGGCCTCACTTAGGGTGGGGGGGCGGGGTTGCTAAGGGAGAGCCAGAGAAATAGACATGAAGAAGTGAGAGGGAGGAAAATCTCCATTTTCCTCATTGATTAAAGTCTGTCATCAATGCCCCTTGGGATTCATTCAATTCTTGCCATCCTTATGAAAAGTCATTTAAAACATATATGAAACAAAGGGAACAAAGAAAAAAAAAGCACATATAAGTGAAATAAGCCAGGCACAGAAAGACAACTACCACATGATCTCACTTATATATGGAATCTTAAGTCGAACTCATACGGAGTAGAATGGTGATTGCCAGGGGATGAGGGTGGGGGTGTGGAAAAAGGGGAAACATGAGGGTGCGGGTATGGAAAAAGGGTCAAAGGGTTCCAATTTTCTGTCAGAAGGAATAAGATTTAGTGATCTATTGCACAATATGATGACCAGAGTTAATCTATTGTATATTTCAAAATTACTAGAGAAGAAGACTTTAAATGTTTTCACCACAAAAAATAATAGGTAAAGTGTTAGATATGTTAATTAGCTTGATTTAATCTTTCTATAATGTGTAAATAGATCAAAACATCACATTGTCCTCCCTAAATATTTACAATCATTATTTGTCAATTTAAATAAATAAATAAAGGCAAACCTAAATCTATAAATTAAAAATAAAAAAGTTAATTTGTTAGTTTTTTATGAATACAGTATAAACAACAGAAAGGAACAATGAAACAGATGTGACTTAAACAAGGGAACTGAGAATAAGGAGAAAACCAGAAGACAAGACAAAACTATGAATAATAATAAATAACCCCAATTTTTAAAAATAGAAAATATATATATATATATAAAAGATTATAAAACTGAGATCCAGTGAGAAAAGTAATAGAAACAGGCTTGTTAAGAGACGTATGATTAAATAAAACTTCAACCTTTTTAGGTAAAAGCTGCAGTTAAAAATTAGCAAAAAGAAAAGGAAAAGTCTGGCTAGACTGTGTCAGAGGAAAGTGCTAGGACAAGTCCTGGGGCTGGAGCTGCATTCTACTCAGGCAGCTGTGGAAATGTGCCCCAGAGGGACTGAGATTCCAGGAAGCCTGTATTGTGACCAGGCAGGAAAGCAGACACCATATGAGGTATTTTAATGGAAAGGATTTAATGCAGAGAATTGAACTGTTTGTTGCCAGAGAACTGAAAAGAAAAACAGGGGAAACTGACGCAGTTACCCACTACTACATAAGAGGTTAGGGTTATCAGAACCTAAAGGTTTAAAGGAGCCCTGTGGAATATGGACTCAGACCTCCAAGGAGGGGACACTGCCCAGCTGGTCCTGGTATCTCTGAGGGATACAATGACGCTAGTTCTGGGAATGTAGCAATCAATACTGGAACCAATGGCCGCTATCAGGGTGAAGAACCATTGCTGTCCTGATACTGACTGATGGGACCAGAGGTGGACAGAAAGGAACAGGTCCCTTCTCCTCCTTCCAACCTTGACATCTCCCTCTAGTGTTCCCTACAGGCAGAGTCTAACAGAGCATCAGCTGGCAAAGGTTTGCAAAGTCCTGGCCTCAGCACGACAAAGCACAATGCTGTTCATTCTGGTTACCACTAGCCACAAGTAGCTATTTGACTTTCAATTTAAACACATGAAATTGAATAAAATAAAAATTTTAGTTCCTCAGTTACATTAGCCACATTTGAAGGGCTCAAGAGCCACATGTGGCCAGTGGCTACCATATTCGAAAGCATAGCTGTAGGGAATAGAGTGGCCCTAAATCACATAAGAAGGAACTTAGATCATCTTGGAAATTTTCACCTTCTATGTTGTACCTGCAGACCCAGGGAAACCATCCCTACCCCAGCAAAGGTGATCTTTCTTCAAACAAGTAACAGTATCATGTCATTTAAAAACAAAAACAAAAAACTTTTCTTCAATATGATGATGTTAGTGGTGGTGGCAATATTTGTTTCAGTGTGTACATTTAGAGTCAGGTCCTATCCTATGTAAAACACTTTGATTTCATTTTTATTTAATACCACAACACTATAAGCTCCGTACTTTTCTTATCCCATCTTACCGATGTAAAACCTGAAAATTAGAGTGGGTAAGGAACTTGTCAAAGCCAAACAGTGGACTCTAGTGCCCTTGACTTAGCTGCTGGGGTATATTGTCTCTGGTTGTCAAAGGGAGCCCACGCTTTCACAAGGAAGAGATTTTATTTGCTTGCCATTATTCAATAGAATGTTATTTTCTCAGAAAGAATAAATTGGACAAAGAAAGCAAACAATTAGGCCAGTACAGTGGCTCACACTTGTAATCCCAGCACTTTGAAGGGCCAAGGCAGGAGGACTGCTTAAGACTAGGAGTTTAAGACCAGCCTGGCAACATAGCAAGACCCCCCTCTACAAAAAATAATAAAAATAATAAATTAAGAAAGTAAAGCCAACAATAATGATACTTAATAACATAAGAATTATAACAATGAAAATAATTTCAGTTTAATAAAATTCAGTCCCAACAGACAACCCAGCAGGGAGGAATAAGGGTTGTCTTTCTGGTTTTATGACAGGTCGTCATGCTCCCTCACACTCAGTGTTTGGAAATGGCTTGAATTGAGTCCTTCACCTTTCAGTTTATGATGTTTGCAAGATGATTGCTTATTATGTAAGTGATGATTAGAGTTCCTTGTGCCCTCATTTTCTGTAGCATTGACAGTACAGTTATTTATGTCATGCTAATCAGAGGCAATATGGTGAAGACATGGTAGGGTCCATCATTAGTCTTGTGATACTGGAATAGTTACTAAATTCCTCTAAGTCTCAGTTTCCTTACATTGTAGGGGTATCATAAGAATTAGATTAGATCAAGAATATATGTAAACAATCTAAAACATTCTTTGACAGGTAGAATTGTGCTATTATTAATGCATATTAAGTGACCATCTAATAGATGGAATAGGAGACAGAAACAATTATTTCTTATAAGAATGTATGCATTCCTCTGTTCACTCAACAAATGCTTACTGAATGCCTGCTATGTGGCAGGTACTATTCTAGGTTCTTGGGATATACCAGTGAATACACCAGACCAAAATCCCTGCCATTATGGAGCTAACATTGTATCTATTTAGGACTCATTCTATGAAAGACATAACCCCATTTGTCACAAATATAAATGGGAATCTTCCCTGTCCTCAAGAAATTTATATTCCATTACCTTAAAAGCTTGTAAAACACCCTCTGAAAGGAACAACAAATATTTCATTGTTAACTAATGAAATATTCCTGGCAACAGGAATTAAGTGTGTGGTGGGAAAAAAATGCTCATTTAGAGATCAGAGAATCTAGGTTCTAGCCACATCTCTGTGTTTAACTTCTTGTAATATCAATTTATACTCTCTGTGCTTCGGTTTTCTCACGTGCCAAAATGGGAGTAGAATCTCAATGGCATTTTCAGTGATAGTTATATTTTTTATATGTCTACTATAATCATGCTAGCAAGACAAGTTAAATTTATGGAGACTCGAAAAATATACTTTCTCATATTTCATATCATAATCTCAGGTACTACTATCATGTTGAGATGCAGCCTTATGGGGGATCACATAGTTTTCCTACTGAATTGAGATGCAACCTAATGGAGGGAGGATCGCTTAGTTTTCCTACTGAAAAACAAAGGCAGACTGTTTGGAGTGTTGCAAAAGCAGAGTCTGAAACAAGGAAATAATCCCACAAGAGTGTTGGTCATTTGATTGAGTAGGGATCCCAGGAAGTTGTACTAAGAGAAAAGGACAGGTGAGATAGAGGAGAGAGCCAAAATTGGGATGGTTAGTGGGGTGGTTGTTGTAGCAATTAGGACTCAGTCGCACCAGGACTTCTGAGAAAAGACAGAATACCTCCTAGAATTGCCCAACCAAAGAACAAGAGGCTAGTACATTCTCCACTGGATCTCATCCCGGATTAATTGAGGTTTACCCCCCAAAATGCCAACAATCTCACCTTCTAAGGCCAACTGGTCCCCACAGCTTTAGCTTTGAGAAGACCATGAGAAAAAAAAAAAAGCAAGGCGTGAATTTAAGGTATGAGACTGTTATGTGTTGAAGTATGTCTCCTCAAACTTCATATGTTGAAACCTAATCCTGACTATCTCAGAATGTGACTATATTTGAAAACAGGGTCTTTACAGAAGTAATCAAGTTAAAATGAGGTCATTATGGTTGGTCCTAATCCAATATGACTGGTGTCCTTAAAAAAGAGGAAAATTTGGATGCACGCATGCACACAAGGAGAACATCATGTGAAGATTGGAGTTATGCTGCCGCAACCCAAGGAACTAGAAATTGGGAAAGAGGACTAGAACAGACCCTTCCCTTGCACTTCTGGAGGCAGTGCGGGCTGCTGACACCTTGATCTTGGATGTTCAGCTTCCAGACTGGTGACGATAAATTGCTATTGAGTAAGTCACTCGGTTTGTGGTACTTTGTTACAACAGCTCTAGCAAACTAATACAGACACTGTTGTGTGAAATCTGAGTATGGGAAGAACTGAGCGACACAGCTATGGCTGGTATTACAGGCAGGCAAGGGAGGTGACACTGACACAAGCACTAAAGACATCTGCTACAGAGCTCATAGACTGTGGACATACTAAGATGACAGATTAGCCTGTTGTTTCTGAGTTCTCCCTAAAGAAAGGGAATGCAAATGGAATACAAATGCAATGGCTAGAACTATAACCTACTCTGTCATAGCATTTGTTCTATATGTTCATTATATTTGAAGCAATGATAAACCCTCCTATTCTCCTCTCAATTGTTAATATACCTTTTCTTCCCAAGGCAGCCATTAAGATTCCATGTCCTTTTTTATATGAAGCAATCACATTTGTTAACACATGTGAAAGGGGGACATTTTAACAGCTTGATCTCCAGAACAGCATGCATTCCTTTTAGGGCGAGAATGACAAAAACAAAAAGATGGATGACAACTGTGTCACACCTAAAAATCTTACATTTATATTCATAATCTTTTATATTGGAAAAGCTTTAAAAATTATAATGAATTCACTAAAAATGTATGATAGAACTGCCAAGAACATCAGGAGCATTAGTTTTTGCCTGAAATTTGAGATTCTTTAACTGGGTCAGGAATATCTTGCTAAAAGCACTCCTCTCAGACACTGTCATTTTGTACTTTCCTTCCAAAAGCATCAATCTCAAAAGAGATATGTGCACAAATTAATGAGAGGATTTTTTTTCAAGATGCTGAATAAGTTTGATCTGAAAAAGAGCAAGGCTCTCCATTGAAGCCTTTCTCATACCCCACTTTGGTTAGAACCTGACTTTCCCTCCCCACCTGGCTGAGCTGTCCCTCCTCGAAGTGAAGCAATTTTCTGGAATGAATATAGATGTTAAACCCTGCTGGCCAAGTGGAAGCAGAGGCTGTGTTTCAAAATCAATGCACCATTAAAAAAAATCAATATATTCAATTCAAAAATTCAATATATTTTCTTATTTTAAAAGGAATCAAAAACTAAAAACACAAAAAGTAGGTTGGAAGTAACCTAGATATTTTGTCTTAAATAATATTTTCACTTATAATACTGTAAATTTAAAAAGAAAATGTGCCATATTTATATTGTAGGAGAAGAAATGTAAAGAGTTGCCTTTTTCTAACACACTTTCTCATTACTAAACACATTCTAAAATACATTGTAAGACAATTTTTTTCTTCCCCTTCACAAAATTTCCAAAGTAGAAGGCAACTGAAGGCATTCGTTGTATTTCATGGTAGAGAAGTTACCATCATTCTTTAGAGGAGATTTTATTATGATATCTGACTTATTTCTTTATATATTCTCCTTATCATGTTTTCAATTTATAGTTTTTTTACCATCCCAGGCCAAATATAACATAAAATAAAATTAGAGAAATTTGTAGCTAATTCTACATTTCCAAATGAATTATTCAATTACAAGTTTCATTGGCGTTTTAGTGGGTTATGACCTAATCAATTCATCTTCCATATTTACCTATTGGAATTTATCTTTATTTCAATAAGCCAAGCAATTGAATTTTTTGAAGGAAATAAATCAATGTGTGTTTCTTAACATGCAAAATTTCTCACTGATACGTAAAAAATTTAAAAGTCTTTAAAAGTTAGATTAAAAACCCATAATACATTGAGCCATAAAAAGGGATGAAGTATTGACACATGCTGTAACATGAATGAACATTGAAAACATTATGCTAAGTGAAAGAAGCCAATTATAAAAGACCAGATATTGTATGGTTCCATTAATATGAAATGTCCAGAGTTAGCAAATGTGTAGTAGATTGGCAGCTGCTTAGCAGTATAAGCTAAAGGGTATAGGATTTCTTTAGGGGCAATGAAAATGTTCTAAAATTGATTATAGTAATGGCTGCATAACTCTGTGAATATACTTAAAACCAATGAATTGTATACTCTAAATGAGTGAACTGTATGGTATGTGAATTATATCTCAATAAAGCTGTTACAAAAAAAGATCAAATTTTCAAAATCCAATAGCAATATTTTCTGTGTCAGTGAGCAAGAAATTCAATTAATCTCTAACTCTGTAATGTCTGAAGCTGTTCATTCACTAAACAGAAATCAAATACTGAGTTAACACACGTAGAGAGAGGACAAAGATGAAACTCCCATCTTGAGTTGAACACAGAAGCCAAGCAAAGTGGAGTGTGATTTTTCTTTTTTTAAAGTAGTGCTAGATAAAATATGCTTTGCAATAATAGAGGAAGAGGAGGTAACTTGTATTTGATGGAGTCAGGAGTCAGAAGGGGCATGGAAGTAGCAATATTTGGGTTGAAGAAGGGGATGGAATGGGAAGTGTGGAAGGGCAGGAGATGAGAGGACAGCAGTTATTTATGGGTAATGAGGTTACAAAGTGAGTTGAGGCCAGAACATGGAAGATTTCATATGACCTGCTAAATTTGCTCTTATTTGTTTGTCTGGTTTTTGTTTGTTTGTTTGTTTTTTGTAGGCTCTAGGACACTGTTAAAAATGTGTCTTGTATGTAAGCAGATACTTACATACTGTTTACATACAGCTAGGTAATGGTTCAGGTTGAAGAGTCAAAGACAGCCCCAGCCAAGGCAGTAGATGTGGGGAGGAGGAGAGTTTTGATTTTTAACGTATCTTAGAGGCAGAATCAACAGAGTTTGCTGACTGACAGATCCTGGAGATGAAGACTGAAGGAAAGAATGATGAAAGATGGAAGATGATGTAAAAGTTTTTATGTTGGGTGGCTGTAGTGTTGCTATTAAACTAAAGAACACCAGAGGGGAAAGGATGAAAGGTAAAATAATGAGTTGAGTCACTATGTTGAAAATGAGGCCGGGCGCGGTGGCTCAAGCCTGTAATCCCAGCACTTTGGAAGGCGGATCACGAGGTCAGGAGATGGAGACCATCCTGGCTAACACGGTGAAACCCCGTCTCTACTAAAAAATACAAAAAACTAGCCGGGCGAGGTGGCAGGCGCCTATAGTCCCAGCTACTTGGGAGGCTGAGGCAGGAGAAAGGTGTAAACATGGGAGGTGGAGCTTGCAGTGAGCTGAGATCCAGCCACTTCACTCCAGCCTGGGCGACAGAGTGAGACTCCGTCTCAAAAAAAAAAAAAAAAAAAGAAAATGAGATGCCTTTGAGATATGCAGTTGGAATCATGGGTTTGAATCTAAAGAGAAAATTGGAGCTACATATATTTTGGAAGTCATCATGAATATGGAAGACAATTAAACTGCCAACATAATAAATGTTTTTCAAAATTATTTCATTTAATGTCCATGGCAACTCTGAGCTGTACATTATTTTTACCGAAGACCCTGAGAGATTCTGGGAGATTAAGTAACTTTCCAGAAGCCACATAGCTAGTAAGCTGCAGAGCCAGGATTCAACTAACTCTCACTAAATGTGAAGCCTATGCTTTTCCCTCTGTGTCTTGCTGACCTTTTCTAAGTCACACAGTCATTGCAGTAGGTGGGCTCATCCAGAAAAAGTCTGTAGAGTGGGGAGAGAATAGGTACAATATTGGGTGTGATGGAAAAAATCCAATGTAGCTTATTTGTAGTTTATATTCCAAAAGGGGAAAGTAATAAAAGGTGTGATCGAGAAGGACCGTAGCCACTCTGCTATAGTGATTCTTTCACCTGACAATAGCTGCTACGTGGCTTCCTAGAAAACATTTCATTAGGCTCTTTGAGTGAACATGCCTTTTTGACCCTACAGATAAAGAGAAGTGAGAAGTCAAGAACACTTATGCAGCAATAAGAGAAAGGATCTCCTGGATCACCAGCTTTTCAATTTCAACATGATGCTTTAAAGGCTGTCAAGTGGTCATTAGGTAGCCAAATTGGTAGCTGACCACCAGTCAGATACATCTCTCTTTTAAATCTAGTACATTTGTTCAATCCTTCTACTACATCTCTGGAGAAAAGGCTTTAATTTTCATCTTAGTTTTTCATTTCAACAAAATGAAATACAAATTTTGGGGTAGACACTAGCAAAGAGTAACTCTGTATTCCATTAAATGTTGCAATGCTTTCAAAATTAATGCATTCATTCATATATTTCATGCACTTTCATTGACAATACACTGCCCTTGACTTCTAGAAGACTATAGTGTAGCTGCGGAGAGAAGCCAGTCTTTAATGGTCTTAAATCATGAGTAATTTTAATGAGAAGCAGCCAGAAGAGAAGAAAAGGGTGAAGATGCAGAGTAGCCCTTGAGGAGACAGCATGTGATGCACAGCACAGGTGAAAAGATTCACCTATAAAAGGGGGACATGACTTCAAATGTAACAGCTAGAGGAGAAGAAAGATTGCATGCAAATGCAGTTGGATGACAAGACAATTGAGGGAATTTGTGTTTAATGACTTCTGTTATTTTTCCTGTGAAATTTTCTTCTGAAAATCAAGGGGAAAGTTTCAAACAAGCAGAGATATTTAGAACAATATTATGTCCCAAACACAAAGATGTCTACACCACAAACACAACAGAACAGAATTATTGGAGCTGGAGAGGCAATTCTGAGTGCACAGAAGAAAGGGACATCAATGCGATATGATCCAGCCATACAGCTTGCTGATAGAGGGTTTGATGGGACATGAGTATGAAACTGGAAAATATTAAGGAGTGAAAAAGAGGTAGCACTACAGATCTGTTGCTTCAGCTAGACATTTGATAGGTGCCTTATAATACAAATAAGTGGTTAAGATCCCTTTGAGTGCCTAAAAGGCAGATATTTCATGATTTTTATTGACAGAAGACTAAGGCCATGGTCCTTAAGCTTGGCTACACGTTGGAATCACCTACAGTTGTAGTAACCTATTGCTGCATAACAAATTACCACAAAACTTGGTGGCTTAAAACAATGAGCACTTACAGTCTCACATACTTTCTGTGGGTCAGGAATTTAGAGGTAGCTTAGCTGGGAGTTCTGGCTCAGCATCTCTTGCTCATTGGCAGTCAAGATGTCAGTTCAGGCTTTAGTCATCTGAAGGCTTGACTGGGGTTTCCAACGTGGCTATTGGTAGAAAGCTGTATTAGTCAGAGTTCTCCAGAAAAACAGAACCAATAGGATATGTGTATGTAGGGTTTCCAACGTGGCTGTTGGTAGAAAGCTGTGTTACTCAGAGTTCTCCAGAAAAACAGAACCAATAGGATATATATACATATATCCTATTGGTTGGTTTTATATTTTTTTCTATTGATTCTATATATATAACATATATAATATATATTATATGTTATATATATTACATATATTGCTGGAAAGGCAATTCTAAGTACATATATATACACACACACACACACACACATATATACAGAGAGAGAGAGAGATTTATTATAAGGAACTGACTCACTTACATGATTATCGAAGCTGAGTAGTCCCAAGATCTGCAGTCAGCAAGCTGGAGATCCAGGAGAGCCAATGATGTAGTTCCAGTCCAAGTCTGAAGACCTGAGAACCAGAAGAGCTGGTGGTGTTGACTCCAGTCCAAAAGCTGGCAGTTGGAGTTCTAAGGCAGGAAAAGACCAATGTTTCACTTCAAGTAGTCAGGTAGAAGTAGTTCCATCTTACTCAGCCTTTTTGTTCTACTTAGGTCTTCAATCGATCAGATGAGGCCCACCCACATTAGGAGGGCAATCTGCTTTACTCAGCCTACTGATTCAAATGTTAATCTCATCTGAAAATACTCTCACATACACACAGAGAATAATGTATGACCAAATATCTAGCCTAGTCAAGTTGACACATACAATTAACCATCACAAAGACCTTAATTGCTTGCTGGCTGTTAGCAGGAGGCCTCAGATCTTTGCAAGGTAGGACTCCTCCTAGGGCTGCCTGAGTGTCCTCATGGCATGTTGGCTGACTTTCCCCAAAACATGTGATCTAAGAAAGAAAACCAAATAGAAGTCTCAATATGTTTTGCGACCAAGGTTTGGAAATCACACACAGTCACCACCATCATATTCTCATGTCAGAAACAAGTCACTAGGCTGAGCATGTGGCTCACGCCTGTAAACTCAGCACTTTGGGAGGCCAAGGTGGGTGGATCACCTGAGGTCAGGAGTTCGAGACCAGCCAGGCCAACATGGTGAAACCCCATCTCTACTAAAAATATAAAAATTAACCAGGTGTGGTGGTGTGCACCTGTGATCCCAGCTACTCAGGAGGCTGAGACAGGAGAATCGCTTGAACCTGAGAGGATGAGGTTGCAGTGAGCCAAGACCATGCCCCTATACTCCAGCCTGGGCAACAGAGTGAGAGTCCATCAAAAAAAAAAAAAAAAAAGAAAAGAAAAGAAAAGAAAAGAAAACAAAAAGAAAAAGAAACAAGTCACTAAATCCAACCCACTCTCAAGAAGCGAGGGGTTAGGTTTTGCTTCTTGAAGAAAGGAATATTAAAGAATTTGTGGATATATTTTAAAACCACATCTCAGGAGCTTTAAAAAAATACTTATACTGGCTACCACCCCTAGCCTTTTTGACTTGGTATGCAATGAGTAAAAGCTCCCTAGGTGATTCCAATGGGTAGCCAAGTGTTTCCTCTAACATATGCATCCACTCTTGTGTCTCTTATAACTCTAAGACCTTAGCAAGCAAGCACACAGCCCTGTGATGGGCAATTTGTCAGCCATAATGTTATACCATATCATGCAAGTGGGTGTGAAAACTTCCTATGATAAAAAACTCAGTATCATTAAAGAACTTTTTTTTTTTTTTTAAATTTATTTATTATTATTATACTTTAAGTTGTAGGGTACATGTGCATAACGTGCAGGTTTGTTACATATGTAT
>NW_012101857.1:380884-396984 GCF_000951045.1 Mandrillus leucophaeus | reverse complement strand
TTTTTTTTTTTGAGACAGAGTCTCACTCTGTCACCCAGGCTGGAGTGCAGTGGCGCAATCTTGACTCACTGCAAGCTCCGCCTCCGGGTTCACATCATTCTCCTGCCTCAGCCTCCCAAGTAGCTGGGACTACAGGCACCTGTCACCACACCCGGCTAATTTTTTGTATTTTTAGTAGAGATGGGGTCTCACTGTGTTAGCCAGGATGATCTCGATCTCCTGACCTCGTGATCCACCCGCCTCAGCCTCCCAAAGTGCTGGGATTACAGGCGTGAGCCACCGTGCCCGGCCTTCAAAATGCTTTTCTTAATACAAAGAAATAAGTAATATGTGTTACATAGAGGTATGATACCCAAAAGGAGAGTATTTAATACATTGCATTTTCAAAATCATATGTAGTCTAAAACAAAAATATAAAACAAAACAAATATAAGAGACTTCTGGCTAAGTATGAAGTCGAAAACTTACAAATAAAAGCATAAATAATGAAGAGTTTGAGCCTATAAAGGATGAGATGCTTGATAATTCATGACAGAACGTGATAAAGTCTGACTTTGGGGGTGTGATGGTTAGGGTTTTCTTGTCAACTTGGCTAGGCTATAGTAACCAGTTATTTAATCAAACACCAATTTAGATGCTGATGTGAAGGTATTTTGTAGACATGATTAAGAGAATAGAAAATTCCAGGCAGCAGTTTCACATGACAAAAAGGAAACTGGTGAAGTTGCTGCATAAGCTAAGGGCCAATAAGATCCTAAAAAACAGGATGTGGACTATGCTGGCTGGAGCAACTGGACTGAATATGGCACTAGAATTAACCTAGGTTTCACCTAGAACCTCATTATATGCTCATTAACATACTAAACCACTTATCTGCCAGCACCATGATTGTTCCAGGAACACTCATATTTGGTACAAAAACGGGTGGCACCACAGTTCTGAGAAATCTTAACAGTATTCCAGAAATGTTTATGAATATTCCACCCCGCGGTTAAAGAAACCCATAAAGATAGAAGCCCCAAACACTGCTGGTGCAACTCACTCTCTTGAGTACTCTCACACCCCCCTTTCTTGAGTGTGTATTTTGCTTTGCAAAAAATCTCCATACTTTCACTATTTTCTGACTTGTCTTTAAATTCCTTCTTGCAAAGTTGTCAAGGACCCGGACACTGGCCAGGGTTGAGGTCCCACCAGTGTCTGGGGACCTCCTCTAGCCCACCAGTATCATTAAGATATAAAGATATACAGGTATAGATATGGATGTGTATGTATCATATTAGTTCTGTTTCATTGGCAAACCCTGACTGATACAGATCTTGGTATTGGGAAGTGAGGTGCTGCTGTAACAAATATCTAAAAATGTGGAAGTGGCTTTGGAATTGAGTAATGAGTAGAAGCTGGAAGAATTTTGAAGAGCTTGATAGAAAAAGCCTAGATTGCCTTGAAGAGATAGTTGAAAGTCATATAGATGTTAAAAGTGACAGGGTTCAGAGGGAAGTGAGGAGCACAGTAGAGAAAGCTTCTCTCAAGTCAGAATACATACATCATCAGGAACAGAATACTAGTAGAAATATAAATGTTAAAGGTACCTCTGGTAAGGCCTCAGACAAATGAGGAAAATATTGTTGGACACTGGAGAAAAGGTGACCTTTATTATAAAGTGGCAGAGAACGTGGCTGAATTGTGTTCTAGTGTTTTGTGGGAAACAGAATTTGTAAGTAATGAATTTGGATATCTGAGGAGATTTCCAAGCAAAGCATGGGAAGTGTTGTCTAGTTTCTCCTTGCTGCTTATAGCAAGACTCTAGAAGAAAGAGATAAATTGAGGAGAGAATTGTTATGTAAAAAGCAACCACCACTTGATGATCTGGAAAATTCTCAGTCTATTCAGATAACAGCAAAACGTGACAGAGTATGCTCTGGAAAGAACATCAAGGGTGTGACTAGACAACCGCTGGGTAAAGAGATTATGGATCCAATCAACCATCTCAGCAGCAGCCAAGAATATTGATGGGGTATCCAGGAAGGATCTATGAAGAACACTCATGTCTAATGGCTCGGAACCCTGTGAGTTTCATGGAAGGCCGACAAACTGTTGAAAATTTTAGACCAGCAGAAACACTGTTAAACTGAGAGGGACAGACAGGAGAATGCCATGTGAAGACAGCAACACACAGAATGTCATGCAAAGACAGAGGCAGAGATTGGAATGATGCATCTACAAGCCAAAGAAAGCCAAAGATTGCCAGCAACCGCCACAAGTTAGGAAGACACAAGGAAAAATCCTCTAAAGCTTTCAGAGAGAGAGAGAGAAAGAGAGAGAGAGAGAGAGAGAGAGAGAGAGAGAGAATGGTTTTACCAGTACCATGACTTTAGACTTCTAGCTTCCAGAAATGTGAGAGACTAAATTTCTATTGTTTTAAACCACCCAGTTTGTGGTACTTCGTTACAGCAACCCTAGGAAACTAATACAGGAGGTATCAAAAACACATATTGACTAGCTGAAGTTTCGTCTTGTATGGAACCCACATGTATTCTGTACCTGCTTGGGGAACAGCAGATAAACACTTTAATAAACATTAGACTACATTAATTAAATAATTTAATTGCATGATTTCATTTAAAACTTGGATTAAGACATTTTGAAAGTTATAGTACTTGTCATTTTGGTCTGTTTGCATCTTCCTTGATCTCTAATTTCCTCACTTCCCCTCTGGCATGATTGCAAAAATACAATATTTTTGTATGTGAAATCCAATGAAATAAACAACAGTGTTCTTTTGACAAACACCACTGCTCATTAGTAAGTGATTTAAATTCTGCTTGGGCTTTGTTTACATGCTGAGCTGATAATTGTCATTTTGATATGCACAGTGAACGACCACAGCAGTAGAAATTACCGAAGCAGAAGCAGAAGCAGAAGCACCACGTTGATTAGATTGACCGTGGGTGTGGCTGCTGGAAGCATTCTCAAATGGTGGTGCCATGGCATTGGCTTCCAAATCCCTGTGACCTAAGTAGCTGGGACCTAACAGTCATCAAAGGTTCCAGTCTCTGAGTTCAGGTTCTGTAAATCAGGCAACTTTTTTCAGCTCTTGGAAGAGTCAGGATTTGGCTACATTGCACTCTTCTTTCAGGTCTTTAAAATGCAAGGAATTCTATTCAGCAGCTGATACTGATCCCACCAACCATTAATCACTCCCTCCCACAAACAGTTGTTTCCTGTTAGGGCCGCTGGGGATGTGGCCCATCTTCAGCCACATACAACCATGCACCTGAGTGAAAGGAAGGCCGCTTGGATAACAGGATTCCTCAACTACAGGTCATTACCCATTGATGAGTTGTGAAATCATTTGATGGGCTGTAAACAGATTTTTCTTAAAAAACAAAATAGAATAGGATAGATTACATGGAATAGAAAATATCAGAATGTGTGCCATGTAGGAAAGTATTTCATAAACTTTTTTCCATTTATTTTATCGTGTGTGTGTGTGTGTGTGTGTGTGTGTGCGTGTGTGCGTGTGTGTGTGTGTACTGGGTCATGACAAAATCATATGTCCTTCTGGGGATCGTGTTTTTCAAAGTTTGAAAAACATAGCTCTAGGGCATGATCATTATCTCAAAATTCCCTTCAGTTTAAAAATGACCACTGGCCCCTTATACATTTCATGTAGCCACCCTTCTACTTTTTCTTATTAACATCATGTTCTCAGGCCATGAGGACTGATGACTGCTAGAAACAATGAATTTTAAAGACTCCAGTCCCCAGAAAACATAAAGAAATGGGCAAAATGGACAATAAGAAGAGCTCTGTGACTTAGTCTCCTTTAAGAGCCTCATGATTTCCTTGAAACCTTGGGACTATGGTCACATGATTTATTTTCCTCCCTTTGCTGTGGCAAGTTTAGATACTAAAGATAAATGAATCACGGCTCTTTCTTATGCTGCTCCCAGATGTATTGTGAAGATAGACATTACAGATAATATCATTCAAGGCAATGTTTTAAGTGGTGTTGAGGGTGGAGTTAAGGAAAACAAGGATAAGATGTTCTTAAAATACAACTAGGAGTTTGCCAGTCAGACAAGGGGGAGGAAGGGCACTTCAGGTAGAGAAAAATATATATATTCAGGGTACATAAAATGAATGCCAACTCCATAAAAGTTGGTATATCATAGGATGGCATGCCATCATATGATGCAGCTAAAATGCTGGGTCACACAGCAGAATGGTGGACCATGGGTAAAGAGGGAAGGCAGAGACCAAATTACAGAGGGAAAGCCTTGGAAGTTATATTAAAGAGTTCAGACATTATCCTGTAGTTATGGGAAACCACTGAGGGGTCTAAAATTGTAATAAAGTAATCAGATTTGCAATATAGAAAGATCATTTTCTAAGGAGAGCTGAGTCAATCGCTGGGAGCAGGGGTGGTAAGCTGTCTGAAGGCAGGAAAATTCAATGGTACACTATTAGTGCCACAGATCAGATGAGACATGGTGGGGACCTAAGGAAAGTGCTGGGAAAGCAGAAGAAGGAATGAAAATAAGAGATTTTTAGAGATAAAAATTGTTTAAAGTGAAAATTGGTGAAGAAGCCAAAGTCTTGCATTACCCCCGATGCTTCTTGATTGAGTGGTTGCATGGGTGATGGACAGGAATATGGGAAAAGAAGTAATATATGAGGACAGATGAGTTCAGTTTGGCCCAGATTGAATTAATGCGCCTATAGGACGTCCAGGTGAATTAGGATGTTAGACACTTGGATCTGGCATTCCTTTTCTTCTGTTTTGTAAGCTGAAGTGCTATCAAACAATCCAAGAAATGCACAGGCCTTCAGTCAATAAATTCTTTCCTTTAAAGTCATCAGGATATGATTTCTACCATGTTCCTTTGAAATGAATTTCAGACAGAGAAAGTGTCAATATGCATGGAATACAAGAAATTCTGAAAAAATTAGAGCACAAATGCTGGTATCTTCAGATCTTAGGTAGTGCTGAAACTTGAATAAATTCTTGTCATTCCAGTATATGACAACCAAGTTTCATTATGAGAGCCAAGATGTCTGCATGGGTGGAGAAGAGTTATCCAGGTCAAACCGTGGTCCTGATCTCACAAATTTGTCTCTAACTCCAAGAAACCAACCAGTTTGCATACACAAAAAGAACTGGTTATGAACAATCCAGGCTCAAGCTCTCCCAAAAGGAATGATTTTTATTCCTAGGGACAAAGTGTACAGATCAACCAGGGATTTCAAGACCTGTATGTTGATTAGCCACAGGCATGTACTGTGCTGGGGCAAAGCAGAGATGCTACTGGGATTTCAGCCATAAACCTGGCATCAGCAAATGCTATTGCAGAACAAGGTTTCAGTTTAATCTATTATCTTAAAAAAACTCAGGAATTCCTTTGCCACTCAGTATTTTTAAATGATCACCATGTGTTTCTTCACCGATGAAGAAATTACATTTTGAAATGCCTTTTGAAGGGAAATTACCTAATAACAACTCCTTGGGTGTGTATGTGTGTGTGTGGAAGGGGAGGGAGATTAAGGAGGAAAAGAAACTCCAGCCAACTTTTTTCTTTTTTCTTTTTCTTTTTTTTTCTGGTTGGGGGAGGAGCATCACGTAGACATCAGAAAAGTTAAAATGAGGAAAATTAAAGTGACAGAAGTGAAAACTTATTACATCTTCTATCTTCAAATGCCATGCTTGTTTTCTACCCACAGCAGACAGACATAATGAAGATATAATTCTGCTGATACGGATTATACTTCATCCTCTTCCAAATTTATTACCTGAACCCCTTCATAGATTGTTAAAGACCTAACCTGCCTCTGCTAATTTTCACAGGCTGCCTTGTACAAAGTACAGCAAATTCCAAAAGCTAAGGCCTGCTTCTCAGCTCCACCACTTAACAGAACTAAGAAATCAAAGGCTGCAGTTTGGCAAAATGAACCAAACTTATGTTTCCCTAATCTATACCTCCAGTCCTGATACCACCCAAGCTCCAGTCCTGATTTTTCAGTGGCTTTTGGATATGTCCCCTGTATATCACTCTGTCCCCTCAAACTCCACATGCCTCAATTGTATTTATCATCTCCTCCTTCTCACACTACT
This sequence comes from Mandrillus leucophaeus, assembly GCF_000951045.1. Lineage (NCBI taxonomy): Eukaryota > Metazoa > Chordata > Mammalia > Primates > Cercopithecidae > Mandrillus > Mandrillus leucophaeus. The sequence continues at coordinate 390,872 of NW_012101857.1, read as the reverse complement.
AGACACCACCACTTCTCCCTGAGCCCACCATTCCTGACTTCTCCTGATCTCCAAAAATGTGCGTGCATGAGTCGCACTCATAGGCTACATGATCACTCCTAAACACCAATATTTTACCTCTTGATTTACGTTTGTGCTTTAGTGATGTCATGAACCTCAAGAACATTCAAAACCAAGTGTGTTAAAGCTGTGGGTGCCAGTGTCTGAGGGTCCACAGCTTGCTACTCAATATATTTAAGATGGTGTCACACTGGCACTTCAAACTAACCACAGGAATAATTGAACCCATGGGCCTCTCCACCTCCACCCCAAACTGTTCCTGATTCCTTGCTCCCTTATCGCAGAGAACACACCATCACCCCTCCTAAACTGCTCAAGCCAGCTTCATTCTCTCACTGACTTATTGGTCCATCTGGCTGCCAACCCCCATCAATCCCACCTCCTCAATAACTCTCAAACGCATTAGGGATGACAGTGCTCTGTCTCAGCACAGGTATTTTGTATTTCCTTCTGGACTAAAAGTCTTATAACTATTCTCCCAGACTCCACTCTGCCCCTCTGACTGCGGTTCGAGTGATATTTCTAGAATGCAGTTTTGAGCACGACATTCTGCATCTTTCACCTTTCAAGAACTTCCTTCTGCCCACATGATTCTTCCCAAGATCCTCCATTACATGGCCCGTTCTGACCGCTCTAATCCCTTTCACTGCAGCTCAACAACCTTCCTGTACTCACAAGCTACTCCTGCCCACAAGGACGTCTAGTTCTTCTTGTCCTTCTCGAATGCCTTGATACTTTATATTGCTTCCCCTTGTTCTAAAAATTGGTGAGTAGGAGTCCCATGTCTAACAATGTGATTGTGTTACAGAAAATGCTAATCTGAAAACACATGTTTCTAAAGGGTATATACTCAGAGTAGATTGAGTTAAAGACTGGGTTAGGCAAATTGTAGTACATACAAGTAAGAGTAAGGGGAATTATGAGTTTCAAAGGAGGGAAGTGAGAAAAGTTTGATAGAGAGGGAGTGAGGACCCTGAGAAAGGAGGGGAGAGGATAAGTTAGACAAGTGTGAAAATGAAAGAGAGCCCAGTACTGTGATGAGATGCTGCGGCCTGAGAAGAGAGACATGCATTGAGAATTTCCCAGGGATGAGGATGGCCAAAAGATTCTAGAGAACTGGAGTGCCTTTGATTCCATTTTACATGGCTTGTCTTCACTGTTCTGAGTTGTGACCCTCTCTATTACTCCTAAACCTTCTATAAAAATTTGTTCCAATGGCATTTTGTGTTCGTGCAGAGAAGTGTCCAAGTCAGAGGTGATGCAGGTGTACCAAGAGCAGAGCTGGTGTGGGGAGAAGACAGTAGCTACCATCATCTAAGGGGTGACAAGGAAGCAGGCCACAGTGTAGACTGACCACTAGCTAAACAGACATGTTAGCCAGGGTGTTAGATTTTTTACAACCTGAGGAATTGTGTCTCAGGGAAGTCTATTTAACAACAGAGGAAAAGGAGACTCAATTCCTATAAGGCTTAAAAAATTAGGAATTTCCAGACAGCTAATCCTTTGGTTATAGTTATAGCCCATACAAGAAAATCACAGAATTGCTACGAAGTAAATACATACTTCTGAAAAAGTGAATATACAATGATAAATACATAAAATATACATTAAAATGAATATACTTATTGAAGGGTATTGGGAAAATCATGTCAGACTTGATAAAAGAATTAACTTCACAAGATGACTAATGATTATTTTAAAATTGGCATTTATTTTCCAGATCCTTAATTTACAAAAAAGGTATATTGTTTCCAATGGTGCAGATAAATAATGACACGGTTTGATTCAAACTAGGAGAAAGAGAGAGCGGAAAGTGTGTGGAAGAAAAGGGAGAGGTTTATTATCATTGTCCTAGAATTTTCACAAACTCTTAGAAATTCAGGAAACTAAATCAAATTTCCATTATATCTTACATAATAGAATGTATATAATAGGCAGGTAAAAGTCATCAAGCTTGAGATGTCACAATTCAGGACATATTTTAATGCCAACAGAAATCATTTCAGACATAAGGTGCATTTCCAAAGCCTAAAAAAATCTCTTTCACACACAGCCCCAACAACTATATGTGAGAACATTTGGTACTTACTGCAGAGTCACCAGAGCTTTATGGAGGCTAACATTTCTCTTGGACTTCTATGCTAAACAGAATTTAAGAAAGCAGTGTGAAGGAATATGTATGAGAAATAATATATCATGATTGCTAAAGCAGAGGCTATATCTCTGAAAGTTTGGAGTTCAAGGATTCCTGAAGAGTTGCTAATTAATTTTGATGTATTCAGATAAGTTAGGATATGCTGCAGTTATAACCCCAAAGTTCTCAGTGGTGCAGCATAACAAGATTATTTATTACTCATACAATGTCTTCAACAGATGTGGGAGACTGGGCAGGACTACTACTCTCCATGATGCTTAGATTCTATGGCTTTTCCATATCAACACACACTCCCATCATGAACTGCTTTTTAAACACATTAATCTGCAACTCACATTGTGGTTACATGACTATACTAACTTTAAGAAAGCCTGCACAAATGAAGAAAACAATATAAAAAAATCAATGAATCAAAACTTGGTTTTTTGAAAAGTTAAATAAAATTGAGAAACCTTTAGCCAGACTACGAAAAAAAGAGACAACATACAAATAAATAAAATCAGAAATGAAAAAGGAAACATTACAACTGATAGTACAGAAATTCACAGGATCATTAATGGCTACTATGAACAACCATATGCCAAAAAGAAAAAAAAAAGGAAAATCTAGAAAAAATGAACAAATTCCTAGACACATACAACCTACCAAGATGGAACCAGGAAGAAATCCAAAACTTGAACAGATCAATAAAGTAACAAGATCAAAGCTGTAATAAAAAGTCTCCCAGTAAAGGAAAGCCCAAGATCCGGTGGCTTCACTGCTAAATTCTACCAAACATTTAAAGGAGAGCTAATATCAATCCTACTAGAACTTTTCCAAAAAACAGACGAGGTGGGAACACTTCCAAACTCATTCTACAAGGCCAATATCACCCTGATACCAAAACAAGACAAAGACACATCAAGAAAGAAAACTGCAGGCCAATATTGTTAATAAATATTGATGCAAAAATCCTCAACAAAATATTAACAAACCAAATTCAACAGTACATTAAAAAAAAATCATTCATGATGACGAAGTGGGATTTATCCCTGGGATGCTAGGATGGTTCAGCATATGCAAATCAATCAATGTGATACATCATATCAACAGAATGAAGAATAAAAACCACAGGATCATTTCAATTGATGCTAAAAAAAGCATTTCATAAAATTCAACATCCCGTCATGATAAAACTCCTCAAAAAACCGGGTATAGAAAGAACATACCTCAACATAATAAAAGCCATATATGACAGACCTACAGTTAGTATCATACTGAATGGGGAAAAACTGAAAGTCTTTCCTCTAAGATGTGTAACACAATTCCTCAGTGGACAAGGATGCCCACTTTCATCACTGTTATTCAACATAGTACTGGAAGTACTGACTAGAGCAATCAGAAAAGAGAAAGAAACAAAGGGCATCCACATTAGAAAGGAAGAAGTCAAATTATCCTTGTTTGCTGATGATATGATCTTATATTTGGAAAAACCTAAAGACTCCACCAGAAAACTATTAGAACTGATAAATTCAGTAAAGTAGCAGGATAGAAAATCAACGTACAAAAATCAGTAGCATTTCTATATGCCAACATTGAACAATCTGAAAAAGAAATAAAGTAATCCCATGTACAGTAGCTACAAATAAAATTAAATACCTAGGAGTTAACTAAAGAAATGAAAACTATAAAACACTGAAGAAATAAATTGAAGAGGACACCAAAAAAATGGAAAAATATTCCATGTTCATGGGTTGGAAGAATTAATATTGTTAAAGTATCCATACTACCCACAGCAATCTATAGATTCAATGCAAGCCCTATCGATACCAACAACATTCTTCAAAGAAATAGAAAAAACAATATGAAAGTTTATATGGCACCACAAAAGACCCAGAATAGCCAACGCTATCCTGAGTAAAAAGACCAAAGCTGGAGGAAACACATTACCTGCCTTCAAATTATATACTACAGAGCTATAGTAACCAAAACATCATGGTACTGGCATAAAAACAGATACATAGACCAACGGAACAGAATAGAGAACACAAAAATCCACACACCTACAGAGAACTCATTTTTGAAATGATGACATGAATATGCAATGGGGGAAAGACAGTCTCTTCAATAAACGGTGCTGGGAAAACTGGATATGCATATACAGAAGAATGAAACTAGACCCTTATCTCTCACCATATACAAAAATAAAATAAAAATGGATTAAAAACTTAAATCTAACACCTCAAACTCTGAAACTACTACAAGGAAACATTGGAGAAAGTCTTGAGGACACTGGTCTGGGCAAAAATTTCTTGAGCAATACCCTGCAAGCACAGGCAACCAAAACAAGAATGTATAAATGGGACCACATCTAGTTAAAAAGCTTCTACACAGTAAAGGAAACAATCAACAAAGTGAAAAGACAGCCCACAGATTGGGAGAAAATATTTGCAAACTACTCATCTGACAAGGGATTGATAAACAGAATATACAAAGAGCTCAAATAACTGTATAGGGGAAAAAAATCTAATAATCCCACCAAAAAATAGACAAAAGATCTGAATCGACATTTCTCAAAAAAAGACATACAAATGACAAACAGTCATATGAAAAGGTGCTCAACATCATTGATCATCAGAGAAATGCAACTCAAAACTACAATGATGGGAGGCCGAGGCGGGTGGATCACCTGAGGTCAGGAGTTCGACACCAGCCTGGCCAACAGGGCAAAACCCCGTCTCTACTAAAAATACACAAAATTAACTGGGTGTGGTGGTGGGCGCCTGTAATCCCAGCTACTCAGGAGGTTGAGGCAGGAGAATCGCTTGAAACAGGGAGGCAGAGGTTGCAGTGATCCGAGACTGTGCCACTGCACTCCAACCTGGGCAACAAGATTGAAACTCTGTCTCAAAAAAAAAAAAAAAAAACTACAATGAGATATCATCTCACCCCAGTTAAAATCGCTTATATCCAAAGGACAGGCAATAACAAATGCTGGCAAGGATGTGAAGAAAAGGGAGCCCTTGTACACTTTTGGTGAGAATGTAAATTAGTATAACCACTATGGAGAATAGTTTGAAGCTTCCTCAAAAAAACTAAAAAGACAGCCACCATATGATCCAGTCATCCCACTGCTGGATATATACCCAAAAGAAAGGAAGTTAGTGTATCAAAGAGATAGCTGCACTCCCATGTTTGTTGCAGCACTAGTCACAATAGCCAAGATTCAGAAGTGACCTAAGTGTCCATCATCAGATGAATGGATAAAGGACAAAGAAAATGTGGTACATACACACAATGGAACACTATTCAGCCATAAAAAAGAATGAGACCCTGTCATCTGCAACAACATGAATCGAACTGGAGCGCATTATGTTAAGTGAAATAAGTCAGGCATAGAAAGACAAACATCATATGTTCTCAGTTATTTCTGGGAACTAAAAATCAAAACAATAGAACTTACAGAGATAGAGAGTAGAAGGATTGTTACTGGAGGCTGGGAAGGATATCAGGGGGACTGGGGGTAGGTGGGGATGGTTAAAATGTATAAAAAAAATAGAAAGAATGAATAAGACCTACTATTTGATAGCATAACATGGTAACTATAGTCAATAATAATTGTATATTTTTAAATACCTGAAAGAGTATAATTGGATTGTAACACAACATTCTCCATGATGTGATTATTAGGCATTATATGCTTGTATCAAAACACCTCATATACTCCATAAATATATAGACCTACAATGAACCCACAAAAATTAAAAATTTAAAACTTTTAAAAAAATTTTGAAAACCATGTACACTCAAAGAAAAGTTCATTTTTTTCTTTCTCTTTTTTCCCTATCTTTCTATTTATTTATTATTTTTTTGACACAGGGTCTTACTATCTTGCTCAGACTCATTTCAAACTCCTGGGCTCAAGTGATTCTCCCTCCTCGGCCTCCAAAAGTGCTGGGATTACAGGTGTGAGCCACCATGCCCAGCCTAAGAAAAATTCATTTAGAGTTGATTTTTGTATATGGTGTGAGATACAGGTCCAATTTCATTCTTCTACTTGTGGATATCTCATTTTCCCAATACCATTTATTGAAGAGTGTCCTTTCTCCATTATGTGTTCTTGGCAAAGTTATGCATTGTATATTTCAAAATTGCTAAAAGAGTAGATTTTAAATGTTTTCACCATAAAAAAAAAGTATGTGAGTGGAGATTTAATTGGCCTAATGTAATCATTCCACATTGTAAATATATATATCAAAGTATCACATTATACCCCATAAATATATAGTTATTATTTGATTTGACAGCCATAAAAGAGAAATCATATCCTTTGTAGCAACATGGATACCGCTGGATGCCATTATCCTAAGCAAATTAACCCAGGAACAGAAAACCAAATACCGCATGTTCTCTCTTATAAATGGGAGTTAAACATTGAGAACTCACAAACATAAAGACAATGACAATAGAAACTGGGGACTATTAGAGTGGAGAGGGAGGGAGAGGAGGCAAGGGTTCAAAAACTACCTACTGGATACTATTCTCAGTATCTGGGTGATGAGATCATTCATTCCTCAAGCAACATACCCTTGTAACAAACCTGCACATGTACCCTCTGAATCTAACCTAAAAATTGAAAAAAATGTGTTTAAGAGGATTGAATAAAATGTACAAATAAAATAATAAGAAAAGAATTTGATGAACACAGATGCAAAAATTTTCAACAAAATACTAGCAAACCAAATCCAGCAGCACATCAAAAAGATAATATATGATGATCAAGTGGCTTTTATTCCAAGGACGCAAGGATAGCTCAACAAGTGCAAGTCAATAAATGTGATTCACCACATAAACAGAATTAAAAACAAAAACCATATGATCATCTCAAAGTGCAGAAAAAGGACGTGACAAAATTCAGCAACCCTTCATGATAAAAACCCTCAAAAAACTAGGCATAGAAGGAACATACATCAAAATAATAAAAGCCATATACAATAAACCCACAGCCAACATGATACTGAATGGGAAAAAGTTGAAAGCATTCCCCCTAAGAACTTGAATAAGACAAGAATGCCCACTTTCACCACTAGTACTAGAATTCCTAGCCAAAGCAATCAGGCAAAAGAAAGAACTAAAAGGTATCCAAAGTGGAAAAGAGGAAGTCAAATTATCTCTGTTTACTAATAATATGATCTTATACCTAGAAAACCCTAAAGACTGCTCCAAAAGACTATTAGATCTGATACATTCACTAAAGTGTCGGGATACAAAATCAACATACAAAAATCAATAGTATTTCTATACACCAATAACATTCAAGCTGAGAACCGAATCAAGAATTCAATCCCACTTATAATAGCCAGATACACAAAAATAAAGTACTTAGGAACACATCTAACCAAGGAGGTAAAAGATCTCTACAAGGAGAACTGCAAAACACTGATGAAAGAAATGGCCAATGATACAAACAAATGGAAAAACATCCCATATTCATGGATTGGAAGAATCAATATCATTTAAATGACCATATTGCCCAAAGCAATCTACAGATTCAATGCAATTCCTATCAAAATTCCATCATTTTTCACAGAATTAGAAAAAAATCCTAAAATTCATATGGAACCAAAAAGAGCCCAAATAGCCAAAGCAATCTTAAGCAAAATGAAAAAAGCTGGAGGCATCACATTACCTGACTTCAAATTATCCTACAAGGATATAGTAACAAAAACAGCATGATACTAGCATAAAAACAGACACATTCATTAATGGAAACAGAAGAGAAAACACAGAAATAAAGCCACATACCCTCAGCCAACTGATCTTTAACAAAGTCAACAAAAACATACAATAGCGAAAAGACTCCCTCTTCAATAAATGGTGCTGGGAAAATTGAATTACCATATGCAGAAGAATGAACCTGGATGCCTCTCTCTCACCATATGCAAAAATTAATTCAAGATGGATTAAAGACTTAATGTAAGATCTGAAATTCTAAAACTACTAGAAGAAAACCTAAGAAAAACTCCTCTGGACATGTGCATAGGCAAAGAATTCATCATGAAGACCTCAAAAGCAAATATAACAAAAACAAAATCAGACAAATAGGACTTCATTAAGAAGCCCTAAAAAGCTTCTGCACAGTGAAGATGGGTGATTTCTGCATTTCCAACTGAGGTACCTGGTTCACCTCATTGGGACTAGTCGAACAGTGGGCACAGCCCATGGAGGGCAAGCCAAAGCAGGGCAGGGCATCATCTCACCCAGGAAGTGCAAGGGGTCAGAGGACTTCCCTTTCCAAAGCCAAGGGAAGCTGTGAAAAACTGTACCGGGAAAATCGGGACACTGCCACCTACATATTGTGCTTTTCCAACGGTCTTAGCAAATGACACACCAGGATATTATATCCTGCGTCTGGCTCAGCGGGTCCCACGCCCACAGAACTTTGCTCACTGCTAGCACAGCAGTCTGAGATGGAACTGCAAGGCCACAGGCCTGGCTGGCAGAGGGGCGTCGGCCATTACTGAGGCATGAATAGGTAAACAAAGCATCCAGGAAGCTCAAACTGGGTGGAGTCCACCTCAGCTCAAGGAGGCCTGCCTGCCTCTGTAGACTCCACCACTGGGGGCAGGGCATAGCTGAACAAAAGGAAGCAGAAACTTCTGCAGACTTAAACATCCCTGTCTGACAGCTCTGAAGAGAGCAGTGGTTTTCCCAACACAGTGTTTGAGCTCTGAGAACGGACAGACTGCCTCCTCAAGTGGGTCCCTGACCCCCGTGTAGCCTCACTTGGAGACACCTCCCGGTAGGGACCAAATGACACCTCATACAGGCAGGTGCCCCTCTGAGACGAAGCTTCCAGAGGAAGGATCAGGCAGCAATATTTGCTGTTCTGCAGCCTCCGCTGATGATACCCAGGAAAACAGGTCTGGAGTGGACCTCCAGCAAACTCCAACAGACATGCAGCTGAGGGACCTGACTGTTAGAAGGACAACTAACAAACAGAACGGAATAGCATCAGCATCAACAAAAAGGACATCCACACCAAAACCCCATCTGTAGGGCACCATCATCAAAGACCAAAGGCAGATAAAACCAGAAAGATGGGGAGAAACCAAAGCAGAAAAGCTGAAAATTCTAAAAACCAGGGTGCCCCTTCTCCTCTAAAGGATCACAGCTCCTTGCCTGGAACAGAACAAAGCTGAACAGAGAATGACTTTGATGAGTTGACAGAAGTAGGCTTCAGAAAGTCGGTAATAACAAACTTCTCCCAGCTAAAGCAGGATGTTCAAAACCATCGCAAGGAAGCTAAAAACATTGAAAAAAGATTACACAAATGGCTAACAAGAATAAACGGTGTAGAGAAGACCTTAAATGGCCTCATGGAGCTGAAAACTATGGCACAAGAACTGCGTGATGCATGCACAACCTTCAGTAGCCAATTCGATCAAGTTGAAGAAAGAGTATCAGTGATTGAAGATCAAATGAATGAACTGAAGCAAGAGAAGTTGAGAGAAAAAAGAGTAAAAAGAAATAAACAAACCCTCCAAGAAATATGGGACTATGTGAAAAGACCAAATCTATGTTTGATTGGTGTACCTGAAAGTGACAGGGAGAATGGAACCAAGCTGGAAAACACTCTTCAGGATATTATCCAGGAGAACTCCCCCAACATAGCAAGGCAGGCCAACATTCAAATTCAGGAAATACAGAGAATACCACAAAGATACTCCTCGAAAAGAGCTACTCCAAGACACGTAATTGTCAGATTCACCAAGGTAGAAACGAAGGAAAAAA
>NW_012101857.1:377395-377929 GCF_000951045.1 Mandrillus leucophaeus | reverse complement strand
AGAAAAGAGAGAAGAAACAAACAGACGCCATAAAAAATGAGAAACAGGATATCACCACTGATCCCACAGAAATACAAACTACCATCAGAGAATACCATAAACACCTCTATATAAATAAACTAGAAAACCTAGAAGAAATGGATAAATTCCTGGACACATACAATCTCCCAAGACTAAACCAGGAAGAAGGTGAATCCCTGAATAGAACAATAATAGGCTCTGAAATTGAGGCAAAAATTAATAGCCTACCAAACAAAAAAAGTCCAGGACCAGACGGACTCACAGCCAAATTCTACCAGAGGTACAAAGAGGAGCTGGTACAATTCCTTCTGAAACTATGCCAATCAACAGAAAAAGAGGGAATCCTCTCTAACTCATTTTATGAGGCCAGCATCATCCTACCAAAGCCTGGCAGAGACACACACACAAAAAGAGCGTATTAGACCAATATCCCTGATGAACATCAATGCAAAAATCCTCAATAAAATACTGGCAAACTGAATCCAGCAGCACATCAAAAAGCTTATCCACCAC
>NW_012101857.1:372544-373135 GCF_000951045.1 Mandrillus leucophaeus | reverse complement strand
CTTCTGCACAGCAAAATAAATAATCAACAAAGTGAACAGATTGATTAGCTCAATATTGCTAATCAGATAAAAGCAAATTAAAACCACCAGCCAGAATGGGTATTATTAAAAAGTCACAAAATAACAGACGTTGGTGAGAATGTGAAGAAAAGGGAACACTTATACACTGTTAGTGAGAAGGTAAATTAGTACAACCTCTATGGAAAACAGTATGGAGATTTCTCAAACACCTAAAAATAGAACTACCATTTGATCCAGCAAACCCACTACTGAGGGTCTACCCAATGGAAAAGCAATCATCTTATCAAAAAGACACCCACAGTCATATCTTTATCACAGCACTATTCACCATAGCAAAGATATGGAATCAACCTGTCTATAAACAGATGACTGGATAAAGAAAATATGGTACATATACACCGTGGAATACTACTCAGACATAATAAAGAATGAAATAATGTCTTTTGCAGCAACATGAATGGAACTGGAGGCCATTATCTTTTTTTTATTATTATTATTATTATACTTTAAGTTCTAGGGTACATGTGCATAACGTGCAGGTTTGTTACATATGTATACTTGTGCCATGTT
>NW_012101857.1:291120-365454 GCF_000951045.1 Mandrillus leucophaeus | reverse complement strand
GCTAAATGCCCCAATTAAAAGACACAAACTGGCAAATTGGATAAAGAGTCAAGACCTATCAGTGTGCTGTATTCAGGAGACCCATCTCAAGTGCAGAGACACACAAAGGCTCAAAATGAAGGGATGGAGGAAAATCTACCAAGTAAATGGAAAACATAAAAAAAGCAGGGTTTGCAATCCTAGTCTCTGATAAAACACACTTTAAACCAACAAAGATGAAAAGAGACAAAGAAGAGCATTTACATAATGGTAAAGGGTTCAATTCAACTAGAAGAGCTAACTATCCTAAATATCTATGCACACAATACAGAAGCACCCAGATTCATAAAGCAAGTCATTAGAGACTTACAAAGAGACTTAGACTCCCACACAATAATAATGGGAGACTTTAACACTGCACTGTCAATATTAGACAGATCAACAAGACAGAAGGTTAACAAGGATATCCAGGACTTGAACTCAGCTCCACACCAAGCAGACCTAATAAACATCTACAGAACTCTTCAGTCCAAATCAACAGAATATACATTCTTCTCAACACCACATCACACTTATTCCAAAACTGACCACATAGTTGGAAGTCTGTCTCTTATACACATCTAGATGTGTATAAGAGACAGCTAGTTTACAATCCCACCAACAGTGTAAAAGTGTTCCTATTTTGGAGGCCATTATCTTAAGTGAAATAACTCAGAAACAGAAAGCCAAATACGGCAGGTTTTCATTTGTAAGTGGGAGCTAAATAATGTGTACACAAGAACATAAAGTATAGAATAACAGATATTGGAGACTACAAGAGGTGGGAGGTTGGGAGGTGAGTGAGGGATGAGAAATTACTTAATGGATCCAATGTACACTATTTGGGTGATGGCTATACTAAAAGCCCAGACTTCACCAGTAGACAATATATCCATGTATCAAAACTGCATTTGTATCCCCTAAATTTATGTAAATAAAAAAGAAAGAATTAAACAGATTAAATGTACAAATATAAAATAAAACAAAATAATTTTAAAAGGAGGATCAGAAATCTTGGCAAATATTAGTAATGTCTACACAGATACATAGAATATTTTTAGATTTTACTTCTAGGCAAAGAAGGAAAAATAAAATACAAATGTTATATAGTAAAAATAAAATTAAAATATTTCAAGGTATTTTCAAGTATCAGAAGTTTTTTCCCACCTTCCTCCCACTTGTTTCTTGTTTCAGTCTCTTGTGACCAAGGAAAAAAAAGAAATAAAAAATAAGACTTCAAACACTTTATTTATTTTAATCCAAGCCATGTCATTAATGAGGGAATGAGAGCTTTATTTAATCTATCACAGGGTTTCTCAAACTCGACATTATTGACATTTTGAGCTGGATCATTCTTGGGCACTGTCCTGTGCATTGCAGGATGCGTTAGCAGCCTTTCTGGCCTCTACCCACCAGATTCCACTCCAGTTGTGAAAAGGAAAAGTGTCTTCAGACATTATCAAATGCTCCTGGCAGAGCGGAAACATTAATTCTGGTTGAGAACCACTTTTCTAAGTTTCTTTTGACCAGTAAATCATCTAAAAGGATGAAGATGATCTAAAATATCAAGTGGCTCATATTGAGGTCAAGTAGATCAAAGATGAAAGAAACACCTTCTCCCAGATCTACCACTTATTTCCCCTGTGACTTTGGGCAAGTTTCTGAACCACTCTTTACCTTATCTATAAAATGAGAATAATGTTACCTAGCTCAGAAGCTTATTGTAAGAATTAAATGAAACACTATCTACTATTTTCTCTCTGTTTTGGGACACTATTCCTATTATACACCCAGTTCCTATACAGACACAGGGAGTCTATTTCTGAACTTTCTGTTCTCTTCTATTTGTGTCTCTGCCTATTTCTGTGAGTTCCCCGCTGTTTTTATTAACCATTATTATTATTAGCCCTCTATTATCCACAGGTGACTTGTCTGGGAAACTCAGCCATTCATACATGAAGAGGCTGGAAACTGAGAAGTGAAGAAGAGGGCATGTAGAAGCCCTGCACTAAAGGTCAGATACATTTCTCTCACCATAAAGCCCCCAAAGTTATTAAGATGCTTTATAAATTATTTCCTCCTCAGCCCCTACATCATCTTTTGCCTCGCATACAGGTATAGACACCCAATAAATGAGAAACGAAATGACCAATTTCAGATATAAGGCAAACAAGATTATCATTATCAGGCTTCTCCATATCACCAAAGAAGTCCCAAATTAGGTAGGATAGGGACAGGGAAGGTGTTAATACAATCAGGACTGGTGTCAAGATGTCAGTAGTAAGAAGTAACAGGTCTGACATTAAAAGAGTAAATTAAAGGGCAGACATTAATTTAAAAATAAAAACCACATGCTCTGGAGAGTAAGCAGCCATAAACACCACAATAACCCCTTAGCTGCATTACATTGTCAGTGCATAATAACTGACATTCCTAATAATGACTCTGACATTTTGAAAAAAAATGCTAATTTCTGTTCACCATGTTCCATTTACAAAAAAAAATCAGGGTAGTGTATAAGGCATTTGAAAAAGATTTCCATCACAGGCTTGTAAAATATGTGATTTGCAATGCACTTTAGGGATTCCCTAATCTAATTGTTTTCTAGATGAAGAAAGTCATTTCCGGAAAGATGAAGTGCACTTGCCCAAGGTCGGGCACCAGAGAGACAGAAACGGAATAAAGGTCTTAGTTTGCCAACTCCACAGCAACTGCTTTTTCCACTGCTGCACATCTGCACAAACATAAATATATATTTTAAATTTATTAAGAGTACCAAATTTAATATTTGGCAACTCAACAGGGATAGACTTCAAATATTGGAATTTCCCTCACTGAGCTATTAATCAACTGGTCCTCATTGAGCCTTTGTATTGTTCAAAAAAATTAGATCTGATGGGTGGGTGTCAAAGGAGTGAGAAAGCATAATGGTTGACTCAGATGAATTTTTAGAAGGGAGGGTAAGATTTACATGTAAGAAGTCAGAGCTATGCAAAGCAGTAGGGAGAGTGGTGCCCTGGGAATGGAGGGATAGGAAAGGGCAACCCATGGCTGCTGGTCAAAGAAGGTACAGGGGTGGAATGGGGTGGGGCAGATCACCTGGGCTGGACCCAGAAGCATATTTGAGTTGGACCCAGAAGCATATGTAGGCCTTATAAAAAGAAAATAAAAAAGAGAGAGAGACTCTAGATGTGAAGAACATTAGAAAACACTAGGGGGGTTGGGTGGAAGCCTGGATCATATGTTCCAAAACATTCATTCAAACAAACTATTTAATGAGTTGCTTATGAAGATTGGGGGGGGGCTGCTACAGAAAATATTAAAAATTGAGGCTTCCCTGGAAAATCTAAGTTGAAGGGATGGGAGAATAAGGAAAATGGCCCAAACTGCTCTGGAATGGCACTATCTGGTAGAAATATAATACATGCCACACATATAATTTAAAGTTTTCCAATAAACCCATTTAAAAAGTAAAAAGTAACAGTTGACATTTACTTTAATATTTTAACTAACTCGGTATATCCAAAATGCTATTATTTCAATATGCAATTGATATACAAAAATTATGGAGAAGTTTTACATTGTTTTACTCATACCAAGTCTTTGAAATAGAATGTGCATGTCACACCTAAGCATATCTCAATTTGGGTACTAAATTTTCAACAGAAACACTTGATCTGAACTTAGATATGGTAAAATTTGCAACTGAAAAAGTGAATTCACATACTCAAGTTGTTCCAAACACACTTAAAACTTTTCCAGTAACTGTATCAAATATCAAAAAATCATCTTCCACTAATATTCAAATCCACACCGACAAAACTGCTTCAGTTTTTAAAATTTAAATGCCAATTAACTAACAGTAATTCAAAGTTCAGTTCTCCAGCCCCCCTGGACAAATTTCAAGAGTTGAGTCACACATGTGGCTAGTGGCTACGCATTAGGCAGCTCAGGTCTAGAAGGTTGGTTTTAGCAGTGGAGCAGGGTTATCCCATGACATAAGGCCCTCGGAACATAGACCCAGAATGCACAGAGGTAGACTCTGTATATGAGCTAGTTCACAAAACAGAGCCACTCTATACTATCCAACACTTGGAGAGGATCAAGATAAAAATAGATTTCTAGGGAGGTTAATATGCAGCAGAACAGAGAAAAAAAAAAACAGGGAAGCCAATGAACAGTTTTTTGTCATAAATAAAATGTGAAGTAATGAGAACTCAAACTGGAGGTGGGAAGGAGAACCGCAGGGGAGCTGAGGATCTGAGAGGCAGCTGGATGGAAGAACCAACAAGACTGAAGAAGAGATAGGATACAGAAAAAGAGCCCCCAGCTAAAGACCTCAGAGGAACCTGATTATTGTTTGATTGGTTGTTTGAGTTTTTTTTGTGTGTGTTTGTTTATTCTCTATTCTCTCTTCTACACATATTTTATAGGAAAAATTATATAACCAAAGGAGTGAAGTACTGTAAAGGTCTGTTTCAAGGAAACCACTGCAAAGAGCACCCCATTTAATATCTGTCTGAATAGGCAATCTATTACACAGCAATGACAAAGTTCTGCCATTTGGATGTCAAAATATTTCTCAGTTTCATTCATTTGCCTTACGACTGCCCTGTTCAGGCCACGTCTTTTACCCAGATTGTTGCAGTAGCATCCTAATTCATTCTCCAAATGGTAGCCAGAGTACTCTCTCCAAACATAAATCAGATCATGTCACTTTCTTGGTTAAAACAAGTCAGAGGCTTCCCATTGTCCCCCAAGTGAACCCTTTAACATGGTTTTGCAAGACTTTCATGATGCGGCCTTTCCTTCCTTCTCTAGCCTTACATTTCACCATCCCCTGCCTTTCTCACCACTCAACTAACCTACCCATCCCTCTTCCCTAGTCCTATGCTCCTGATTGGTTTTCTCTTCCTGGAAAACACTAATCTATCTCTCTTTCTCTATCTCCATCCGTCTGACTCTGCCTATGTCTCTCTTCTTCCTCCTTTCCCTTCTCTCTCCAGCTCTCACTTCCCAGCCTTTCCCCTTCTTGTTCCTCTGCCTGAAATAATCTATTCTTTACTGGTATGCTTCCTACTTCCTTATGTTACAGTTGAAACCCATGTCATTGCTTTGGTGATCCTCCAAGACTGGGTTAGAATCATGTCTTATATACTCCCACAACTACTGAACTTTATTGTAACGTAATATCCATTGTGTTGGTATTATAATTATCCATGTCATTTTTCTTGTTTCTTTTCCAACTAGAAGATAAGCTCATTAAGGACAAGGACTCTGTAAGAGTTTAGCTGATAGGAGACACAGAATAAAAATGGGTTACATAAATAAATAGAATGTAATACAATTTAATATCAAAAGTAACTGACTTACTAAATGCAGAGTAGTGGCAATAAATAATTTTGTTAGGGCATCAATCCAATTAGACCCAAATTTTACCTTCTTAAAGTTTAAATCTGAAAAAGATAACTGAGAAAGATAGATAGCAATGATCTCAGCTGTCCAGATCTTTATACAAAAATGGTATTTTTATTATTAAAATGCATTTTATTATAGTTATAGATGTTAACATAAGGAAAAGCTGGAGGAATGGTATACAGGAACTCTGTACTATTTTTGCAACTCATTGAAAGCAAGTCTAAAATGATCCCAAATTTAAAAGCTTTTTAAAATGATTTTGGATGCATTCTCTCCTTCTTAGGTATGTAATCCCCTTCAAAAAAGGAATTTCATGAAAATGTGAGGGCAAAAGAATGAAAATCTGAAAGTTTTCCAAAATAAATATTGATTATGGGTCTCAGATATATATTCAGAATGCCTAAAATATTCTCTTCATTGCATTACTAAACATGTTATGATGAGTCTGGTCTATACAACTTTTTTTTTCTTGCTATAAAGATAAAAGTAAATATAGAAAATTAAGATTTTTTTGCCATAAATTGCTTTGGTTCTCAAAAATGCTTTGATTCTCAAAATTTCATAATGCCTACAATGGCTAAAATACTATTCTTAGTTAAGAAACTGCCATATCAATTTAGTTGAAACACACTATAATTGTATCACAGTTCAGTAATAGATTATGTGTCTCAATTACAGAAAACCCTTGAGAGAGAAAAATCATATGAAAAGTGAAGCCCCATGCTGAGGGTATAAGTCATAAAAGCCAGTTACGCAGGGGAAAGAGTCTATCCAATTTCATATTTTAATTATATTTTAAAATATTTGTTCAGAAAATGCCATCCTCTAACAAATTAGCCCTCAGTTACACAGCTGACAAATAGTTAAGACATATGACATGACATAGACCCTAACAGAGTAAGACGAAACATTCAATATAATTTATGACATATATAACCTAGTTATTTAAACAGATGATTATTCTGGTTCTCTTTCAGTCTGCTACAAATTCACATGGGGCTTTTCTTAACATCTGGGAAGTCCTGTTAAGTCCCCAGAACTGAAGCCAATGGGCAACAAGTGTGCATTCATTCTAAAGTCAGCTGCTAACTTAGTGACAGGCTGCCAGACTGGTTCAGTAACCACCACCTACACTCAACTTATTTAGGAGAGACCCAGAGAGACAGAAAAATGAGGAGAGGTGATTCTCAAAGTGAGAAGAAACGAGAGGATCCGGGCATTTTGTTTTCTTCCTCATAGGGACATTCTCTCCTCCTTCAAGCCAGGTCAAGGGGACACTAAGAAAATCCTTTGAAGAGATGGGAGAAATGCTTGTCAGAAGGGAAGAAGAGCATCTCACTCTGCAGTTGGTGCTTGCTGAGCTGCACATATTCACAAGTTTGCCCTGTCCCACCAGACTAGAGGGCAAGAGGATTCTTAGGGAAGACCTGATAGCAATCATAGACCTTTAAGGAGCACCAAGACTAGTGCCAGACTGTCCTTTGGAGAGGTCTGAGAGCGGCCCCCTGACAGCTGGGAGAGAAGGAAGCAGTGCAAGCAACTGTACTTCCTGAGATTCAGGGGCACAAGGGTGACTGGTTTCTCTGTAGGCCAAGTAGATGCTGTGGGAGGTAGGTAGCCAACTCTGCTTGATTGCCTGATCCTCCACTGATGCTGTGGGGGAAAATGGAACAGGGTTGGGGTAGCCTTCACATTATCACTGTAAGGGATTGAACACTTGAATGTTAATTTAATTTTGACTTGCGGTCTTAATCAGCTGCCCTGACAACTGGCAGCTCAGCTCTCTCTAGCTTGCCTGAGCTCCTGACAGAAACTGAGGCCAATGGAGGTAAAGGAACTGGCCTAGTATTCCTAACTAGTATGTGGTGGATCCCAGATTTGAACACTGGCCATTTTCCAAAAAGTAGTCTTTACTTTCTAAGAATAATATACATAACTAGCGGAGAGTAATTAAACCCACAAGATTGAGCCCTTTCAAGCAGAGTTCACAAAATGGTCAACTTTAGCAGAAGACTTGTTACTCATTGCAAATAACACAAAGGGTTCTGGTATTAATTTCCAATCTGACCTCTCTTGAAACCAGGTATGTGGTTGAGGGAAATAACTTTCTTCTGGTTCTACAAACCCTAGAAAATTCCTATTAACTTTATTTCTAGATTTGCTTCACTCTAATGGTTTTGAAAAATGTTTGTTGCTCTTTTTACCTGAAAAGAATTCTCTCACTAATCTGAACCATGGTAGTTTTTTATTTTGAACATGGGGATCACATTATATTTGGTGTTAACTTAATATCTGGATATATTCACTAGTTTTTTTACACATTATGTTTATGAGATTAATCCATGTCTTTGTTCTGTTTTATTTCCAACTAGTATTCCATGGTAGGAACATAAGTTCCACAACTTATTTATTCTGCTATTAAAGGACATTTAGGTTGTTTCCTTCAGAGGCTATTACAAATAAAACTATCACAAACAGTGTACAGGTGTTTCTGTGGACAAATATTTTCATTATTTTAAGTAACTACTTAGGAGTGCTAAGTCACAGAGGTTTCTATTAACTTTTGGTGTTTGACTTACAGATCACAAAACACATATTTGGCTTATTACATCATAATACAAATAATTTTTTCATTTTCCTGATACTTCTAGAATGTAGTAACTTAAAACCTACTTGCTGTCCTAAATTCGTTTTGAGTGTTGTTCGGTATTTTAGTTCTGCAAATAAAGTCAAGACATGGCAATTACTGTCTTGTAAAGAAATTATTTATATTTACATACTACATATATTTCATATGTTGTTCATTACCTCCTGCATTTCCATGTTCTGTCCAGTATCATTTCGTTCCTAAAATCTCTTGTAGAGGAGGATGGCTGGAAAGGAATTCCCTTGGTCTTTGTCTGAAAATGTCTTTATCTTTTCCTTATTTTTGAAGCAAATTTTTGCTAGGCATAGAATTCTAGGCTATTTGTTATAAGCAGTTTTAAAGATATTAATTCCACTGCTTTTGGGGTTTGTTTCTGACAAGACATCAGCTGTCAGTTACATTGCTGCTTCTTTGAAGGCAATCTTCTCTCACCACTTTAAAGATCTTCTCAATGACTTTGCCTTTGTTTATCTGCTGATTTTCCATGAAGTGCGTAAGTCTGGTTTCTTTTTTTTTTTGCTACTTGGGGTTTTGTGAACTTCACTCTCTGGGTTGATGTTGCTCATCAGTTTTAAACAAATTATCGGTTATTACCTTTTCAAATAATGCCTTAGCCTTATTCTCTTTCTCCTTTTCCTCTGGAGCTTCAATTATGTGTATCACATGTCTATTACATGCTAGTCTTTTTCCCACTTTGTTTTCCCTCTCTGTGTTTCTGTTTAAGTATTTTATATTGATCTATATTTCAGTTTACTAATTCTGGATTCTGCTATGTGCCCTCTCCAGCTAAACTCATTCATTATTTTTAATTTTAGATATTGCATTTTTTAGTTCTAAACTTTCTGATTATTATTTAAGCATTCTGATTGCTTTCAATTTTCCATCCTTTCATCTTTTGTCCTTTCCTCTATTTTGAACATATCATTTAACATATTATAACTATCTGCTAACATTAATACCTGTGCATCTGCATTTTTCTCTTGATTTTCATTGTCTTTCCTCTTTACATATCTAGATATTATATTGTGTGCCAGACACTGTATATAGAAGAACCATAGATGCTCCAGATAATTTTATCTTCCACCAGAGAGGATTTCTCTTTTACCCCATTAGGCAATAAGAGTGGTTAATCAACTCAATCCAATCAGAATTTGTGCTTAATCAGAAATATACTGCAAGTTTAGTAAGATTCAAGCTATCTCTGGTATGTTCATGCTCCTAAATCCTGAAGGGTATACATCGCCTTAGCACTGGAAATTAACAGAGACAGTTCTGTCCTTCAAAAGTTTTCAGCTTAGCTCTTTGGCCTCCTACTTCATTCAGTTTCAAAATGTGGCAAATGTCTCGAAAGGGAAACCAGCCATGTGCTTTAAGTAGAGCTCCTCCCTGGCAGCACTGTACAATTTTAAAGAAATTTCAATCTGCCTTTTAGAAGTTTTAGGGCTAGCTCTCCCATTTCTTGTGTAACCACAGAACTATGAAAATATTCCAAAATGAAAATTGTTTCTGCATTTAAGGCTCCTCAATATTTTAATTTGTCATGACAGCACCATACAGCTGCTAAAAGGTTGCTGACTTCTGTTTCCAAGCAGAAGCCCTTTCCTTGGACTAAGCCTGATTCACAGCCTGTCCCTAGAGAAACAGTGTAGTTATCAAGTTACTTTGGAAAAATTCTCCCTTTTCTATAATTTTAGCTCATCTAGACCTTATTTTCAGTTCTCTGTTGCCTTTAAGATGATTTCTGTAATGTATCCAGTTTTGTCTAGTGGGAGAGTATGCCTGTAGCAACCTATTTTATTTCACTCTTAAGTCATTTTTTCAATGTAATTTAAATCATTTCACTTGAGTGAAGTTGCACATGTTAAGAGTTCACTTGCATATCTTTTTCTGCTAACTATTTTTAAGTTTCCTTGCCCCTTTTTCTATTGACTCTTTTCCTTTATCATTTTCAAGACATTTTCTCTGTATTTTGGAGGTTACTTCTCTGAGATAGGAGTCACAAATAATGTTTTTCCAGTGTGTATCTTGTCTTTTGACTTATGTTGTTATTTTTAAATTGAAGATGTTTTGGCTTTTTGTATGTGACTGAACTTCATGGCTTCTGAATTTTGTGACACAGATTGATAAGCCTTCCCTACTCCAAGTTAATAAGAAAATTATCCCTTGCTTTCATCTAATATTTTTGTTTCATTTTTTTACATTTGAAATTTTGTTCTATTTCAAATTGATCATGCTGATAGGCACATTCTTTCCTTTCTCCCCAGATGGCTACTTAGATTTCCTAAGATCATCTTTTCCTCACTAAAGTGGAATGTCATCATTATCATATGCTAAATTCCCATGTGTATTTGATCCTATTTCTGAACTTTCTGTTCTATTGTAGCAGGTATCTATTTGCACACTAGAAACAAACTTTTATTTATATTATATATTTTAATATCCAGTACAGTGGATCTCATTTCCCTACATGCTTTTCTTTTTCAGAGTTTTCACAGCTTTTCTGGCTTGCAAATTTTTCCATAGAATTTTAGAATCAGCTTGATTTGTGCCTTAGATGGCTTATTGGTATTTTTATCAGGAGTGGGTTAAATATATAAATTAACATAGAGAGACCTGACAGTGAAATTTAGTTTTTCTATCCACGAATATGGTATATATTACTACTTTAAAGCCATTTTTTGAAATATTTTAGTATTATTTAAATGGTATTTTTTATTCAGATCTTACACATTTCTTGTGATTACTTTTTAGTTGTTAATGTAATTATATTTGCTTTCTTATATAGTCTCATTTTGAAGACAATAGACTGGAATGAACTTTTCAATACCTGAAAATGAGATTGCTCTTCAGTACCTAAAAGTACCAAAGAAGCCATAGTGATGAAACAGAATTACTATCTGAGGGTAAAGAAAGAAGGCTTCTCTCATTGAGGTCAGCCCATTTAATAAAAATTGTTTTCACAAAGTGGGATAGATTTATTGAGGAATTCAAACTATTCTTCTAAAATCCTCTATATAATTAATCCAAAATAAAAACCTGGGAGTACTCCTTGACTACTCCTGCTCCTTCCATTGACCATCTCACGGTTTTTAACTAATGATGAGCACCAAAATCACATTTGTAGCTTTAAAAAATACATATAGCTAGGCCTTATTCTTGATGATTCTGGTTCAGATATAAAGCAAGTCTAGGCATATATAGGAATACCTCCAAGACATTTTGGGTTCAGTTCCAAACCACCATAACAAAACAAATATTTCAATAAAGTGAGTCACACATTTTTTTGGTTTCCCAGTACATATGAAAGGTATGTTTAAATGTTTAAACTATACTTTAGTCTACTAAGTGTGTAATATCATTATGTCTAAAAACCGTAATATATATATATATACACACACATTAATTTAAAAATAATTTATCCCTAAAAAAAGCTAACCATCACCTGGGCCTTCAGTGAGTTGTAATTTTTTTGCTAGTTGAGGATCTTGCCTTGATGTTGATGGCTGTTGACTGATCAGGGTGGTGGTTGCTGAATACTGAGGTAGCTGTGGCAATTTCTTAAAATAAGACAACAATGAAGTTTGCCATGTTGATTGGCTCCTCCTTTCAGGAAAGATTTCTCTGTAGCATGTAATGCCATTTCATTGCATTTTACCCACAGTAGAACTTCTTTCAAAATTGGAGTCAATCCTCTCAACCCCTGCTGCTGCTTTATCAACTAAGTTTATGTATGTATCCTTTGTTGTCATTTCCATAATGTTTACAGCACCTTCACCAAGAGTAGATTCCATCTCAAGAAATTACTTGCTTTGCTTATCCATAAGAAACAACCCCTCATCCATTCAAGGTTGATCATGAGATTGTAGCAATTCAGTCACATCTTCAGGCTTCACTTCTAGTGCTAGTTCTTTTGCTATTTCCATCACATCTGCAGTTACTTCCTCCACCAAGTCTTCAATCCCTTAAAGTCATCCATCAGGGCTGGAGTCACCTTTTCCCAAACTCCTGTTAAAGTTGATTTTTTTTTTTTTTTTTTTTTTTTTTTGAGAAGAAGGTCTCGCTTTGTCACCCAGGATGAATGCAGTGGTGTGATCACAGCTCACTGCAGCCCTGTCCTCCCAGGCTCAAGATATCCTCCCACCTCAGCCTCTTGAGTAGCTGGGACCACAGGAGTGCACCATCATACCTGCCTATTTTTATATTTTTTATATTTTGTAGATACAGGGTCTCCCTGTGTTGCCCAGGCTAGTCTCAAACTTCTGGAACCAAGTATTCCTCCTGCCCTGGCCTCCCAAAGTGTTGGGATTATAGGTGTGAGCTACCATACCCAGCTGAATGTTATTTTGACCTCCTCACATGAATCACAAATGTTCTTAATGGCATCTAGAATGTTAAATTCTTTCCAGATGATTTTTAATTTACCCAGATCCATCAGAGGAATCATTATGTATGGCAGCTATAGCCTTACAAGATATATTTGGGTGTCCAGGAACATTGTCAATGAGCAGTAATACTTTGCCAGAAATCTTTTTGTTCTGAGCAGTAGGTCTCAACAGAGAGCTTAAAATATTCAGTAAACCATGTTGTAAGGAGATGTGCTGTCACCCAGGCTTGTGGTTTCATTTATAGAGCACAGGAAGAATAGATTTAGCATAATTCTTAACGATCCTAGGATTTTCAGAATGGTAAATAAGCATTGTCTTTAAGTCATCAGCTGCATTAGTCCCTACCAAGAGAGTCAGCCTGTCCTCTGAAGTTCTGAAGCCAGGCATTGACTTCTCTCTAGTTATGAAAGTCCTAGATAACATCTTCTTCCTGTAGAAGACTGTTTTGTCTATATTAAAAATCTGATGTTTAGTATAGCTACCTTTATTTATGACCTTAGTTAGATCTTCCAGATAACTTGCTGCAGCTTCTATATCAGTACTTGCTGCTTCACCTCACACTTTTGTGTTATGGAAACGGTTTCTTTCCTTAAACCTCATGAACCAACCTTTTCTATCTTCCAGCTTTTCTTCCAACTCCCTCACTTCTCAGCTCTCACAGAATTGAAGAGAGTTAGAGCCTGTTCTGGATTACGCTTTGGCTTAAAGGGATATTGTAATAGAAGAACGTTGATCTATCCAAATTACTCAAGCGTTCTCCATACCAAAGATAAGGAAGGCTTGCTTTCTTAGT
Organism: Mandrillus leucophaeus; assembly: GCF_000951045.1. NCBI lineage: Eukaryota > Metazoa > Chordata > Mammalia > Primates > Cercopithecidae > Mandrillus > Mandrillus leucophaeus. The sequence goes on along the minus strand of NW_012101857.1, from coordinate 352,193 downwards.
ATGTTCACTGAAGTAGCACTTTTAATTTCAAGAACATTTCCCTTGCATTCACGGGTTGGTTAACTGTTGCAAGAAGCCTAGCTTTTAGCTTATCTTGGCTTGCAACTGCCTTCCTCACTAAGCATAATCATTTCCAGCTTCTGATTTCAAGTGAGAGACATGCAACTCTTCCTTTCACCTGAATACTCAAGAGGCCACTATAGGCCTCACTTTAATATTGTTGTGTATCAGGGAATAGGAATGTCCAACGAGAGGGAGAGAAACAGGGTAACAGCCGGTAGGTAGTCAGAACACACACGTTGATCAATTAAGTTTGCCATCCTATATGGGTGTGGTTTGTGGCACCCCAGAACAATTACAATAGTAGTGTCAAAGATCACTGATCACAGATCACCATAACAGACATACTAATAATGAACAAGTTTGAAATACTGCAGGAATCACCAAACTATGACACAGAGACACAACATGAGCACCTTATGTCAGAAAAATGGTGCTGGTAGACTTGTTTGATGCAGGGTTGTGGAGCTTTCAATTTGTAAAATATGTAATATATGTGAAGCACAAAAAAACAAGGTATGCCTGTTATATGCATGTCTTTGTGTACATGTACATACACACATATTTAGCTCCAGTGATTCTGGCTCCCCACCCTTTAAAAATCATTAATAAAAGAAAAACTAAATCCAATTGACAATCATTAATAAAAGACAAACTAAATCCAATTGACAATATATCCTTAATATCTCTGCAATACACTTCACCCTTACCTTTGTGAATTTAAATCAATACTTCATCTACTCACACCTAGACTACTCTAGCAATATCCTCATTCCAGAATCTACTTTGCCCCTTACGATCCTGCCTCCAAACAGATGACATGGTCACCTATGTAAAACAAAAAGCTGACCATGCCATGTGCCAACATAAATTCCTTCAAAATTCTCCTAAATATTGACCCCTGCTGACGGATGCCCATCCATACCTTTCCACTAGTGTGTTGCACAATGAGACTGAGAAAAATAAAGACAATGTGATTTTTCCATGAAACCAAATGTATTCACTTTAGATTATCTGTATTCTATGATTACACATTTAGTATCAATATATTCTTTGTTTTATGAAATCATGGTGGCAGAGGTAGCATTTTTAAATGTCCTGACCTGGCAAAACGAAAAGGTTGTGAACTTCATGTTAGTCTCCACAGTGTTTAAAATGACACTTGCCAATGTGATCAAAAGGAACCACTGACTGCAGAAAGAAGTACAAGCTCCTTAATGGACCGTCATCTCTGACACAAAGACTAGCCCCTTACTTTCTTAAAACAGTAATATATTTCATTCATTTATGTTTTCTTGAAAAAATTATACTAACATTAGTTTACCACCTACTACATGCAAAGCATTATGTTAGATGGGATACAAAGATGATCAAGATAGAAAATGGGCTCTGCCTAAAAGGAAGTTAGAGTACTAGGGGTTTTACATTTTGGAGTCAACAAGCCATGGTTTCAAATTGGTGTTAACTATATGACCTGTCTATAATTATTGTTAGCTATTAAATTATAACTGTGAACACTAGAAAGAAATGAATCAAGAGCTGAGAGGTGAGAAATGAATGGGTATAAAACTAGGTGAATGGGGAAGTAGGATTGAAGAGAAAGCAGTATAAGCAATGGAAACTGCCTGTCCAGAGTTTGAGGTGGGAGGCAAATCACTGGTGCTTGAACTGAAAGGATGTCAGAGACTAGAGCCCACAGAGATGGGGAATGGAATCTTAGCTAGACTCATGAGGTAGGCTAGATGACACCATACCTTGCATGCCACATAGGGAATTTGATCTTCATTCTAAAAGTAATGGGAAGTCATTGAATGAACACTGAAACAGTAGAAAGATGATGAATAGTTTTTCAGCAGTGGACGATCAGACTTGTGCTTTGAAAAAACAACTGTGGCTGCAGTTTGTAGAACAAGACTGGAAGGAAGCAAGAGTAAAAACAAGCAGACAAGTTGGGAAGCTGCTGAAATAGTCTAGTTAAGAAATAATGGTAGCATGAAGTAGGGAGTAGCAATGAAGAGGAGGAAAACTAAAAAAGAAAAAAAATGTAAAGATATTTAGGAGAACAGACTGACCACCAACAATCATGTTTATAGTCCCCTGGAAACATCATGGTGTTTCATTTTTTGTTGCCTTTAGAATGACCTACCCTCCTTCTTCCAATATACCCTTGATTTTCTAATTTCCAAAAGTAATGAATGTTGTACTAGTTTCCTAGGGCTGCTGTAATAAAATACCAAAAACTGGGTGGCTTAAAACAACAGAAATTTATTGGTCCTCAGTTCTGGAGGCTAAAAGTCTGAAATCAAGGTGTTGGCAGGGTGAGGCTCCCTCTGAAACCTTTCTTACCTCTTCCTACCTTCTCGTGATTTACAGGCAATATTTGGTTTGCAGCTACGTAACTCGTCCTTGCCTTGTCATGAGCATTTTCCCTGTGTCTCTGTATTAACATGGCCATCTTCTTAAAAGGACACCAGTCATTGGAATGCAGCCCACCCTCCTCCAGTATGACCTCATCTCAACCACATCTGCAACAACTCTATTTCTAAACAAGGCCACATTCTGAGGTACTAGGAGTTAGAATCTCAGCATATCTTTTTGGGGGGGGGGGGGGGGACATAATTCAACCCACAAATAAGTGCCTACACAAAAAACTGCAGTAGTAGTAAACAGTAAAATGTGAAGTCTCCCTCTCCATCTTCAAGCCTAAGCCAATTAATATAGGGTATTCAACTGGCCACAGATAATAGTTCAGGATTGAATGTGTGAATGAACGTGGGGCAGTAAGACATGAGGGAAGATTTTCCTTTGGAAAAGAAGGTTCTTCACTCTTCCATAAAGCTCTCTTCTGGATGGAGTGGTGTGCAAATGTGTATCCTGGAAGTGTTGCAGCCCTTCCATAACACATGGGGGGCCAACTTTAGGAGGAAGCTGACAATCTCCTTAATATCCTGCTGAGCTGCTGCATCGAACTGACTCAAGCTTGAATGCTTTCCACTGGTTACAACCACCATTATTTATGTCTTTCATGTGTAAATTTGTTTTGAGTTGGGTTTTTTTAGTATAAGTCTTAATGAATAAAGGATATCAGGCATTGTACAATCATCATCTTCCCATTGCTTCTGCATTCAGAATAATTTCTCATTTTAGGAATTAAAGAAAACATATCCTTCCTTCCACAATGATCATTTACATAAGGCATGAACAATAACCTAAATGGTAAAATGTAAAAATAGAAAAAGATTAAGTTCATGTATCTTTTCATTTTCCTTTCATCAGCAAAGATGCTGGAACACAGATAATGCCGGGAAATACTTTTGTACAAAATTTCTATCAATGAAAGCACAACACCAGCAAAGATGGATTACCTTGTATTTATCCATTCAGAGAACACATCGGATGGTGAGGACTTTTTGGAATGACAACAAAGCTCTATTTGAATACTTGAATTTTCCCCAAAACAAAAGCCCTGACTTTGATGAGGGTTACTTATTGAGTCTCAAAGTGTGGCCCATGAACCAGCAGAATCAGCATCAACTGTGAGCTTGTTAGAAATGCAGTCTCAGGCCCCACCCTAGACTTACTGAATCACAAAGTAGATTTCAACAAGATCTCCAGGTGATAGTATGTATGTTAAAGTTTGAGAAGCACTAGCATATTACATTGTTAAGACAATTATGCTACTAAACCTGAAAAATCTGTGAAGCACTGCATCCTGAAATGGTCAAGCTGATTGTACAGCAGTGGCTCTTAACCCTGGCTGTACATTAGAATCACCTGGGGAGGCTGGGCGTGGTGGTTCACACCTGTAATCCCAGGTAAAATCCCAACACTTTGGGAAGCCAAAGTGGGCGCATCGCTTGAGCCCAGGAGTTCCAGGCCAGCCTGGGCAACATGGTGAAACCCCGTCTCAAACAAAACAAAACAAACAAACAAAAAAAACACTCTCTCTCTCTATATATATGTACACACAAAAATTAGCTGGGCGTGGTGATGTGCACCTGTGGTCCCAGCTACTCGGGGGTGCTAAGCTGGGAGGATTGCTTGAGCCCAAGAGGTGGAGGCTGCAGTGGGCCGAGATTGTGCCACTGCACTCCAGCCTGGGAAACAGAGTGAGACCCTGTCTCAAAATAATAATAATAATAATAATCACCTGGGGAGCTTTTAAAGTGATGCTAAGGCTCAAGGCAAAACCCCCCTAAACCGTATGGATCAAAATTTTTCTTTGAGTTGGGCTTAAGATCAGCAAAACATTTTAAGAAGCCCTTGGGTGATTCTTTTTTTTCCTTTATTAAAATAGTGAGTTTTATTTCACTTGTATATTTCTGTCTCCCCACCATTTCCATGTCTGACCACTGCTACTAATACGTCATAACATTCCATACATACTTAAAACCAAGCAAAGAGTGGAGTTCCATCTTTAAAAACTAAACAGGCATTTTGGACAACACATGCTTGGCAATGCAACCTGGACAACATTTATCAAACATAGTAGGGAAAGTTCTCACTCTGCATTATAAAAAGGAGAGCCAGATATCAACTGTTATGGAAATGAAGTAAGACGGAAAATTTTTAACAAATTGTCCAAAATATTTTCTTAAAGAGACTTCCTCCACTGCCAGAGATCTTGAATAGCCTCCTGGTCAGTCATCCAGAAGCAATTCTTCACATAACTGATGAACCTGGCTTCCACTCTGGGAAGAGAACCACCTTTTCTATACTTGCTTGCATTTTTGCTTTAATGTCTTCTACAGAACTAGGTCCTTTTGGTGTTTTAGGAGTTTTTTTCTGTTTTTTGAAGGATTCTTGTCCTTTTGCTCTTGGTGTTGATGATGGTTTTGAGTCTTTTCCATTCTGATTTGACTTGTGTGCATTTTTGGCTGGAGTATCTCGTATAGATTTCTTCACTGGTGTGGCGCTTTTTCTTCAGTTTCTTCATCATCAAAATCATCATCATCATCATCATCATCATCATCTTCATCTTCATCAGCAGCAAGTATTACTTTTTTCTGTGGAACCTTGCTACCACTTCCAGGGGCCAACCACTTTCCAGATATACTTAAGAGTTTCACATCCTCCTCCTCTTCATCTTCTGACTCTGCATCTTCCTCCACAGTTACTAAGTGCTATCCACTAATATGCACTGGCCCTGAACCACACTTCAACCATAAGAGCACTGGTGGTGTTATTTCAAAGCCCCCAAGGGAAACCGTTGGCTCTATAGACATTTTCAAAGTTGCCAGTGTTACTTTAATTGGACTGCCTTCATAATTCATTGCCTCTGCTTCAACACTGTACAATTCATCCTTTGCACCAGCCCCTAAACTGACTGTTCTTAAAGATAACTGGTGCTCATTTTCATCATTATCCACCTTAAAGTGATCATCTTTGTCGGCCTTTAGTTCACAACCGAAAAGATAGTTTTGGGGCTTCAGGGGGCTCACGTCCACATCCATCGAATCTTCCATTGGGTAGCTACACACACTTAGGTGGGAGAGAAGGCGGACAGAGACAAACGACCCCACTCAAGAGAACAGCTGCACAGGACAGAATCACACCTGGGCAGGTGATTCTTATATGCAACTGTGGCTGAGAATTATTAGTGTAAAGCAGCAGTTCTCAAACTTGAGTGTGCATCAGAATAACCTAGAGGGCTTGTTAAGATACAGATTACCATGCCCAACTCTCAATTTCTGATTTAGCAGGTTTCAGGTAAGGCCCAATAATTAGCATTTCTAATAAATTCTCAGATGTTACTGACGCTGTTCCTCCAGGACCACACTTTGAGAACCACTGATGTAGAGAAAAAAAAAGTGAACTGGAAACTCAAAAGGCTGCCCAGGGTCTCTTAAAGGCAAAATAATTCATTATCTCATACCCATTAGGATGGCCACTATCAAAAGAACAGAAAATAACAAGTGTTAGGATGCAGAGAAATTGGAATCCTTGTATACTGTTGGTGGGAATGTAAAATAGTGCAGTTATTATTAAAAATAGTACAGAGGTTTCTCGAAAAATTGAAAATAAAATTACCATATGATCTAGCAATCTCACTTCTGTGTATATAGCCAAAAGAACTGAAAATAGGATCTCAAAGAATTATTTGCACACCCATGTTTATTGCAGTATTATTCACAACAGCCAAGAAGTGGAAGCAACCTAGATGTCTAACAGATAAACAGATAAACAAAATGTCATATATGCATACAATGGAATACTATGCAGCTTTAAACAGAAGGAATACCTGTCACAAGCTATGACACGAATGAACCTCAAGGACATTATGCTAAGTAAAATAAGCCAGGTACAAAAATATAAATACTCTATGATTCCACTCATATGAAGTATCTAAAGTAGTCAAAATCATAGAAAGTAGAAAGGTGGTTGCCAAGAGCTGGTGGAAGAGGGAGAGGGAACTAATGCTCAATGGGTATACAGTTTCAGTTTTGCAAGATGAAAAAGTTCTAGAGATCTGCTATACAACAACATGAATATACTTAACACTATTGAACTATATGCTTAAAAACTGTTAGGATAAATGTAATGTTTTTTCAACTACAATAAATAGGGCAAAATAATTCAGATAATCACTTTTTAAAAGTTATTTGCTTTAATGTACATGTATATGTTATTTAAATTTTTACAACAAATTTTATTCTAAAAAGCTTTAAATATAATTATTTTACAGTTCCCCAATAAAATAAACCAAATTTTCAATCAAGAAATACTTCAAAGTCATGATTTAAATATTTTAGACCCCTTTTTGCTATTCAAAGTGCTTTGGTTTGAACTTCTTTGTGTAGACATTTTTCTCTGAGATTCTCTCTAAATGATGAGGTAAAACACCACGACATTAAAATACCACTTTAATCTTACAACTGCCCCAACATGAACTCCTTAGCTTTTGTCAGAACCCCAAAGAGTCCTCTTATCCAAAATTAAGAACTCCTGCTCTCAGAGAGTATCCCTACTGGGTATAGTGCCCTATAAGGGTGTTCCCATGGAACTGCAGTAAAACTTTGTGTTAATTACCTCAGTGTCACCTACAACTCTGCAAGCTTCTTGAAAATCAAGAAGAGTCCTAAATTTACCTATCTTTGGCACCTAGATGTGCATGAGAATGTATTCAATGAAACCTCTATAGACACATGATTGAATAAAAGATCTCTATATTCCCTTCCACTTTGTACACTATTGATAATTTGCAAGAGGTGAAATGTTTTCTATAGGCATATCATTTGGAATGATTAGAACAGGCAAAGGGTACAAATAGAAAACAGAATTCTACCTCCTTTTCTTCACAAGTGCTATAGTACTCATAGAGAATAAAGATGTAAATCTTTCTGGCTAGACACCTTGTACCTTTCCCTGGAATCCCAAGCCCTCAACCGCAGTGATCACCAGCCACTGACAAACACTTCAGAGATTCTCAGGACCTAGACACGTCTCAAAGAGAAACTACATAAAGGGCTATTTAGAGAACTGACACTTTCATTTTAAAAATCCCCAAAACACGAACCAGCAATGGTAATGCAATAATTCTGGAGACTGGTGGTTCTAACAAAGACAACTGAGAGGAAATAGGGAACAGATACACAGGTATTTAGACATAATTGGAGGGAAGTAGTCAAGAGATAAAACTCAGCTGGGGCCATCAACCAACTCTAATAACTCGTTCATTACAGGATTTAGGATGATGTGGTCCACATTCTCCCTGACAATTCAATTATGTTAACAGATTTATACTTTTATAGAATTGTGTATTACATGTGACTTTCCCTTTTTAACAAAAAATGCATTTTGGTAATATAAAACTGTCAAGACATGATAGTGTTTTATTACAAATTGACTTTATACACAGAATAGCATAGTGGTGAAAGAGCAAAGGTTCTGTAGCTAGACTGGATGATTAGAATCCTGGCTCTGTTCCTTACCAGCTATGTGACTTTGCATATATTATTTAACCTGTCTCAGTCTCAGTTTATTTATCAATAAATAGAGTTAGTTAACAGTATACATTTTATAACATCATTGCCTAATATAACTTTCTGTGATTATGGAAATGTTCTCTGCAGTGACCAAATGGTAGCCACCAGCCTCATGTGGCTACTGAGTAGCTTAAATGTGACTAGGATCAACTAAGGTACTAAATGTATAAACTGATTGTATTTTAATTGATTTAAATATAAATAGTCCTATATGACTCATAGCTACTATCCTGGGAAGCACAGTTTTATAAGGTTGTAAGGATCACATGGGCTACGCATTCAGATCAATGTCTGGCACACAATAATCAATAAATATTCACTATTGATATTATGCACCATGTCATAGAAAATGGATATGCGAGTATGGGTTATAATTTTCTTTAACACTTTTCCTAAATATTGTGGATAATTCTTTTTCCTACTATTTATATTTACTGGCTAATTCCCCTTCCAGCTGGCACCGGCTTCAGGAAACACCTGACTAGCCTGCACACCAAGCCCTACCCACCCTTCCTGGGCCTAACGCATGTGCTGCATGTTGAGTTTTTCTTAAGATTTTGCATACTATTAAGAACACATTTGATCCTGGTCTCCTTCACATTCTACCACCACCATTACCCCCCACCCCCATCCCACCCCCAATGTTTTTACTACTTTTACCAGAATCTTTCAAGTATTAAAGCATATTGATTTCCTATTGGGATAATTTGTAAGATGATTTTATTATTGTACTTGACATAACCAGATTACTCAGTCATTCTAAATCTTAAAACATCTCATCAGGCTCACAAAAAAAACTACTAAAATTATAATCACCTTGTTTTTTAATGAGGTTAGAATGAAGTTAGAAAGGTTATCTTTTGTTTCCTAGTATATACTAAAAGGCAACCACTCATGTTTTAGCACGTATATGTTATCATTGAAAAGGTTATAAGCTCTAATTAATAATACTGTGCATCTCTTTTCATATAGCAATAATATTCTATTTCCTAAACAGTCCCATGACATTAAACCAATTGTTTCTAGCAGAAAGATTCCTAGAACAATACAAATTGATAAAGATTTCCTTCTCTTCCTACTGGAGAGGATATAGCTAGAACATGAGAATGGCTGTCAGGAGAAATGAGAACTGAGGCTGGGCACAGTGGCTCACGCCTGTAATCCCAGCACTTTGGGAGGAGGTCAAGGAGGGCGGATCACCTGAGGTCAGGAGTTCAAGATAAGCCTGGCCAACATGGTGAAACCCCATCTCTACTAAAAATACAAAACTTAGCCGGCAATTGTGACATGCGCCTGTAGTCCCAGCTACTTGGGAAGCTAAGGCAGGAGAATCACTTGAACCCAGAAAGCGGAGGCTGCAGTGAGCCGAGATCACGCCACTGCACTCTAGCCTAGGCGACAAAGTAAGACCCTGTCTCAAAAAAAAAAGGAAAGAAATAAAGAAATGAGAACTGAAAGTCTGAATTCAGATATCTAAGAAACACACTAGACAGATATGGCCCTTACATTTATAATTTTATATTCTAAAATATGAAATATTGAGAAACAAGTTAAATAATCTGACATATACTTCTACCCAATGAGGAAGGTATAATAAATCAACTGGCCTCATGTAATACCAGAGAGAAGCTAAGGAATAAAGAAAAGAAGATACAAAAAATAATTAAAGCATCTATTTTCAGGTATATACTACTATCAAGTATATAATAAATTGAATTATAAACTCAAAAAGAAAAAAAGCAAACCACTGCCCAGAAATAAAAGGGGCATATGGGGGTAGTGAGTGGATGGTTCTTTACTACTCTTTTTAAGGTAAAAGCATCCTGTTTCTGTAATAAACTGTTTCTATCCTGGGACTCCCCATGCTTTGTTCTCTGGGATTCTTTTTCCCATTTTTAACAGTTAGAAACAATTTTAACTACAAGTAATGGAAACCTTGAGTTCTGTTACAAGGGATTTTTTTTTTTTTCTTTTTTTTGAGACGGAGTCTCACTCTGTCGCCCAGGCTGGAGTGCAGTGCAGTGGCGCAATCTTGGCTCACTGCAACCTCTGCCTCCAGGGTTCAAGCAATTCTCCCGCCTTAGCCTCCCAAGTAGCTGGGACTATAGGCGTGTGCCACCACACCTGACTATTTTTTTATTTTTAGTAGAGATGAGGTTTTACCATGTTGGCCAGGCTGGTCTCAAACTCCTGACCTCAGGTGATCCGCCCACCTTGGCCTCCCACAAAGTGCTGGGATTACAGGTGTGAGCTACTACTCCTGGCCAAGGAATTTTTTTTAAGTAATTGACAGTCCAGGAAAAGGGTGAGATTTAGATTTGATTCTGGGGTACAACAAAAAAAAAATTTGCATTCTATTGTGTCAATTTCATTCTAAGCCTTGATTGCCTTGTGATTATAAGGTAACTCTCAACTTTTTAAATAAGGGCCACCTACCTTCAGTCCAACACAGTCTTTTTCTCAGAAAGAACCAAGCGCTTCCCCTCAGTCTGATTAGACCCATTTAGGTCTTGTGTCTACCCCAGATCAATAACAGCTGCCAGGGAAAGGTCTTGCACTAACTGGCTTAGATTAGTCAGGACTAATCTCTGGAACTAGGGATGGGATTCACCTCCCCAATCACATGAACTATGGGAAAGGAAGTTCCCTGGACAAAACGAGAGTTTCAGTAAGAAAAAGAGTGAAACAGATGTGGAAAAGGTAATCAATAGACTGCACTTCTCTCTCCTGACTGACCTGCTATCTAGTGTTAAATATTTTGACTGATTACTAATAGCATGCTTTACTGACCATAGCACTGCTTGTACATTTAGTGATGAGTGGCTGTTGCTGTGGAGAAGTGAATAATTAAAGTTAAGGATGCTAAAGAAACTTTCTAGCTGAACCTAAGGCCATCATGAGCCACAGTTATGCACACAGGTACTTTTGTCCAGCATAGGTGCTCACAGGTGTAGCACAGCAAAAAAATCTGAATAGTCAAAGCGTGGTAGGGGTCTGATTTACCGCCCTTACTAAGGTTCAGGACCTGAATAGTATGACACCCTTCTGAATAAAAAGGAAAGGCAGGATCATTGAAATAAGGCCCTAGAAAGTGACCAGACCATTAGCATTGCAAGGATATTCATCATAGTAGGATCTTACAGGACAGGGCTATTTTGTTGAGGCAGTAAAGCAATACAGCAACAAATATAGAAAGTCCAAAAATGGAAAACAGAACAAACCCTTGAAGAATTAAGAATACTGTTTATGTATCAGCATTCTTTCCATTGTACCACACTGTCTTTAGCAGAAGCCTAAAATTCTTCAGATGGGTTACACAAGAAAGATGTTTCACTCCCAAATTCTTAGAGTGGAAAGTAACATCTTCGTAATTTAGAGGACAAGGAAGAAAATAGAATCCTCTCAGTTTCTGATACTGTCCAAGTTTTAGGCAAAAAGGAAAAAGAAAGCAAAGTTTTACACAGGTTTCTAGCCAAGAGAGTTGGAAGTTTTTGTTTCTTCTGGGGAGAGCAGGGAGAGATGTAAGTTAATAGCATCTTTTCCTTTCTAACACTAGAAAAAAATGAGTAGTCAATTCTACATGGTATAAAGAGATGCTCTGAGGACAATAAGAGATTCACTTGTGTACTATTAGAATTCTTAAAGGGTCTACAGTGTTTGAAATAATTTGCAACAAGAGTACAGGATCAAGGTGTTTTCATGCATCTCCTTAGCTACATTCCAAAACACAATTCACTTTCAATTTGGCAGTGTGGATTTGGGAGGACTGTGTTTTTGAGAGGAGTCTCAGAGTTGTGACCAGGGCAGTAGTCAATAAAATACGCTTGTAGATGCAAAGAGACAACTGAATCATCAAAGTTGCAAGAGTGTCATTTCTTCAACTTTGGCTTTTCTAGTTTGTAGTAAGTTAAAAAAAAAATACTGGAGTACAAAATTCACTAGTAAGTTATTTGGCATATCTGTATCTTTTGGTTGCATTGATAATTAAAAAATAAGCAATATGTTATTTTTAGTATCTTAACTTCCCTACACATAAACTATTACAATTAAATCCTGTTTAGTTTTTTTTTTTTCTAAGCAACTCTACTAACATGACTGTTTAGTTTTTTCACCACTTCTACTTTACAATTTACTTCCTGTATTTTACATTTGGTTGTTCTTTCAGAACATGTCATGGGCAGTTTCAACAGACAGCACATGACATATATTCTTTCCAGATTTCTACAATTAATCCTGAATTTATTCCATTTCCATTTGGAGAAAGTCTGAAATATTTTCCATTGACATTTCACAGGGATACAACTGTAGAGTTCTATCTCAATTTGCAATGGATTACTAGGAAAGGAGGTCCCTTATTATATGTACCATCATAAAAACCAAGACAAGAAACTAATAACCTATATTCTCTAAAAATCATGTGCATCACAAGATCATTAGGTATAAGCATTTGTAAGGCATGACAGAATTAGCACTTCACAGCTACAAGCACAAGATGCTACATTCTATAATCATCTTTCTTTCTTTCAACTGAGATGGAAACTTGCATCTCACTTAAGGATTTTAGAGCAAAAAGGATCAGGAATATTTATTCTGGCCCGTATCCTTTTGCGTCTTTTCTTTCTCCTGAAGCTCTCTTATTAATCCAGCATTCTTATTTTTCAAAGAAAAGACTAGCTTGAATATTTATCCCTTTGAAATGTATCTCATTGGACCCCTTATAAATCACTTCTTAACTGAAGTGAATTTTCATTTATTTTTAAATTTCTCAGTCCCTAAGGAGTACCATATTCTTTACGTTACTTTAGTTAGAATTTTATATTTTAATTTTGCCTAGAGTTGGAATTTCAGATAGTTTAAAAGCATTTTCATTTTTTTTTTTTTTTTAAACAGTGGCCTGTAAGGTATACTCAGCCTTTCGAAAGAGATACGCTTTTCTGAAAAATGCCTTACAATTTTTACATTCTTATAGACTTACATGATTTCAGGGCAGCTTTGTAATAACATTCAAATTGGCAAGGGTTTCAAAAACTTTCATTTTAAAGGTCTCGCCCAGACAATCTGCCATTTAAATTTTTGTAGGAGAAATATTGATATTTACAGAAACTTGTGGATCCTTACAACCTTGCTTAATTTATCTACTTGAAGTTGATTTTTACATGCTAGGTTTTACTAAGCAGAAAGCAAGAAAAAAAATGAAGCTTTTAAAAGATTTAGACCAAAATACTATTATGCCACTTCAGTCTTCACTTAAGTAACTCTAAGACAGGATTTCTCAACCTCTGCATTACTGACATTTTGGGCTGGATAATTCTTTGTTGTAGGGGGCTGTCTTTTGCATAGTAGGATGTTTAGCAGCATCTCTGGTCTCCTCCCACAGCACCTGTGCCTCACTCCTTCCTGACCCCACAACTTCTGACAACCAAAAAAAAAATATCTCCAGACATAGCCAAATGCCCCTTAGGGGTAGAGGAGAGGGAGACAAAATGGCCCTAGTTGAGAACCGCTGCTGTTTATTTTGTGCATCATCAAAACTAAAGATTCTACTACAGTAAGCCTCGGTGTTTATTTTTACAAAGGAGGCATATAGCAAGTAGAACCAAAATCTTATATGGTGGTGAAAACATATTTTAAAATATGATCAAATTGAAATTACAATTATAAATTACTCAGTTTCTGTGCAGCGAAGTCTGATTTCAACTGAACCTCAGCTACTTTCAAAGTTATTTCCCTGTAAAGGGCACCACTCACTTTTAGGTTCATTTGCAACATTTTCTTCTTTTCTCTCTGAAGTTCTTCTCTGTAGGGATGGATATTTTCCCTTCTGTCTGATAAAGCAGCCACGACGACACTACTCTTTCCTTTGCTCACTTCACACCTCTGCATAAAATTGCTTTCATGTTTAGCTATGGCAGAAGAAAGAGAACTAAGGGTGACTAGTTCCTTCTCCAAAGTAAATGCCATATTATCAATTAGGAAATTCTCACTTCCTGATTTTAGATTTTTGAGGAAACAGTTTATAGGGAGAATTCTGATGAGATTATGAAGGCACTGGAACATAACTGTTTGATTCCTAAAATAAAAAACCAAACAAAATATTACAAAAATTAGGACAGCACAAAGCAGTCAAGTACAATATACTGCAGTAATCAATTAATATTCATTTATAAACACCATAATGATAAACAGAACCAATTACGTATGTGAGAATTGATAAAATTCAGACTACAGCAATCAAATATACATATCCCATATCAAGTCAGTTAATATTAATCAGATTGTTTCCAATTAAATTTTTTTTTGCTGAGTAATAAGGTCAATATAATATTTTTAAAAATTTTACTGTGGCAGAGAGGTAACAGGAAATCTCAAAATAATTACTAGGCACTAAAAAAAGCCAAAAACAAATATAAAATTAAAGCAGAGATCTTCAGTTTCTAAATGAAGCCAATGTGTCCATTCATGCTAAGCCATGGCAATAATACAAAACCCATGCAGATCGCTGTTGAACCACACATTGATCACACTCATAGACACTAACTTCTCTGGACTGATTACAATTTAATATGCATTACCTGGAATAGATTATTAAAATCCCTTCAAATGGTGTTCTCTGTTTCCAGGTGAAGAGTGTCCCATAGAAACTTCCCGGCCTTTCACAAAAGTACACTTCTGGAAATTCTTTGATTATTTCACATTTCATATGTTCTAAGAGCCACACCTTCATTGAATTCAGGGCATAGCCAGGTGACATGATTTGAAAACAAGATTTGTGGAATGCTGCGAGAAGTGCAAACAGATCTTCCATGTGCTCTACAAAAAAAGTCACAAGCTCTATCATTAAACTCTGTCCATTATCAGATAAACAGAATTCTTAAAATTTTCTAATTCAATTAAATATATAATCTAAAAATGCCAACAAAATTACCTATAGGTTTCTTCTTTGGAAACGTCAGTAGGTACTTCCCAGTTGAAAGATCTTCTAGACTTAAAAACACTCTGCCACACACAACATAACGATCTTTGGGACAGTTACCACTTTCTCTCTCCATAATGTGTAGCAGTACAGTGCAACAAAATTTACTGAATGCTAAAAGTGGTGAAAGAGATGTTACAGCAGTAATTATCTGTACACACTCTTTCTTAGATGGGTGTTCACAAACAAAGCTTTCCTCTTTCTTGCTATCAGGGGTCAACTTGACCCTTTTTGCTTCCAATCCTATTTCATCTGGCTTCAAGTATGGTGCTGGGAAAGGATTTGTACTCAACTTAATCACTCTATTTTGACACTTAAGAAGCCGAAATCTGGAGTCATGGGCTCGATCCATTAACAATGATAAAGTCACATCATTCAGGGACCTGTAAAAAACCCAGACTTTGGTTTAATCTAAAAGCTCATTCTTTAAAATCAAATTGATGATTAAATGTCATCATACAAACAACAGTAAAAAAAATGTTTATTCTTTCCTTTCCTAGAAAACATCATTTCAAATGTAAAATACATCAGAAAGTTAAGAGTAAAAGCCAAACACATTTTTAAAGGTCCTGTGATAGCACCTCTCTTTAAAAAGGCAAGCAAAAACATTGTAAATATGCTAGGTTTTAGGAAAGTAAAACTTTTAAGATAGAGGAATGGTATTAGGAATGATAGTAAGAGAAATTAAAGAAAAAAAAATTTAAGGTAAAGGAATGGTAAAATAATGCCTGGATTTTATTTTTTAAGTAGGTCTTTTTTTGTCTCCTCTTTTTAAACAAGAAAAAACCTACTCATTATTTTTTAAGAGTTTATTTTGGTAATACTTTAGAATGCAAATAGCTCTAAACTAAAAATTGTATTTTTTGTTCCTCTAAATGACTTGAATAAAATCTGTTTTTTCAGTCAGAATATTGTTTATCCCTCAGCAATTCTTTCCATATCTACATTTATAATAATTTACAAATATATACAGGCTTATTGTAGTATATTCCAGCATTGTCAAACAGGTAAGAATGGGGACATGACCAAAGAAAGAACTTTAATGTAGAAATTTAATACAGAAAACTCCTTTAATACAGGAACTTGACCATGTCTAATGAGTTATACTAAAGATTTTAAAAGAACTCAAAAATCTTCATTTGCACTAATTGAACTACTGTTTTGTTGGGAATGCTGTTTTATCAACACTACATATATACTGTAGAGTAATTATGTAGTAGGTACAACAGAGAATTGGAATTATCAACAGGGGAGAAAGATGATACAGAAAGAAGAAGATACATCATGATGATAAGCAAAAACCTTGAAGTTTTTACATCATGGTGATAAGTAAAAATGTGAAGTCCTTAATCTGAATTGGAAGTATCAGCATGGACTTACAGTATATTTTATCTCTAAATAAACCAAAACCACAACAAACCAAACTAACAAAACACATTATTTCCTACCTCTGCTTACTAAAAAGGCCCAGAAACAACAACTCACTCAGGATAAATAAGCACTTCTTGCACTCAAATTCTGATTTCTAAATTACAAATTATATTTGAGGGTCTAACTAAATAATTGATGAGAAGAGGTTTCTCTTTACAGAAGTATTCCAGGTAATAAATAAAGAAGCAATAATAGAATTAGAATACCATCATGTTGTAAAATGTAATGGAACAATGGAACTAAGCAATGAGCATCAATAGTTGCTAATATCACAAAAGGAAAATGACCACACTTTATATACTTCCCAATGGAAGAAAGCAATACTATGAAGTATTCTGTTAACAAAAATCCAGGCATTATTCTGACCCAGTCTCTAGATCTAACCATCAATTTGGAGGAAATACAGGAGACAGAGAAACATGTTAAGCAATACCACAGGAAGTAATCAGCAAAATCCAGTCTATAGAACTTCACAGGGCAAACTGCCTGGCTTCTATAAAATATACTTTGCATTAAAAAAAAAAAAAGACAGAAAAAGGATACCTACAGACTACAGATTACAAAGGACTTAGAGATAACAGTCAAGTCCAATTTATAGTCCTTATCTGACTCATGACTTGAAAAAATACTTTTAAATTCAGAAATGGGAAATTTGACCATTTACTGAGGGAATTACTGTTAATTTTGGGGGGGGAATTATATTTTTTAAGTTCTTATTTTGTAGATACATACACTGGAATAGTTACAGATGAAATAATATAATGCCTTTGAGTGCTTCAAAATAATCTGGGGGATGGGGGTGAGGAGTGCATGGAGGTATAGATGAAACAAGATTAGCAACGAGTTGATAATTACTGGAGCAGAGTGATGGGCAGAAGGGTTCACCACACTATTCTCTTTGTATGTTTGAAATGTTCTATATCTAAAAACATTTTAAGTAATTCTGTTTTGCATATGAAAAAAAAAAAAGACAAGACAGAAAATAGAGAATAAAAAATTACCAGGCAGATCTAAAAAAGAAAGAATAAAACTTATGATAATACAAATAATAATAAAACTTAGAAACTCAATGACTGGATTAAATAGCTGAATAGAAAGAACTGAAGATATAATTAGTGAAAATAATATAGATCAGAAGAAATTATCTAGATGAATAGAAAATATGAAACAGATGTTAAGAGACATAGAGTATGGAATGAGAAGGTCTAACAGAGTACTAACTGAAGTTCCAGAAGGAGACAGATACTAGAGAAAGTTAGGAAGCATCAGTATGTTGAGAATTAAGAATTAAGAATTTTTTGAATTGCCAGAAGAAAACAAAACAGTTTGAGGAAGCTCAACAATCTAAAGGAGGAAAAAAAAAAAAAAAAAGAAATCTGCACTTAATCATGTCACTGTCAAATATTTAGAAAAAGAATAACAGAATACATCCAAATAAAGTAAAAGTAAATAATAAGGGATCAGAAATGAACAGGGAATACACAATGGAAGATCAACAAAAAATTTAATTATTTGAAAAGATCAAATAAAATGGATGAATCTCTGGCAAGATCAAGGAAACAGAAGACACAAATAAGATTTGGAATAAAAAGACACTGACAAACACTAACAATACAGTTGATAAATACCTAAAGAGGATCTTAGGAACAACTTATGCTAATAAATATGATAATTGAAAAATATAAGCAAAACGTATTCAAGAATAAATTAAAATGTGAATAATCCTATAACTATAGAAATTGAATCAGCAGTTAAAAGTCACCTCACAAAGAAAATGCCAGATTTCTACTGCATTCCAGGCGACTACAACCAAATATCAAAGAGCAGGTAATTCCAAATTTACACAAACTGCTCCGGAGAACAGGAAAAAAGGAAATATTCCTCAATTCATTTATAAACTAGCATAGCCTTGATACTAAAACCAGGCAAGTATCATTCAAGAAAATTTCAAGCCAATTTCACTCATGAATTTAGATGCACATATTCTTGACCAAAGGACAGCAAACCAAATCTAGTGACAAACTGTTTATCACAAGAATGCGAGACTTATTTTACAATATAAAATTGATTAATACATTAAAGAGAAGAAAAACCCAGATGATCAACCAGCCCAAAACAGCTTAGAAATTCACTGAAACAAAACAATAAATCCATATCTCAAACCCATGAGATAAGTAGTCTGGCTCCCTTACTATGTTAAGCTGCTCAAATATACTGACATCACCTATTACAAGGCACTATCTGGTTTCTCTCTATTTGTGTATCTGTGGTTCAAATTCAATGTAATTACTGTAATGCCTGTATTTAGACTGTTTTGGCTAAAAAGCTATTTGCTAGACTGCAGATATAGATGGTATGCACATTACTTCTCTATCCGTGATTTCAACAGCCCAAAAGAGAATATCGTCTGTTATCAGAGGGAGATACTTTGTTATTTAACTAAACTTTTACCTATTCACTTTGGTCAATGGTCTCTAAGTATCCCTAATGCCTCTAAATGTTTTGATTAAAAAGTTCTGTACGCTGTTTGATTATCTCCACCGTGAGACTATAGCGTCTTAATTTCATAAACCTCATCCTCCTCATATTATTAACTCAATGCATTTGTGTAAAAGAGATACTTCTGGAGTTGTGCTGGCCAAGAGAGTAGCTATTAGATATATGTGGCTATTAAGCACCAGAAATGTGGCTAGTTGGAATTGTGATAGGTTATACACATAAAATACACACCAACTTTTAAAAACTTTGTATGAAAAAACAGATGCAAAATATCTTATTAACAATTTTTATACTAATTACAAGTTAAAATGATAATGTTTTGGATATATTGGGTTAAATAAAACATATCATTAAAATGGCCAGGCATGGTGGCTCATACCTGTAGTCCCAGCGTTTTGGGAGGCCGAGGTGGGTGGGATCACTTGAGTTCAGGAGTTTGAGAGCAACCTGGCCAACATGGTGAAACCCCATCTCTACCAAAAATACAAAAACTAGCCGGGCATGATGGTGCATGCCTATAATTCCAGCTACTGGGGAGGCTGGGGCATGAGAATTGCTTGATCCCAGCAGGTGGAGGTTGCAGTGAGCCGAGATCATCCTATTGCACTCCATCCTGGGCAACAGAGTGAGACTTTGTCTCAAAAATAATAATAATAATAATAATAATAATAATTTCCCCTGCTTCTATTTACATTTTTAAATATGGCCTCTAGAACATTTAAAATTGCACATGTGGCTTACATTAATTTCTATTGGACAGTACTGTTCTGGAGCATCAAGATAGTGTTATCATGTTGGAATTTACTTACAGCTTTAAAGAAGATGTAGTTTTCACTCCAACAACCAAGCTATCATCCATTACACGATACCATATCTTCTCTACTAGCTGTTCTGAATCTTGAAAATTGTCTGATAACTTTTCATCTGAGATATGGACGGAATTTTCTTCTTCACCACAAAGAGGAACAAGACATTCCTTATAAAAAAAAAAAGTTTAAATAACTAATTATAAAATATGTACCATGTGTAGCAAAACTAAAAAAAAAAGTTAAGTGTGCTTTTGGCTAGGGCTTATGACCTAAATATTTAAAAACAAATCATAACATATCATATTATAGATTATACACAATTTACTAACATGAAATGTATAAAATATATAAAATTCCCTATCTATTCAGATGAGGTATCCAACAGAGAGTCAAAAGGGAGGTAAACCTGGAGTCCATTTCGGAAAAAAAAAAAAAAGTCTGATTATATGTACCCCAGTTATACTGAAAATAATCCACTCTATATTTTATCAGTGACTTGCACTAAGCCTATAACTGTAAACTTTTGTATGAATAAAACTGATTAAACTATCTTTAGACTACTTAGAGCTTATTGCTAAAATTTTATTCTTAAAAGTCCAAGCCATACTCATTTCCACACACATATGGATATACAACATTAGAAACAGCAGTAATAAGAATAATAGTAATGATAATAATAATATACAACATCTACTGAGTGTTTGCTTTATGCCAGGCACTGTTCCAAATGCCATTTTTGTATCAATTCATTTAACCCACACGATAACCCTAGTACCCTAGGTCTGTGGTATTATCATCTACATTTTACAGATTAGAAAAATGAGGTACAGGGAAGTTATGTAACTTGCCCAGGGTCACACAGCAAGTAGCAGGGCTGGGATCTGAACTGAATCCAACTGGTCCCAGAGCCCATGCTCTTCCTTAACTGTTACCCTATACTGCCTCTCTATGTGGTAATTACTGAAGAAAGATAGGGGCATTCACTCAATAGGAGACAAAATATGTTCCCAGGAATCTGACACTTCTGCCAGTAGTTGTGAGTTCTGAAGCAGGCTATTCATCTGAAACCTGGGGACATTTTTACTACCTGCCAGGTTTGCTTTTAAAACTAACAATGTAAAGGGCCAAAAATGGGGCCTTGCACATAGTGGTTTCAATATATTAATTTCTAAACATTCCTTCCCCTTTCTAAAATTGGCAAAATCATTGAGGTGAGGAAAGGAAATGGTGTAACAGTTTTAACAATGACTTTCATGAGGTTTCCCAGGAAATTAGAACAGTAATATAGCAACACAATGTGTTTTTGTTATGTTTTATTACATTAACAAGATCATATTTTGGACCCAAATCCTTATATGGCTAAGACTGGAATACAAATACAAAGCATAGCCCATGACAAAAATGGTCAATCCAGAAGGAAGTCAGAGCTAGGCACTACAGTGACTTGAGGGAATAAAAAGCAACATTAGTTCAGCTCTTACTGATTTACTTCTAGTGTCGCCATGTGTGTCTTTCTCGGTATGAAATTAATGTGCATAAATATTATTTTTACGAAGTTTCAGCAGTTTTTACTAACTTCCTACATTAATGTACTGACATAAGTTACCACATAAGAGACCTGAGGAAGTTCTTTTTTTTTTTCTTTTTTCTTTTTTTTTTTTTTTGAGATGGAGTTTTACTCTTGTCACCCAGGCTGGAGTGCAATGGCAGGATCTCAGTTCACTGCAACCTCTGCCTCCCAGGTTCAAGTGATTCTCCTACCTCAGCCTCCCAAGTAGCTGGGATTACAGGCATATGCCACCACGCCCAGCTAATTTTTGTATTTTTAGTAGAGACGGGGTCTCACCATGTTGGCCAGAATGGTCTCAATCTCTTGACCTCATGATCCACCCATCTTGGCCTCCCAAAGTGCTGGGATTACAAGCATGAGCCACCACACCCGGCCCTGAGGAGGATCTTATTATAATCAGCCACAAGGAAAAAGAGAATAAAATTATAAAAAGCAGATAGAAGGACTAAAAAACCCATAGCAGTGTAGGAACACTTGCTAGAGGGAAAAATATCCTTAGAAAGAAACAATCCAACAGACTAAAAGAACAATCATTATACTAATAATAAAATTATGTCATCACCAATACAAAGTTAAATAATACTCAGTATATTCTATTTAAGAAGTCAGTAAACACATAATTCACTTATGAGTAATTTCTATCCAAACAATACAAATAAAAAAGTTTAACAGTTAAATCTGTAAACAAAAGGACTTGTTCCCCAAGGTTCCTGATAACTGAAACTTTAATATGCTACAGAATTACATACAAATCGATAAAATATTGGCTCCTTAATCAAATATTTTTCAATGTCATAAAAGTCCACCATTATAACCTCTGCTGCTTTTCTTCTTGATCCACTGAGCAGCATTTTCTAATATATTCTAATATTCCAATTTAAATGACTTTTCAATAGCTCACAGATTTTTAATTCATAAAATGATAAAATGGTCACATGATTACTTTTACCTCCTCTGCACTTGATGTATTATCATCTTTTCCTTGAACCAGGTTTATCAAAGCTTTGTAAGATTTTGAAATAATTTTTTCCTTAAGAAAGAGATGCTGCCGTAATTCCCGAAAAGAAGAAAAACAAATCTATAAAGTAGAAAGAAAAATAGTTGCAAGAAACATGATTTCAAATGAAACCAGACATACCAATAATTCAGGAAGTACTTTCTCCAAATGTGCGTATCAATTCATTTTTCTGCAGAAAATAAAATACTTCTCAGAGCAAAACTGTTTTGTTTATAGATTTTAAGTCTCTAAGTTTAAAAAATGTATCTTCTTTCAAAGGAAAATATAGAAAATAACTGCAACATAGAGTTTATGTATCAAATTGAGAGAGTGGCAATATATTAGCATGTTTCACTAGTGAGTCATTAAGTAACTTCGAATCAATGTGAATAAAAATCAAGGCCTACAAATACACTCACCCCACACAAAATAACTTTTTCTTGTTGAAATAATTTCTGCTTCATAAACAAGGCATCCACATAAGCAAAGACATCATAATGAATAGAAATTATCACTTTTAATCTGATACTGTTTGAAATTTTCTGTTCATATAACCTTTATAGCAAAATTTTTAAATAAAATTAAAATTGTAATAGCTCCCAAACTATGTTTATTTTTGTGCTAATAAACTCGGTGCTAGAGTCTACTGAAAAATACTGAAAACTACTGAAAAAAATAACAATTTGGCTCTGAACCGCGCATACAGCAATCCATTCCTTTCATGATACCAGATAACTAGATTTCAGCACTAAGGATGAAACATTCACAGAATATATTTTGCTACTGAAAATTTAAAGAGTCATGTTATTGAACTGATAGAAGTTGTTTCATTTCAGGTGGATATCTGAGGCTGTTTAAGTATTCATCTGGCTTTTAATGAAACATCTTTTTCTACATTTAAACAACAAAATGCATCACTTTTGGGATTCTTTTCTTTTAAATTACATTTCAAGGCAAGTAAATTATTTTTCTTTTAATCAATGAATAGAAATTGGAGAATGAAGACTGAATTATTACTATGTATCACCTTATTGCGCAAAGTATGTGAAGTGTCTAGCTAATGTTTTAAAACTTCCTATGCTGACCTAGTTCTGTGGGCTGCACATGATTCACACTCCATCACTCAGTAATTTGTGACAGGGAGAGGCAGATGTACCCATCAAAGGTATGTAGCCACAGCTGAGCTACTGGAGGGGTGGGGAGTAGAAGAAAAAACTATGTGGGCAGACTGAAATGCACCCTCGAAAATTAACAGTGTTCACTCTTCCTTCCTCCTTAACATGGCCCTTACTCCAGGACGATATAGTGATTCAGCAGAGTAGTTAAATAATCTTGGCTGTGAAGTTTTGCTACAAAGCTACAAAAATAAATTAGACACATGGTAAGAAACTTAAACAATGTGAAAAAGTACACCTCACCTTCTCTTCCTAGATGCTCAATTCCATTTGCAAAACCAATAGATTGTGTACCTTCCCAGAACTTTTCCATGTGCATGTTAAGGAATGCTTTTTCCTTTGCACCAACAAAAACCCACCCAAAACCAAATACAAGGAGCACATCGCACTGCATGACACTGAACCTTGCTTTTTTGTTCTTTATTGTGATCTCTATCATACATGCAGAAGAATGCACATTACAAAATAACATTTTACAGACTAATAATGAGGCCGACACCCATGTAATTCCACCCAAATCAAAAAGTAGCAGTCCAGGAGCTGCCCAGGTGCCCTCCACAATCACAGTTGCCCTTTCTCCCCTGGAGTCAATATTACCTTGGCCTTTTAAGATAATTTCCTTACCTGTCTTCAAATTTTACAACCTTTGCATGAATTCTTAAGGAATATTTTAAGTTTTTTGTGTTTTGCTTCTGAACCTTTTATAAATGGAATCATTCTGCATGTATCAGGCTTTAGAGTTGCCCATGTTGACACTAGTAGCTGTAGTTCATTCCTTCCATTGCTTACAGTATTCCATCATATGACTGCCACAATTTACTTCTCCATTCTCCAGCTGATGGGTATTTGGGTTATGCTCAGTTGTGCAGTGTTACAAACAATGCTGCTATGAACATCTGTGTACATGTGTACAAGATTCTCCAAGGTCCTGGTCTCCCCATCTCCCCTTCCATTAACTGATTGGAATACAAATTTTAGGGGAGAAAGAACAGTGAAATGGACTCTAGTTCTAACTCTGTAAGTCACTTAACCTTTCCGGCTCTCTATTTGTTACATCATGTGCAAAATGGTGCAAAGGTAGGCTTGCTCATCTCTAAAAGGCCTTCCAGCATTTAGAACTTTATTATCTACATTGAAAGCTACTGTTAACATGTGGATACTTGAAACAAAATGGATATAAGAGATAGTTATCTCTTATCCACCACCTCCATTCCTCCCTTCCTTCCCTTAATGTTGTTTAAAGCCTTTCATACTTTCCTCATCTCTGTGCTACATTCTGGATAATTTTTCTCATATATTTGGGTTCACTAATTTGCTCTGTATCTCTTTTATCTCTTTAACTGTTAAAGTCATCTATTGAGTTTTTTATTTCAGTGTGTTTTTGCTTGAAATAGATGCTGTTTGGTTATTTTCTGTGAATACTTACTCATGATGCCTTTTTTCTTTATGTGTTTAGTTATTCTGTGGACAGCTCATTTTCTTTGAAAAATTACTTGTGAGATTTATGAGGGCTAGGATGAATGTGTGTTTCCAGAGAGGATTTTCTGTTTGTTTCTGTCAGGTGCCTGGGGCGCCACCAATTTAAGTTCAACACACATGCTCCCAGGGCAAAAGTAGCATCAGTGTTCTGCTTATCTCTCTGGGTTCCAGTCTTTAAAGTTTGATTTGATAATTTATTCTTATAGTGTCAGCTTTTTGAAGCCTCTAAGAAGGTTTATAAAGGAGACTTCATCTATCATTTTCAGTTTTAATCAGGAGAGTTGATCCTGCTTCATAAATTAAACCTTTCATAAAGTCATGCTTTCATAAATTAAAGTACTTTGGCATCATTTCTAAATCAGTATAAAAATATGCATTATTCTCTTTGACAGCTACATAGTATTCCATGGTTCAGCACATCACAATTTACTTATTATACGCCTAATGATGTATGTTTAGATTTCAGCCAACATTGTAGTTTATAAATACTACATAAACATTCTTGTAAAATCATCTCTATCCTTAGAAGAGATTTCTAGAAGTGAAACTGCAAGAGTAAAAAGACATGAGTAATTAATCTTTTAGTAACTACAATAACTTTACCTCTGAGAAGGCTGGGCCACTACACGTTCACAAAAATACGATAGAAGAATGTACATTTATATTAAGAAAATTAATATTTTGTCATTTATTACAATTTCTTTTTTCACAATTCATCTTATTACTTTTACTTTGTTCAGGGTACAAAAATTTTGAATAGATGAATGTCTTCATTCATGGTTCTATGTCTGTTATGATGTTTTATTAATCTGCTATTCAAATTCATGTCTAATACATGTTCAATAAGCATTTATTAAAGTAAACTCACTCTAATGATGAAATAGTTGCAAAATAATTTTAAAACAACCTGCAAAGTAAAAATATTTGCCACCTGGCCCTTTCCAGAAAAAGTTTTCCAATCCTAGGCAAAGAGGAAAAAGTTCAATAACACAGCAAGAAAAGAGACAAATCCAAAAGAGAGGATACAACTAGCATGGCCTCCTCTTTAGCATAATTTTTAAAAGGGGAAAAGGGGAATTATTCTAGATAAAAAGACCAATAATAGATATAATCAAATGCGAGTAAAAAATTTGATTGATTGGATCCTGGAAAAAACAGTTATAAAAACATTTTTGTGATAACTAAACATATTTGAATAAGGACAAGATAGCAAATAAGATTAATGGATCATTAATAAATTTTCTAACTTTGATAATGGTATTGTAGTTGCATGAGGAGAATATCCTTATTTTTAGGAGATTCCTGCTGAAATACCTATGAGTGAAATATAACATTTGCAACTTTTAAATGGTTCTACAAAAATATATACACACACACACAAACACAAACAAAGGAGGCCAATAAGATTTTTTAAAGTAACAAGAGTTGAATGTATGTGGGGATACAGAGATAATCACTGTATTCTTGGAATGTTTCTGTATATTTGAAAATGCTATAAACAAAAAAGGCAGCTTACAAAACAACATACATCTTATAATCACATTTCTATGTAAATTTGCATAAATTCATTTAAAAATCTGCAAGAATATACATGCCAAAATGTTAAAATTGGTTATTTCAAAGAAGTGGAATCACAGACAATCATTAGCTTTGTTTTGTTTTGTTTTGACATTTATTTGCAAAGCCTCAGTATTTTATAGGGAATGTGCATTACCTTGGTACACTTGGGAAAAATCAAAAACAAAAAACTCTTTTAGGGAGCTTCTTATGGAAAATATGAGAGTAAATTGTTCATGTCTGGAATGTATTGTGATTTATCATATTCACTGCTACTCTAAAAAGATACTGTGGTATACTGATCCCGGAAAGAACGTGTTTTCAAAAGTGAGCTGCTTCTATTTTCTCTCATGAGGCTTATTAAATCTATAGAGTCTTACTACAAAAAAGGTATCATGTTTAGACGACACATTTATAAGTAGTATCATAATAGTTTGTACACAGGTGCCAAAAAGATAAAGATCCTTTGAAATACCATTTTTCCCCAAGCACCAAGTTGCTTATACTTTAAGACCTTTCTTTCAACGTTCTTTCCTTCATTTAGAATAACACTAATCGAAAAGCAAAAGAAGCAAACAGACACTAACTTTCAGTCCTGTTTCTAGAGGTGGAACCACCAGGTAACGATTCTCTTGTTTGTCTTCAAATAAGTCATCTTCATTGCAATCCGATGGTTCACTCTAAGAAATAAATAAATAAATACACTAAGACTGAAATTTTGAAATAATTGAAAATTCATAAAACTAACAAAACACAATTAAAGTATATCCAGTCAGAACAGTTTCCTGTGCTACACACTGTTTTATAAAAGGCAAACTAGGCCAGACGCGGTGGCTCACGCCTGTAATCCCAGAACTTTGGGAGGCCGAGGTGGGCAGATCACCTGAGGTCAGGAGTTCAAGACCAGCCTGACCAACATGGTGAAACCCTGTCTCTACTAAAAATACAAAAAATTAGCCGGGCATAGTGGCGCGCACCTGTAATCCCAGCTACTTGGGAGGCTGAGGCAGGAGAATCATTTGAACCCAGGGGATGGAGGCTGCAGTGAGCTGACATTGCACCACTACACTCCAGCCTGGGCATGAAAGAGCGAGACTCAGTCTCCCAAAAAAAAAAAAAAAAAACCAAAGGTAAACTGTATGTTTTCCCCATCATCTTCTTATAACTAGAAAAAAATTATTATGGTTCCTACTACTACCACCTAACATTTATATACTGCTTTACAAAGTATCAGCTGGTTAGTTTTCTTTTTAAAGAGCAAACATTTTTCCATTTATTTATTTAAGAGACAGTGTCTTGCTCCGACACCCAGGTTGAAGTGCAACATAATAATCACAGCTCACTGGAGCCTTGAATTCCTGGGCTCTCATTAGCTTTTCAAAAAATCCTAAAATTCCATAACTGGAGAAAAATTAAATTATGTATTTTTACTAATGAAAAAACTGAGGCTTTGAGAGATTTTTTTATTGATTTGAAACTTCAGGGGCATAATTTCCCTTATGTCCAAGATCTCAAGATACTGTGAGCTGTTACTTCCTTTACTAAAGCAGTTTTGCTTCATTTTATTCCTTATTTAATCCAATATTATATTTATTGGTATAAAATGTGATTTTCAGAAGCAAGAATAAAGTTAATTTATAGTATTGCTATCACTTAAGTGATTACCAGATGTACTATAATTCAAATTTATATCAAAAGCATGGTCAATTTGTATAACATTTGTTGAAAGGAGATTCAATGTATATATTTAAAAGATTCAATCTATATATTTTTAAAGTTCAAAATTTTAAGTATAAAACCACAAATATTTAAATGATAGGTCAAAGCTTTTGGGCACTTAAGTTTTCTGAAATGGTTCTTAAAATACCATATGATAAGTAAATAGAACTTACTGAATAGTTTATTTTTCCAAGATCCGTTATTTTAAATGAAGCCAGGCAATCTGAGTTCAAGGAGTCCTTAAAAAGTAGGAGTACTTGTTCAGTTCCACTTCCAATAAAGTCATCTATCAGTACTAAGCTAAGTTTTTCCCACTTCGCAGCAACCTAAAAGAAAGGGAGCATTATAGGAGGAATAGACAAGAAAAAAATCAAATGTGAAATAAACAAATTAAGTCCTTTTGTTTCATGTAGTTGTAATTTGTAAAATTCAATCTTATAAATGAGTAATGAAAATAGCAAAAACTAAAAATAAAGATATTAGGGGATGAGAAAATATAAGAGTTATAACAACTTCATAAAGAGCAAGGTACTTAGATTTAATATTTTATTCAGGTTTGTCCAGGGACCGTCACGTTCTTGATTTCTATATTAAAATTTTATTGTAATCTATAAGTTCTAACACTTTTCATGACTAAACCTTTGGAAATTCTAACATTTATCATGAGTCAAACTCTAGTGAAGATTCTTTCTCTCACACAGCTAATTTAAGGAAGACCCTCATTCCCATAACTCTTAGTGGATATATATTTATGATCAGACAAATTACCCAAGGAATTCAGTTGCATTAGGTAACACCTTAAGAGCTCTTAATACAAACTCACCTATAGTAGAATCAAGATGAGCTTAAAACCTTAAACCCTGATGTGGGTATGGAGGGGAATACAGCTACTATCGGGTACACAGGTGAGGGGTCCTAAGAGTGGAACAGCCAGAACCATCCTAGCCTCATGGAATGATTTGGTCAGTTTATATCAGAACCTGAGACCTCACATTTAAAATAGAGGACAACTTCTTAAAGGTACATATAGCTGAAAGCCTCAAGATTGGTCCCAGGGAAAACTAACACCATGAGGATCAAATCCCCCTTCTCCCTGAGACAAAAAAGCTAAAACCCCTTCTCAGAATTCCAGGAGCACAGATACATCATCTAGATGATACAGGAGGGTAGCTCTCATTACAGCAAGAATGAAAGTAAGGCTCTTCAACCCACATACCCAAATATCAATCTTCCCCTACAAGGCTAATTTCCAAAGTTGATTCTTCACTTGTGCAGAGAGACAGCTTATCTGTAAACCCATATCCTCCCTTTCTCCCACCAGTATCATGGAGTATAACGGACTATGGGAAGAGACATTAGTAATAAGAATGTGCTTGGCAAGAAAACAGCACAGAACTATGTATGCATGCATGTATGCACACACATATTTGCAATCTATAGCTCTAGAATAGTGCCATCCAATAGAAAAGGTAAGTGAGCCCCAAATACAAGGCATACAATTTTAAATTTTCTGGTAGCAGTAAAAAAAATGAAATTTTAATGTATCTAACACAATATATCTAAAATATTGTCATTTCAATTCAATGTAATCATTAAAAAATTGAGAGATGTTACCATTTCTATTCTATTCATCTTTGAAATTTGATGGTTGACATTTATAACCTGTTTTAATTCAGACTAGCCACATTTCAAATGTTGAATAACTACATTTGGATAGTAGCTACCATATTAGACAGCACAGCACCAGAACACATTAACCTCTATTGACAACACACCAATAGCTATGCTTCCGGTATACTTGACAATGACCTCAATTTTATTGACAGATGGATTTTTTTTTGAGACAGGGTCCCATTCTGTTGCCCTGGCTGGAGTGCAGTGGCACAATTATAGCTCACTACAGCCTTGAACTCCTGGGCTCTAACAATCCTCCCACCTCGGCCTCCCAAGTAGCTGGGACTGCAGGCATATGCCACCACACCCAGCTAATTTTTTAATTTTTTGTACAGATGGGAGTCTCACTATGTTGCCCAGGCTGGTCTCAAACTCCAGGCCTCAAGCAATTCTCCTACCTTGGCCTCCTAAAGCACTGGGATTACAAACATGGGCCACCACACCCGGCCTATGATCTCCATTTTGAAATGCCTGCCACATAGTTTCTTGTCAAAACTTGCAGAGACAATTTCTACTCAAGAGAGAAAGCCGAAGAAGAAAAAAGCTAATCATGTATTACTTTAGATTCACCTCTGTTTCAGGTCCTATTACCACATTAAACATCATACCTCGGGCTTTTATTAAGTGTTGATCTGGGAAAACACTAACCTTGATTTTCATTATTTACTCTAATTTATGTTTGTTTGTATTTTACCTCTCTTTGTAAGCTGGCTTAATTCCTTCTTGGAATGAGGTAATAAAAGGATAGATGGATGGATGGATCCATAGCCAACCCAAAGGAAGATGGCGTCTATCGCTTTCTATTGTGGGGGAAAACTGCTATCAAAGACCCACCTTATTATTTAATAAGGTATTCATCTTATTACTCAAAACCTTTTACAAAATACCACACACAGTAAATTCTTCTCAGAACCTAATGTTAGAAAAAATATCTTCCCTTGTAGTATGTTCCTTTCAGTTGTAAAACCCACCATATTTACTTTTTTGTCTTAACTGTTAAAACTAAATGTAATTGTTCAAATGTAATTACTTGTCTTAATCTGGGTTTTTGGCATAATTATTTCTACTCCCACTTTATTTCTAGATTCTTAGGTCTTATTTCTGGGTTTTTTTTTTTTTTTGGAGACAGATCTTGCTCTGTCAACCAGGCTGGAGTGCAGCAGGGCGATCTCAGCTCACTGCAACCTCCACCTCCCAGGTTCAAGCAATTCTCATGCCTCAGCCTCCTGAGTAGCTGGGACTACAGGCATGCACCATGTTGGCCAAGCTGCTCTTGAACTTCTGGCCTCAAGTGATCTGCCTGCCTCGGCAGCCTGAAATGCTGGGATTACAGGCGTGAGCCATTGTTCCCAGCCTTATTTCTCTTTTTAAAGTAACTGAATATTTTACCCTAAACTAATATTTCCCTTTTTTTTTTTAAGCAGTTGAGTATAAATGTAATACCAAGATAGAAGCAGGACCTGAATATGCCCAAAGTGGCAGGGTTAGAGGCAACTTTGAAGCACTTACTTGTAGATATCAGGCTGAATTCCAGAGCTTTTAAAACAAGGCATTTGAGAGCAAGTTAGAAGTACAGAATTCCTGAAGAAGCAACTTAGGGGGTAAGTCAGTAGGGACTTAGGGAAGCAATGTGTGGAAAAGATAGTGGTCCATTGTAGAGAGAGTGCCCTAGAACACAACTTCGGGTCAGGGAAGCAGCAGTTACAGGTCCACCTACAGGGAATGATGCAGTCTCCTGCCTTGGGTAACATGTTAGTGGCAAAGCTTTACAGGGTCCAAGGAGGAAACCCACTTCAAGAGAGAGAGTACTACAATTAATGACATATAAAGGAATTGTTTTTTCCTTATCTAGGTGAATAGGGGATCCTGAGTAGGTGCAAATAACTGAGGACAGCCCTGACTTTTGTCTAACAGTAACATAACAGAGTAATACCTGCTACTTACTAAGTTCCTCCTGTGTGCCAAGCTCTGTGCAAGACACTTTACAATGTCATTTGACTTAATTCTCCCCTCTCAGTCAGGATGATCCCAAATTTCATAAAGGAGGAAAATGAGTTCACAAGAATTACACTCCTTAAGGTAACACCAGTAAGTGGCTCAGTTGGGATTCAAACCCCGGTTAAGTGTGTTCTTTCTATTGTATTACCTTGACCACAGTAAAAGACTATAGGGTATACCAGATGTTTTCCCCCTACCACTTCTTTAAAGGAAAAGAAAATAGAAAAAGACAATTCCAAATAACTTTCAAATAAATGTATAATGTGCTTTTAAAAGATTGCTTTCAAAATAAAATAGGATAGCTTTCAAATTATTTTCCTTTTGCATTCTCTATGTATTAGAGAGGATACATATGTATTACAGAGATTCAAAATAATCCCTATTAATATAAAAGTACTTGGTAAGGCAAAGCCTGATTCACAATTCCAACTTGACATTCCTCCCCCCACACAAACAATAATGATTCACATTTAAAAATGAATTTCAAACTTTCTAAAACATTTAACAGTATTCCATATAGAGGTGACAATATGATAAAAATTTTCATTGAGCTTCTAATTAAATGGACAGGGCACACAAAATAAGGTAATATCTGCTTTTTTCTCCTAAGTAGCACAAAAACTAAAAATTGTATAGTGTACTACTTTTGGAAGAGACATTTCTAACTAGTAATGATTTGTCTTAATTCGTAAACACTTCAAATCACATAACTGAATACATTTTAAGCCAGAAGGATGCGATATTACCCAAAAAAAAAGTCAGAGAAATATTATTGGTGGAGACACTCAGTTACAAAACTCTAATTTCCTATTGGTTTTCTGTGCCTTTTTACCTGTTATTTAACACTCAATACCAATAAATATTTTAGAGCAATTTCCAAACTTACTTTAAAAGAGCATACTTGCTCAAAGGTCAGTTCTGCATTTCAAAATATAACATAATAAAATCTCTGAGCAAGTTTTTAGAAAAAGGAATGCTTATCACTTGTCTCTGGAGAACAATTATTTGTCTCTCCAGATTTCTAGGAATTTCTCTATTTCACTTTCAGAAATGAATCAGAGACAAGTAAATTTAAACAGATAAGTATCAATGTTTAAAAAGTTGGCCTGGCATGGTGGCTCATGCCTGTAATCCCAGCACTTTGGGAGGCCGAGACGGGCGGATTACTTGAAGTCAGGAGTTTGAAACCAGCCTGGCCAACATGGTGAAACCCCATCTCTACTAAAAATATAAAAATTAGCCGGGCGTGGTAGCACATGCCTGTAATCCCGGCTACTCGGGAGGCTGAGGCAGGAGAACCACTTGAATCTGGGAGGCAGAGGCTGCAGTGAGCCGAGATCACGCCACTGTACTCTAGCCTGGGTGACAAAGCGAGACCCTGTCTCAAAAAAATATATAAAAAATAAAAAATAAAAACATGAAAAACTGATTCAAATTTTCCAGGAAGGCTTATCTATCTAGTCAAATCACTAATAATCTTATTGTAAGTGAAAATGCACATCTACTATATTAATAAAAATTAGAAAGTTATACTAACAGGAAAGTAAATACATAATTATAGTTACATACGTATTTACACATTTCCAAACAACTCAAAGGCTTTATGACTCAAAATGGCAAGACAAAAAAAACACCATCAGGTTGTATTCAGGTAACTTTAAGAAAAAAGAACAATGTAATATACATTACTTCAAGTACAGAACTGAAAATTGACTTAAATAATAAGACTCCAGAATGAACTCTATGAAGTACAGACATGTTTAAAAGGTCTGAGACCACCAACTGAATTATTATCACAGTAAGTGTAGTACCTGAAAGTTCTCTTTCCATACAGCACAAGCATTATTGGACATAAAGGATACAACGAAAAAGAGGTTTCCTCCACCTGAATCCATAAGTTGAACTGCACAAGGATCTCCAAATGGAAGCTGGCACACACTTTTAGGAGTTCCATTCTGAAATGAAATCAGCTGATTCCTTCGAGTAAGGGCAATGAGAGATATTCTTAACTGATGGTTGATGATCTCAGTTGCACAAATATGTACACAAGTCACCACACTGCTATAAGCAGGAGGAATAATGTATGTATCACTTAATACTTCTTGACTTTCAAGAGAATATACACAAAATTTGGTATTCCAAACTGCATAATCTGATTTTGAAGGCTCTTGAGTACATTCTTCCTCAGATAAACAACATTCCTTTAGTCCCAATAAAACCATACCTAAATTTTCAATCTCCCCTGCCCACTGAATAGAGGAAAAGTTACCTGACACACTAGCAACTTTGCCAGTTTGAGAAGAGATAAAGAAGAATGTTTTGACATGCTTCCATAAAATTAAAGGGCCATTAAGGACCCTTAGGCCATCCTTCATCTCATAGCCTAGTTTAAAACTCAAACGCATTTCAAATTTATTGGTACTGTGAAGGATCAGTAAAAAATACTCAAAAACATTATTTTTTTTATTGTTTTGTATCACAATGTAAGGGAGGTTAATTCCAGTTCTGAAATCTGACACACAGTTGCAACACATGATTTTTAAATGAGAGTTTTCTTCCTTTATGGTAAAAAATCCAGTGGACTTCTGAACAAATACTTTTGTTGCTCTGTCAAATACCATTCTTCTGACATGTAATATGGGTGTTTTTGTAGGCTCTTTATCTGCAAAATTTCCTTTAGACAACTGGAAAACAAGGACTTGCCCATTATAACACAAGAGCCTTTCTTGTTTGTTAGATGACATTGCTTGTTTGCTAGTCATTCCACAATATCAAGTCTTTGTGCTGATCTAATTTTCAAATGCAAATTGATTCCAGTTGATGTTTCCAAACCTAAAAAAGAAATGAGGAAAAACTGCCATGAAGTAGGAAGAGTTGAAAAGAAAATACATTTCTGTTAGACAACTACAACATAGGTAACTGTACATTTTATTAAGTAAACATTTTAAGCTTTTTATACTATTTTGACAATATCATACTTATCAAAAAAATCCTAAATACTATTTCTCTAGACCCTTTAAAAAAGTCTGCTAAGAATACAAATAACCATATCAAAAAAGATAACTGAAAGTGTTAACAGCATATATTTAAAGCTTTAGATGCTCTATTAAAAGTGACTTCAGATATTTGTTCTGACTCAGAAAATTGCTTAAGGGTTATACTTCTCTGTTTCAAACCTAACAACTCTAATGTGGTTTCCCACTCTCTGCCTTAGCCCCTTTAGAATGACAATTCAATTAGTGGTTTACTTGTCTTGCAACTCACTCTCCCCAAATACGGTGATTTTCAATTATACTTCTCCCACAGCCCAGGCAATTGGACTTCTGCTTTCCAGAGACAGGAGCCTATACATGCTCTAAGACAAAGAAGAAACCCCAGGAATAAAATTAGGAGATGCTGTAACAAGGCTTTAAAAAATCTCCATAGGATTAATACAAATAAATCTTAGTTTACAAAGGCAATGCATTTGTATGCATTTGTATGACCCAACGAAGTCACTACTCTTATTCAAATTAGGAAAAAAATAGAGGATTAACACAATTTATTATAATGAACACAAGAATTAAACAATAGTTATCAATCATTCAAGCTTATTATATGGCAGGTACGATACATGCATTATTTAATTCTAATAACCATTCTCTTAAAATAAGTACTCTTATTATTCCACCTTTTAAGCAAGAAAGCCTTATTTTAAAGAAGATAAGAAAATTTTCCAAGGTTACAACACTAATCCACAGTTAATAGTAATCAGCAATGGTGCTAGTTTGGAAAAGGGGCCTTCTGACTCCAGAGTCTACACTTTTTAACTACCACTCTGCCCTGGCATGCATTCCCTTATTCCGAACAAACTCATTATAAGAAAGGCAACTTGAAATAATCAGTAAAATAAAAGACAAAAGAATATCCTCAATATTGAACACACGTATAAAAAAAGTTGTTGATCTCTTTATTCAGTCTTCTATATACTGCATACAAGAAATCCTAGCCAAAACAATTAGGCAAGAGAAAGAAATAAAAGACATCCAAATCCGAAAGGAGAATGTAAAACTGTCCTTGTTTGCAGATGCCATAATCTTATACAGAGAAAACCCTAAAGACTCCACCAAAAAACTGTTAGAACTAATAAATTCAGTAAAGTCACAGGATACAAAAATCAGCAGCATTTCTATATGTTAATAAGCGAACTATCTGAAAAAGAAATCAAGAAAACAATTCCATTTACAAAAGCTACAAAAAAAAAAGATAACTAGAAATAAAGTTAACCAAAAATGTCAAAACGATATCTACAATGAAAACTATAACATACTGATAAAAAAATTAAGATGACACAAACTAATGGAAAGATCCCATGCTCATGGATTGGTAGAATTAATACTGTTACAATGGCCATACTACCCAAAGCAATCTATAGACTTAGTGCAATGTCTAGCAAAATATCAATGACATTCTTCACAGAAATAGAAAAAACAAGCCTGAAATTCATATGGGACCACAAAAGACCCCTAACAGCCAAAGCAATACTGAGCAAAACGAACGAACCTAAAAGCATCATACTATCTGACTTCACAATATACTACAAAGCTACATTAACTGAAACATCGTGGTACTGACATAAAAACAGACACATAGACCAATGGAACACAATGGAGAGGCCATAAATAAATTCATCTACCTACAACCAACTAATTTTTGACAAAGGTGCCAAGAACCACACATTGGGGAAAGGACAGTCTGTTCAATAAATGGTGGTGCTGGGAAACTGGATATCCACATGCAGAGACCAGACTCCTATCTCTCACCATATAAAAAATCAACTCAAAATGGATTAAAGACTTACATGTAAACCTGAAATTATTACACTACCAGAACAAAACACAGGGGAAACACTTTATGACATTGGGCTGGGCAAGGATTTTTTTAAATAAGATCTCAAAAGCACAGTCAACAAAAGCAAAAAGAGACAAATGAGATTACATCAAACTGAAAAGCTTTTGCACAGCCAAAAAAAAAAAGTAAATAGACGACCCACAAAATGTAAGAAAACATTTGCAAACTATATATCTGACAGGGGATTTACATCAGAATATATAAAGAACAGGAATATCCCAATTTTTTAAATGGACAAAATAACTTAATAGACATATCTCAAAAGAAGACACACAAATGGTCAAAAGGTATACAAAAAAAAAAAAATGCTCAATATCAGTAATCATCAGGGAGACACAAATCAAAACCACAATGAGATACCATCTAATTCCAGTTAGAATGGCTATTACTAAAAAGACAAAGGATAACAAAGGTTGGCAAGCACGTGGAGAAAAAGGAACACTTACACACTGCTGATAGGAATGTAAATTAGTATAGCCACTATGGAAGACAGTATGGAAGTTCCTCAGAAAACTAAAAATAGAACTACCCTATGATCCAGAATCCCACTACTGGGTCTATATCCAAAGGAATGAAATCAATGTCAAAGAGATGTCTGCACACCCATGTTTATTCAGCACTATTTACAACAGCCAAAATATGGAATCTACCCACGTGTCCAACAACGAATCAATGGATTAAAAAATTTGGTGTATATACCAATTTTTGGTGCATAGTATGGAATACTATTAATACAGCCACAAAATTAAATGAAATCCTGTCATGTGTAACAATATGTATGGACTTGGAAGACATCATGTTAAGTGAAATAAGCCAGTCACAAAAAGACAAATACCGCATGATCTCACTAATATCTGGAATCTAAAATTTTTTTAAAAAGAGTTGCTATCATAGAGGCAGAGAGTAGAATACCGGTTATCAGAGACTGGGGAAAGGAGAGAGGATGGGAGGATGGGGAGGGGTTGCTCAAAGGGTAGAAAGTTACAATTAGATAGGAGGAATATGTTCTAGTGTCCCATTGCACAGTAGGGTAAAAATAGTTAACAGTAAGGTGTAATTTATTACTTATTACAAAATAACTAGAGGTTTTTGAATGTTCTTACCAGGAAGAAAGGATACATTCACGAGGGAAGGATACACTAAATACCCTGACTTGACCGTTATACAATATATGTATGTATCAAAACATCAAACTGTACTCTCTAGATATACACAATTACAATGTGTCAATAACAACAGGTAAATAAAGAAGAAAAAAGAAGTCATTGGCTTACTGGTTTGTTGTTAGGCAATTAACAGAAAGATCTAGGACAATAGCCATCACAAAGTAGTTTCAGTTTCATCAGTAAAGAAGATAGGGTAGGTAAATCAAAGGTGTGGCTTTTACTTATGACACTATAGTTTAGAGAAAATAAATGTATTAGTTATATTCCATCAAAATATATGAATAATAATGTATTTACCAAAGGTCCCATGTCAGGTTTCCTAGATTTCTAGAAAGGAAAAGCATGAAAATTACACATTCTGAGGTAAAGCTCGAAGAGTTCATCATCTTTTACTACCTAGTCAAAGTTTTTCAGATTTCTTAATATCAAAAGCAAACAAAAATCACCTCTGTATGAATTTTATTATTTTAATGTTAAATATCACAACTAATGTTTAATCAGTACAATGCTCTGGTTCACTTACCAGTAACTTAAGTGTGATAGGAGTAAGGAAAATCTGATTATAAAATGGTCAGAATTTAGGAAAGTTAGGCCCCTTACATTTTGTTCTTTAAATGTCATCATCAAGTTCCCTAAGTTAGAAACATCTAACTTCCAACTCTCTGTTCCAGTTGCCACTACTATAGTTCAGGCTGTGATCTCTCAGGTTGAGGTAAAAGCTTCTTAGTCTTCCTTAATCTAATCTCTCTTCCCTCCAAAACATCAACTCATTTATGCTATTTAATACATCAGTTAATTGTTCTAAAACATACACTTGATCCTGTCACTGTTCACCCCCTAATCCAAAAGCTTGCATGTCCCTTGCCTTTCTCAATAGACCTGTGATTCTTGAATTACTACCTGGAAAAATAGATGCTAAACACTGTGTATAGAACATATGAATGGTGTAACGAAAAAAAGCTTGCGAACCATTGCTATGAAGCTTAGCATGGCATTCAAAACTCTGTTGTATAATCCTAATTCAACCTGCTTTCAATATGATCTCCAGGCAAAAAGCAAACTTATTCTCATGAACTTAAACTGATCTAAAAACATAAATGACTACTGAGTGAAAAGTTTTTGCAAGACTTATTGAATTTACATATATGTGCATACCCACTATATTTTATACTAATGCAACATGTTTCCAATCTCGTTTGTTTTTAATGTTTGCTGTTTATCATATCTAATTAATACTCAATCATTAAAATTTAATTCATCGCTAAAATGAATTTTAACTTTTTTCCCAGCTTTATTCAGGTGTAACTGCTAAGAGAATAGATATGAAGTATTGCTGCTACAATGTCTATTTTTAAAGTTTTTGGCATATGTTCGTAAAACCTGCAGGCCATGAAATAACTGGCATTTTTTAAAAAATAGAAACATATCTGGAAACAAATCAAACTAATGTTCAGTTTAGAGGTTCTTAGTCCAATTATAAGCAACCCCTCACTATTTTAAACCCTGATTATCAGGGTGCCAGGTTTACTATTCTAGCCTATGGGTTATTTGACTTTTTACTTATTAACATTGTAACAGTGGCTGCAGAAGATACAGAAGAAGTAACTAGGGATGGCGGTGCAGGGCAGGGTGGCAGGGCAGGATGTGGAGACCAGAAAGCAGATTATTTATAAAATACTACATAATTAATTTGAGCTTTTCCTGTTCTATATTACCATACATCAAAGTTGACTGTATCTATTTTATATATAAAATTAAAACAGATGTGTGTGTATACTAGAAAAATGATAATATATACAAGCATATGCTAACACAACAGTAGTAGGCTGGCAATAAAATTATCATCCTCATCTATTCTTTACTGTCCCCCGCCCCCACTTAATAAACATGTTGTTCATTCTCTTTAAATGCTCATAAATCATTTTGGCCCTATAAATGTGATAATTCTTCAAATAAACTATCAGTGAGGTTCCAGATTATCCCAGAAGAGCAGATGAGATCCAAAAAGTCTAAGAAACCATATCAATTGTGACCAAGCGAAAGTATCCTTGGGAAAAAAGTAGAATTAAGACACCCAACTAAAATGGCACCTAAAAATACCGAACATAATTTTATGAAGATAATAATGATAGATGTTGTTTTTCCAAGACATATGACATTGTTAACCAAAGTAAATTAACATTCCTACAAAATAGGGCCACTGTTAAAAGTTTTTTTCTCCCTACGTAAGTTATTTATTGGGCCCTACACAGAATTGATCTCACCTTTTTCAACATTATCTAATATACCTGAAATGTGAGTAAATATGGGAGAATGGCGATCAACTAGAGAATTTGGGAAGATTACATTAAAGATTTTTATGTCATATTAAGGACTTCTAAATTTCTCATATAAGTAATGATAAACCACTGAAAGACTTCAAAAACAGAAATCACAGGACTGTACTTTTGAGTTATAAAGATCCTGGTGACAGTGTTAAAAATGTGAGTGAGATCAGACTGGAAAAAGAGCTAAGAATTAGAAGAAAATTATGAGTACTTAAATAAAACGAAGAGATGACCCTGAAGGTAATTTGGCAGTCAACTGAAATGCATATATCCAGTAGTTTCATTTGTAGATAAAAACCCAGAGACATAATCCCACATATGAATGAATACATTGCTCTAGAATGCTCATTGTGCTGATATTTGCAATATAAAAAACGTACAAACCTCAATGAACACCAATAGGGGAATGAGTATAGACGGACTATCATACGAGAGTTAAAAGGAACGAATTAGATCTATCTATATGTATATGTATATGCATATATATATATAAAATCATGGTTAGATTTCAAAAATAAAATGAATTAAAAATTAAGTTGCAGGCAAATGTACACTGCAGTATATTTACGTAAATTAA
The DNA here is from genome assembly GCF_000951045.1 of Mandrillus leucophaeus. Classification (NCBI taxonomy): domain Eukaryota; kingdom Metazoa; phylum Chordata; class Mammalia; order Primates; family Cercopithecidae; genus Mandrillus; species Mandrillus leucophaeus. The sequence continues at coordinate 311,307 of NW_012101857.1, read as the reverse complement.
AACAAATAAAACAGCATTATATATGTTCTATTTACCTACAATGGCTACATTCCCTGAGTGCTTTCTCAAGAAATAGTGCCATGTACTATTTTTTTTCCCTGAAGAAACAGTGCCAGGTACTGTTCTAAGCACTTTGGATTAACTCGTTTCTTCCTCACAACATCCTTATGACACAGGCACTGCTACTATCCCATTTTATAGATGGAGAAACTGAGGCATGGAGTTTCAGGATCTTCTCAAAGGCTTGCAGATAAGAAGTGACAGAGCCAGGATTCAAACCCAGGCAGTATGATCCAAAATAGAAAATGTAAAACTGTAAACATTTCATGCCAAATTCTGAATGACTGTTGATTCTGAACAATTAAGCGTCCAGGATAGGTGAGTAGAGGTAGAAGGAGACTTTAGTTATATCTGAAATATCTTTTAAGGATGTAGTCAAACAACGTTTAGACAATGTGTTCATTTTTTCCCAAAAAGTGTAAATATATTTAAAAGTCTAGGACAAAAGATGCTAACATGCCATTCTGTCATGGATGACTACGGTTGATGGAAATATGGGGGACTATTCTTTCAACTTGTTTGTAGTTTTCAGTATCTTTCAACTTTACAAAAGGCAATATTGTATGTGCAACTATTTTCTTTCAATCGTTTTTAACTGACGAACAAAATTTGTTCCAGTCCCTTTAATTCGAAATCTTTCTCAACCTTGACACTATTGACATTTTGCCCTGGATAACTGTTGTGAATTTTCATGTACACCGCAGGATGTTTGGCAGCGTCCCTGGTCTCTATCCACTAGAAGCCAGTAAGCATCTCTTTGGCCCCCGGCCCCCAGCAGTGGAGACTAAAAATGCCTCCAGACGTTGCCAAAGGTCCCCTGGGTGGTAAAACCGCCCCCCACGTCCCCCCGCCCCCGGGCTGAGAACAACTACCTTAATTAATAAGCCGAAAGACGCTTTTATCATTTAACTTTATATAACAATTAAAGATTTCACAGATATTTTGCTCATTAAGCATCTCATTAAGCATGCTACTTACAGAATAGGCCCTCCAATGCTGGAAGAAGTTCTTATTCCAAACTGTATCTTGCAAAGTACCTGTGAGTCCAGAATTGATTTATTGGTTGAACATTCTGTGTTCAGATGTCACAGATACTTGAGTTGTCAGGTACTTAACTGAATATTTAATACTTGTACAGTAATTTTGTAAAACATATGGAATAACTTATTGTAAATATGTAATTAAATAAAGATTTAATTTTGCTCATTAAGCATCTCACACTCCAAGTTGGAAGGATACTGAAGGGATGAAAAAAAGCTTCAAGAGAAATAATCACCGAATGTAGCACTTAAAATCCAATTATAATTCCAAGGAATGGCAGACCCAGGTCTCGGAATGCCCGCTTCCTTCCCTCTCTCCCGCAATGCGGGGACAAGGGGAGGAAATGCAGCCCCATCGCCCCCTCTGCAAAGTCCCGGGAAGGGAAGACTTGCCAGCCCCATCCTACCTCAACGCAGCGGCAACATACCGGATGCCCCAGGCGGATACTGTATCCATCGGCTCCAAACCTCCCGCCAGCGCGCTGCATCCTGGGAGGCCGGACGGAGGCTGCGTCGTCGAACGCAGAGGAGGCGGAGCCTAGAAGCCAGCCAGGTTGCCAAGGGAGGCTGAGGAGGCGGGGCCCTGGGAGTGTTGTGAAAGCAAATAGCCGGCAAGCTCTCTAGGGCGGAGCTCCGCAGGGGAAGCGCCGGCGATCTCCCGGCTGGCGGGGGCGGGACCGCAGTGCGGGGGATGTCGCGGGGCGAGGCCGGACGAGAAACGAATGGGACCTAGGCTGAGGGCCTGGTCCCGCCTCCAGACCCAGGCGTCCGCATTGGATTGGGCGGTGCGGCAGCACTTCTGTCCGCCTTCCGGTGTCACGCGACCGCCTCCCCTCCCACCCTTCTCTGTCTACCTCTGGGAGGGACTGGCGGGTGATGAGATACTCGGTTGGCGACGATAGAACGGGCGACGGCGACAACTGCAATCACTTCCACGACCGTGATCATGGCCGAGGTGAGGAGCCTATTGCACCGCCGCTGGCCCCCCGGACCCGGAAGCCGCCTCTAAGGCCCGGGGACCGAGCGCTCGTGTGCAGGTGGGCTGGGTTGAGGGTAAGCGGGTTGATGGAAGTAGTATCTAAGGTCCGGTCATGTCTCCCATCCAGAATCACGCCCAGAATAAAGCCAAGCTCATCTCTGAGACCCGGCGGAGGTTCGAAGCTGAGTATGTGACAGGTGGGTACTCTGTTCCGGGTGTGCAGTGAGCATCCCCAACTTTGCTGGAGTGTTTGTGAGTGTATTTGTGGGAGGTGTTAGGTACCCTTTCAGCCCTCACAAGAATGATGCTGGGCACGTCTCAAAGGTTTTCCTCTCCATGACAAGCCGTGTGCGCTGCTTCAAATGGTCAAGTGGTGTGTCCCACGCTCCCTTTAAAGGATTAATGTAAGTTGGAAATCGGTTAAGTTTTTAGCATGTCCTCGTGTTTATGGAACTTGCAGGATACTTGTTAGGCCCACAAGACGGGTGACATTGTCCAGTCAACGGTTCCACTGCTGGCCTTTCACCAGCAACACTAGAGAAAATGTACCTGGAAACTGCCATAATACTATTGATGTGTACTTAATCGGGTATACAAATTCCTTGGATATTTTGCTTGATCTCGCTTTCATACAACCCAGCATGCTACCCACAGAATAGGCCCTCCAATGCTGGAACAAGTTCTTATCCCAAACTGTATCTTGCAAAGTACCAATGAGTCCAGAATTGATTTATTGGTTGAACATTCCGTGTCCAGATGTCACAGATACTTGAGTTGTCAGGTACTTAACTGAATAGTTAATACCTGTACAGTAATTTTGTAAAACATATGGAATAACTTATTGTAAATATGGAATTAAATAAGGATTTATATGTTGCCTACCTTAAGATTGATTATAATCCTGACCCTGCCACTAAATAGCTTGTCTATTCAGAGCCCCTGTTTTCATATCTATGAAGTGCAAATAATATAGTAGGATTAAATTTTAAAAAAACATATATCAAACCATCTAGCATGTCTTAACATATAGTAGACTCTCTGTGAATATTTTGCCTCAGTTGTCATTTTGGTTACTGTGAAAGGAGTGAAGCTTCTACATCTTGGCTAGTATTCAGCAGAGGTTCCCTGCAACTTTAAACCATCCTAGATTATACATCAGTTGATGACAGAACAAATCTGGAAATCGGTTTCAAATACTTGTCAGTAAATCTTTTCATACCTCCTTGCCAATTTTCTTCACACCCCAAACTTTGTTCCGGAGAGTTGCAAAAGCACCTGATTCACTTTTCACCCAGAGTTCCTATTTCTAATAATATAGCTGGTCCCAATAGAGATCATTCTTCAATTGCTTTCTACAGAAATGTAACTATTATAGCAGTGAATACATGGTTTATAATATTTTATGAAGTAACTCAGAATTAGACCTAATGAGCTAGTAACACCCCAATAGTCATTTATTTATGCTGAAGGAAGGAAGCAGAATACAGGCAGAAATTAGGCAATAAACAAGATCTTAAAGGTCATCTTGGGGCAACCTTCTCGTTTTTAAAATGAAGAAAGTGAGGTCTAGAGAGATTAAGAGATTTGCTCAAAATCCCTGATGTTATTGGCTAGGCCAGGACTAGTGTAAATATCTTCTGATTTTCACTACAGTAATCTTTTGGCAATACCCTGATGTCGGATTAGATCATGTCACTCTCCAGCTTGAAACCCTTCAGTGCCTTTCCAACTGCGTTTAGTATAAAATCCCAATTCTTTATGGTGGCCTATAATTCAAGGCCATGTGTGATCTGGCTCTTGCCAGCCCTCCACCCCCTGTCGTCATCTGTTACTACTCTGCTTGCTTAGTGCAGATTTGACCACGGTTCAAAGTAAGATACATGTTATATGTTGCAACCCAGTACAAACATGTGCACACTCACATAACTGAAGCAAAAGTTCATTAAAGAATACTTCTGAAAACATGTGACTCTCTGATGTATTTTTTCTATTTGACTTCCTTTTAAAAAATGCAATTACCCACAAACTTAACATCGCAATTTAAAATGTGACCCCCAGTTTGAAAAACCACAGCTAGCCACACTGCCTTGTTTGTGTTCCTTAAACAGAGTGAGGCTGTTTCCATCTCGGACCTTTCCACTTGTCTTTGCTTGGGAAGATTTTACCCAGGTATTGCGCATGGCTTGGTCCTTTTTTCTCTTCAGTGTTTAAATGTATCTGAGAGGCCTTCACTGATTATTGAATGTCTCCCTGTTTTGTTTATTTTCTCTGCTTTACAGCCCTTATCGTAATCTGTAATTATCTTGTTCATTGGTTTGTATGTTTTTCATTTTCTCCAGTAGAATGTACATGGGTTCTGTAGCAGCCTATAGACATTTAGAGCAGAGGCCTTGTGTGTCTTACTCACCTCTGTATGCCCAGGACAGTTCTCAATATATACTTACTGAATGGATATAGCAATACTTAAATATGTACATAAGAAGATTAGTCCAATTTTAAAGATTTGCATGGGAAAAGAAAATAGAAGCCTTTAAAGACCTTCTTACCTTAAGGTTTCAGTTGTTTCCTGGAATTTGGCAACAGATGAAGGTAGAATTGGAAAGTGATAATAAAAGGGGTGTTTTTTTGGTTGTTTTTTTAGTTTGCCTGTGTTTTCCCCTTAGGATTTGCTTTTAGTAATTAACTCAGGTGTTTAGAACATCCACTTTCCTTCTTTTTCTTTCACTGTTTCTATTGTCATTAACAGTATTTTGTTCCAGAAGAGGCTTAAGGCAGACTTAAGCAAAGTCGATGAAAGGAAAATATTTATTTTCTGCAAGTGTGTCACTTCAAGCACAAACTGTATTCCAGAAATGCTTTTGGAGGTAGGTTCTTAGGAATGCCAAGCACAGTTTTGTGTCCATAGAAACTAAGTTATCATTATGTATAGATTTTTAGCTGGCAAAAAGAATAAAATATTAGCCCATAATTATGGTACTTGTTTCCTTATTGTTTCTGAGAAATTCCATGCTGTCTCAAATGAGAAACGTTTCCCATTCTTTCTTCCTCTTTCTCATGCCCAAGAGAAGAGACTAATCTCTTGTGACAATAATTTATTAAGTTCCTTAAGTACTCATTATATGCCTAATTCTGGGAAGCAGTGTATCAGTATTAGAGACAGAGCAGAGGAAGGATAGAGCCCCTTCTCAAACTACTACAACCTAGTAGAGGCATTAAAACAAAGATAGCTATTAGAATTAAGGTAAATTGTATTAAGAGTAATGGTGCTCAAATATTTTCTGTAGAAATCAAAGAGAGAAATAACATCTGGATGGGGTGACTAGTTTAGCACAGAGTTAGAAAAACATTCATTAAAAAGGTGGTGTTTCTCATGAACTTCGGAAGATCGTAGAACGCAGCCAGGTAGAGAAGGTGATCCAGGCAGATTGAATAGTCTGAACTGAGGCACTGAGGTCAAAAGGTATGGGCCATGTTCGGAAGCAGTAGGAAGTCTACTTTGATAACCTTAAGGAGGGTAAGCACACATGGCCAAATACAGTGGAAATATAGTGTAGAGAGCCTTGGGCACCAAAGTGATGTGTTTGTACTTTAGTTAATATGGAGAGCCATTGAGAGGTTTATGGGTTTTGTAATTAGGTTTGTTGTCTAGCTTTACAAGTATATGAATTCATTTGAATTAATTTGGGTCATACCAAAAATATCTGGAGAAACCCCCATAAACTCACCATTCAGAGATAGGTGTGATAACAGTGGATACATTGTTTACGGTCTTTTATCTTTTTTTTTTTTTTTTTTTTGAGACGGAATTCCACTCGTTGCCCAGGCTGGAGTGCAATGGCGCAATGTCGGCTCACCACAGCCTCTGCCTCCCGGGTTCAAGCGATTCTCCTGCCTCAGCCTCCTGAGTAGCTGGGATTACAGGCATGCGCCACCATGCCCAGCTAATTTTGTATTTTTAGTAGAGACGGGGTTTCTCCATGTTGGTCAGGCTGGTCTCGAACTCCGGACCTCAGGTGATTCGCCTGCCTCGGCCTCCCAAAGTGTTGGGATTACAGGCGTGAGCCATTGCACCCAGCCTACAGTCTTTTTTCTATACATTTAAGAAAACAAAGTTAGAAGACTATTCTGGGCTAGGCGCGGTGGCCCACGCCTGTAATCCCAGCACTTTGGGAGTCTGAGGCAGGTGGATTACGAGGTCAGGAGATCGACACCATCTTGGCTAACACAGTGAAACCCCGTCTCTACTAAAAATACAAAAAAAAAAAAAAAATTAGCCAGGCATGGTGGCAGGCACCTGTAGTCCCAGCTACTCGGGAGGCTGAGGCAGGAGAATGGCATGAATCCAGGAGGTGGAGCTTGCAGTGAGCGGAGATTGCACCGCTGCACTCTAGCCTGGGCAACAGAGCAAGACTCCATCTCAAAAAAAAAAAAAAAAAAAAACTATTCTGTATATAATTTTGTGTGTTATAAAATACATTTTTATTGACATGATTTTATTTCTCCGTATTTGTGAAGTAAGCAACATTGTGTAGCCATTCAATATTTGGTTCTATAAATAAAAGATAGTTTTCTTATCTTTTGTCTTAGATAGTCCCTTTGTGGACATTTAGATTCTTTCCAGTTTCATTTAATACAGTTTTTTTTTTTTTTTGTGCAGTAGTTCAGATTATTTCCTTAAGATTCATGTTCAGAAACTGAATTATTGGTTTTGAGAGTGTTTATATTTTTCAGGCCTTTGATTATATGTGCTAAACTTCCTACATGGAAGTTGCACCAATATTCATTCCTGCCAGCTTGTAGGAGAGTGTTAGTCTTACCACACCCTTACTCATATTTAGTGTTGTTATTTCTTAACTGATGGTTGTTTTAGTTTGCTTTTGATTGCTAATAAGAGTAAATTATTTTCATGCATTCACATCCATTTGTAGTTTAAACATTTTTTTATTAGTATGACTTTTAATATTGGTCTGGGCTTTTCTTGTTTGTGTCACTTTTACTTTTTTTCAGTTTTTGAACATATTCAAAATTACCCATTCCTTTGTGGTTTCTTCTATGGCTATTAAGTTAATAGGTTGGTGCAAAAGTAATTGCGGTTTTTGCCATTAAAAGTGACTTTCTAGTCTTTTCATTTTTGTTTTGTTTTGGTTTACTATTTTTTAATTTTGAGTTTTGGAATTCTGTTTATGTACAAAACATATAAAACATGGATAAAATAAATACCCATGTGCTCACTACTCAGCCAAAGAACTAGAGCCTCCCAGTACTTTAGAAGCCTCCTGTGTATCCCCGTGCCTGCTATTCAGGGAACAGTTACTTTTTCTGCATTTGATGTTACTCATTCTCTTACTTCTCATTAGTTTTACAGCCTATGACATATTCATCACCGATACTTCATTAGGTTTTGCCTCTTTTTGAACTTTATATTAAAGCTGAATATATTTTTTCATGATTTACTTCTGTTGCTCAAAATTCAGTTATATTGTCAGATATGACTAATTTATTACTTTTTATGGCTGTGTAGTAGTTCATAGGATGAATATACCAATTAACGGGTTTGGGGTTGTTTCTAGGTTTTTGTATCATGTACAGTATAGCTATGAACATCCTTATACATGTCTGGTGCACACATGCAAGAATTTCTCTTGGGCAGTGGTTCTCAAAGTTGGTTCAAGAACTGGGGTTCCTTGAGGCCGTTGCAAGGAGTTTGAGAGGTCAAAATTATTTTCATAATACTAAACTACCATTTTCCTTTTTCACCTTCATCCTCTCACAAGCATATGGTGGCATTTTCCAGAGACTGGGTGGCATGTGATGATGCCGTTGTTCTGATGGCTGATAGACTGTGTACTTTATGTTCTCATGTCTAATTCTTTTTCTCAATTTTCATACCTAATACAGTAACTACCAATAAATATAACCCATATCAACAAAGAAGCTTTTGGAGGGTCTGCAATTATTTGTAAGAGTGTAAAAGGTGTCCTGAGACCAAAACGTTTGAGAACTGCTGCTCTAGGGTTTGTTCCCAACAGTAAAATGGGTAGGTGGTAGAATAAGCACATTGTTTCTTGTTCAACTTTAGTAGGTAATGCTGAACTGTTTCCCAAAGTGATTGTACCAGTTTTCATTTTAACCAGCAGTATTTGGGCATCCTTACTTTTCTACACCCTAACAATAGGCACTGCAAGTTAAAAAAACTAATAATTGCCCATCTGATGGGTGTGTTGGGAGATCTCATTGTGGTTTTAATGTCTTTGAATACCAGTGAGATTGAGCGGTTTTTTTTTTTTTCATACCTTTATGATAGGACCTTTGGTTTCTGCTTCTGTGAAAATTACTCCTTCCAACTCTTCTTGGTCCTTATTTCTTCCATGTAAACTTTAGAATCAGCTTATCATATTTCTGCAAAACAAAACAAAAACCACTTTTGCTGGGATTTCAGTGGTATTATGTTAAATCAGAGTGTAATTTCATGGAAGTTGACATTCTCATGGTTGAGTCTTTTTTATCCAAGAACCTGGTATATATTTGTATCTGCTAAAGTCTTCCTTATTGAAAGATTTATAATTTTCCTTATAGTGGTTAACACAATCTTTTGTTATATTTCTTCCCAAATACTGTATGTGTTTTATTTTTGTTGTTGTTATTTAAGTGGTATGTCTTAATATATATTTTCTAAATGATGGTTGCTGGTTTATGAGAAATATAGATGATTTTTTTCCATTAATATTGAATTTACTCTTATAAATTCTGATAATTTACCTGGGATTTTTTATGTACATAATAACCACCTTGAAATATTGATCGTTTTCTTTCTAACTTTCCAATTCTTAAATCTTTCAATGCTTTTCCTTTATTACATTGGCTGGAACTTTTAGAATACTGTTGAATAGAACCAGTGGTAATAGCCTACTTACCTTATTCCTGATGATAGAAAGATAGCTCTGAACATGTCACCATTAAGTATGATCTTTGTATATACCCTTTATCAAAGTGAAGACATTTTCTTCCACTTTTGGTTTGCTAGTTTGGGTTTTTTGTTTGTTTTGTTTAGTTCCGATCATGATTGATTATTGCGTTTTACTAAATGCAGTTTCTTCATCTGTTGCACACATTTATTGTATTTGATGACATTTTCATTTGGTATTTCTCCTTTACTGTGTTAATATGGTAGATTACGTTGATAAGATTTTAAAAATAAATTGCTAAATTCAGTTTACTAATAGTTTAAGAATTTTACATTTGTATTCTTGAATTGGCCTATAATTTTCCTTTCTAGTGTCTTTCTCGTGCAATATTAACATCAAGATTATCTAAGCTTCAGAGTGAGTGTTCCCTCTTTTCTATTCCCTGTAAGATATGTTCATTGTTTAGCACAACCTGATTCCCGAAATTCACTACTCCCCCAATTTATTATTGTTGTTTTATGTGTCAGTGTTTGTTTACTTACCATGTATTTACTACTATTTTCTTCCTGAGTTTCAGATCTTGTATCCTGGGTCATTGTTGTTTCAACTAAAGTATAACCTTCAGATTTCTCCTGGTGGGATCTGTTGGTAGTAAACTTTCTTGGTCTTGAAAATACCTTTATTTTGTCCTTGTGTGTGTGGTTTTTTTTTAATTAAGCAGTTAGCTTTGAGGAATGCCTTCATTTTGTTAGGCTGAAGGAGACGACGTGGTTAGAGAAGTAGGAGAACCAGGAAACTTTATTATTGTGGATAACAAAAAAGAGAATTTCAAGGACAGGAAGATAAGCAGTAACTGGAAAAAACTCCTGTAGGGTAAAGGGAACATATAACAGGGATTGTCCTTATTGATTACTCTTTCTTGAAAGGAAAATGACATTTAAAATGTAACTATAATACTGGAGAGTTTGCCTGTGTGTCTAGACTATGAACCACTCAAGGGACTAGCTCAGGCTCCACTCATCTTTGCATCTGCAATACCTGGCTCTTTTAGGCTAGCATCTGGCAGGTGATCACAGATTAGTGCTCATAACTAATGAGTTATTATTATTTCCAAGTGAGGAAGCCTTTAAAAGATAGATAAATAAACAGACACACTTGGATTTGCTTAAATTCTGCTCCATCATTAACATTCTCAAGATCAACCTTTTTAAAGTTGTCATCATCAGAATAAGAGGAAAAGATTTTAAGAGGTTATGAGATGAATGGATAAAGACAATGTGGTATATATGCAGCCATAAAAAAGGATGAGTTCATGTCCTTTTTAGGGACATGGATGAAGCTGGAAACCATCATTCTGAGCAAACTGTCGCAAGGACAGAAAACCAAACACCGCATGTTCTCACTCATAGGTGGGAATTGAACAATGAGAACACTTGGACACAGGGTGGGGAACATCACACACCGGGGCCTGGCATGGGGTGGGGGGAACGGGAGGGATAGCATTAGGAGATATACCTAATGTAAATGACGAGTTGATGGGTGCAGCACACCAACATAGCACATGGATACATGTGTAACAAACCTGCACGTTGTGCACATGTACCCTAGAACTGAAAGTATGAAAAAAAAAAAGGAAGAAAAAGAAAATGTAATATATATATATATACACACACACACACAGTGGAATACTATTCAGTCTTTTAAAAAGAAGGAAAGCCTATCATTTGTAACAGTTTGGGTGAACTTGGAGGACATGTTAAGTGAAATAAGCCAATCCCAGAGAGACAAATACCACATGATCTCACATAAATGCGAATCTTTTAGATTTTTAACGTTGAACTCATGCAAGTAGTGAATAGAATGGCTGTTAACCAGGGGCTGGAGGGTGAGGTTGAGGCAGGAGATTCAAGAGATATAAGTCAAAGGAAACAAAATTTCAGTCAGACAGAAGGAATAAGTTCCAGAGATACATTGTACAACATGGAGACTATAGTTAATACAATGTATTGTATACTTGAAAATTGCTAAGAGTGTAGATTTTAAGTGTTCTCAGTACAAAGCTAAGTATGTGAAGTAATGCATGTCAGTTAGCTTGATTTAGCTGTTCCACAATATATAAATATCATGTTGTATACCATAAATATAATTTTTGTCAATTAAAAAATTAATTTTTAAAAGAGAGTTATCAATTTATGTCCTTATTACATATCTAAAAATATCAAGACTGCTTTAGAGAATATCAGATTGTAACTTCACATTGGAGACTTGAGTGATAAATTTGTGTTGGGATAGAGAATTGGTAAACCTATTTATTTTTTAATGTTTCTTTTCAGTAATGACTTTTTGCAGTGCCTAGCGAATACTCTTTTTTTACTCATCTCTTTAAGTTGTTTATACCTGTTCTTCATATATCCTCATTCTGAATGGTTAGGGAAATGTGCGACTCTAAAGAGTCTGTTACTAGGGGCTGGGCACAGTGGTTCACTCCTGGAATCCCAGCACTTTGGGAGGCCAAGGCGGGTGGATCACCAGGTCAGGAGTTCAAGACCAGCCTGGCCAAGATGGTGAAACCCTGTCTCTACTAAAAATACAAAAATTAGCCAGGCGTGGTGGCGGGTGCCTGTAATCCCAGCTACCCGGAAGGCTGAGGCGGAGAATTGCTTGAACCCGGGAGGTGGAGGTTGCAGTGAGCTGAGATTGTGCCACTGCACTCCAGCCTGGGCAACAGAGTGAGACTCCATCTCAAAAAAAAAAAAAAAATAGAGTCTGTAACTAGAATACTGTCATTTCTAAGATATCAGTTTGTTTTTAGTCATTGTCATTTGGAAAGCTTGCATGAGAGGAGTGGTCTGTTTACCAAATCTACTGTGTGCTCTTGATAGTAGTCCTCTATCATATGAATGTTTTTCATTACTGAAAATTTACCCTCTAACAAGAATTTTGGTTTGATAAGATCTCTAGGAGATTGAGTAGTGCTCACAGAAATTCCTGAAGGATTTTTTCTTCCTGCAGCCATTTTGCAAGGAATAGGAGGACAAAAGTTTGCTACATTTCAATCAAAACTAGTTTAAGCTGAATTTGTAGTGACTATAAAGATTTGACACATATGTGTAGAATTTTCTTTGATATTAGAGTACTTACTAGTTGGGCCACGGTTTGCAGAAGCTTTTCTTTACCCATTATGCTGCTATATATTCACAATTGACATAGGACATTCATAGACAATTTTAAAGGTTTTCCACAAGTACTTACTCTATACCCAGATCATTGAAGGAAAAAAACAGATAAAAATGTGTAAGGAAAAATAAAAGGCATGAGAAACCCTATATACATTTAATCAAACTTCCAGAAGGAAAAAAAGAGTGCTATTAGAAGAAATAATAATTAACAGTAACCCAGAATTTATAAAAGATGTCAAATCCTCAGATTAAAGAACCATAAGAAAAATCTGAGCATCATAGAGAAAAAGAAATTAATCTCAAGGCATATTTTAGTGAAACCAAAAAACACCAAGGACAGAGAAAATCTAACAACCCAAAGAGAAATGACACATTATCCACAAAGAAACAAAAATCAGACTGATACTTAATTTCTCATCAGTAACAGTATTGCCAGGAAACAGTGAAATAATTTTCTGAAAGCGCTAAGGGAAATAACTGCTCACTTAGAACATTTTTTCAAAAGTGAAGGTAAAACTTTTTAGGCATTCTAAGATTGACCATTGCTGGGGGTGGGGGAACAACTACTCGTCGTCGTCTACTTCACTAGTAAGTAAATAGTACACCAAAAGAAGCAGAGGGATGCAAGAAGTAATGAAAAGCAAAGAAATGGGTAGGCAAATTAGTAAATAAAAAATCTAACTGTGGATAGTAAGAAAAAATAACAGAAATAATATTAAGAGTAGAAGAAATGGAGGTAAAGTATTACAAGGAACTTTCAGAATGACAATAGAGGTATTAACTTCAGATTTTGTTGTTTTCAATGTGAATACTTAAAATAAGGGTAACCCTTGAAAGACAGAAATAAAATGTTTGACTTCCACACCAGTGGAGGAGTGAAAAGGGGAATAGAGAAAAAGTCCTCTCCAGCAAGAAGCAGAAAAGGAGAAAAAAAGCAGCATGGTTACTAGAAAACACAGAGGAAGGATTTTTAAAGATCTTAATTGCATGCAGTCTAAAAGAGACTAACCTAAAATAAATTAATGTAGAAAGGTTGAAAATAGATGGAAAAAGATACAAAACAAATATTAACCGAAAGTAATCTTGTTTCGGCAGTACTTTCATTAGGTAAAATGTTAGTTAGGGTGAAAGACGTTAATACATATAAAAAGGGATACTATTCATGATAAAAGGAACCATAAAAGTGTATAACACCTAGGAACTAACAACATAAAAAACTACCTAACCATATAACCTTAAAATACTCAAAGCAAAAGCACCCAGAATCATAAGGGAACTCAAGAAATCTACAAACTTGTTGAATGATTTTAACAACCCTCTTTCAGAAACAGAACTAGCAGGCAAGAAATATTTAAGATTTAGAAGAGTTTAACACTACAATGAGTAAATTTGATTATAGATATATATGTGTATGTATATAAGCATATAGACTCTCCTGCCCAACTAGTAGAGAATATATGCTTTTTGAATATATATTTGTACTTTCAGAGTCTTTGCAAACATTCACCACATACTAAGTCATAAAGGGGGTCTCAGAAAATTCCAAAGAAGCTACATCATACAGAACATGCTCATACATTATTAAGCAACTACATCAGAAGTCACAATAACAGGTACTTAAACACATGTCATATAATAGAAAACTAGAATAACACACCTCTAAATAATCCATGGATTAGGAACTTCTCAGCAATGTGTGTAATTCTTCTGCTAAATAGCCCATGGGTTAAAGAGGACATCACAATGGAAATTCCAGAGTATTTAAAGTTAAATGTATCTTCTAAAAACCTACAGCAAATGTCTTGTTTAATTGGGGAACTTTAGAATGATTCCCATAAAGTCAGGAAAAAGACAATGATTTCTGCTATTATTTCAATAATTCTACATTATATAGGATAACTTAGTTATGAACGTGGCAGGAAAATATGAGGTATAAAGTTTGCCAATCTTATCATAGGCTTATGATAACAACACAAAAACTTCTAAACTGCCTAATCTAGCAAAGAAATGTAAGGCTTTTATGGGAAGATCAAGGGTAACTTTAGCTTTATCTATGACATGCTAGTCCTTTTATTAAAAAAAAAACTGAAGCCAGTAACTTAATATTTGTTAATTTTGGGCTACAGCTACATAAGTATTTGTCAACATCATTTACTATTCTATAATTTTTTAACTTTTCAAAAGGGAAGGAAAAAAACAGTTTGTTAGTGAAGTTCTGGGTCCTCATTGAACTCAAGATCTACTAGGGGATAGACTTGTACATGGCTAATCATTCAGTAACAAAGATTTAGCATGTACTTACTGTGTGTTGGGCAGAGTTGGAGGGAACAGGGTGTGACTTTTCAAAGTCCCTGACCTCGTGGAGCTTAGTAGAGGAGACAGCATCAGTCCCACTCCTCTCATGCCATCCCCTATTTGAGGAGCTCCTCTCAAAATGACTGACTCTTACTATTATTTTATTAGTTTTGATGAAATTGGCCTTACATTCTCCCATTTGACCAAAACGAGCCAAGTGAATGATTATAGATAGTGTGCTTATGCCAAGACCTTGAGACAGAGTCTGTAATATACAGGAATAGACCAAGGTCCATTATATCTAATTAACCTGGATAACTGGCTGGTGACTACTGAGGACCTGAGGAACAGTTTGGAAACTTTGCTTGTTCAAGTGTACTAAGGAATCCAGCTCTTGAAGGATAAGAACTGAAACAGAAAGCACCTCCCCTTTTTGCAATAGACCAGAGATCAGCAAAGTCCTGTTTCTGTACGACACTTGAGCCAAGCCTTTCAAAGGTTGTTACACACACACACACACACACACACACACACACACACACACACACGAGAGAGAGAGAGAGAGAGAGAGAGAGAGAGAAAGAAATAGAAAGAGAAAGAAAGAGAGATAGAAAGAAAGAAATCAGCAACAGAGAATGTAATATGGCCCTCAGAGTCTTAGATATTTGCCATCTGGGCCTATACAGAATAAGTTTGCCAGCCCCTGCAGTAGAACAACAGTTCTCAAAGTGTGATCTCTGACCAGCAGCATCAGCAGTATATAGGAACTGGTTACAAATACCAATTGTCAGATCCCACCCAGAATTAAACAGTCTAGGGGTGGGGCCCAGTAATCCCAGTTTTAATAAGCCCTCCTAATCATTCTGATATGTGCTGAAGTTGAAGAATCACTGCTATAGACCAATGGCTTAATCCCATTATAAAAGATTACCTGTCTCTCAGTCTCACCAGTTTCACAAAAAAGTGGAGATTCAGAATAGGTTGTGGCCAACTAGCAGAGAATAATCTTGAGGGAACATTTTGTTCTTTTGTCTTGATCACACCCATTACTGACATTTACACAGTCCAGCTAATAGAAATAGTCCATCCAATACAAATGCTCTTTTAAGGCCCTAGAAGCACTTTCAGTGGATCTGTGCTCAGAGTCATGGAGAAATAAGAAATCCTAAGATGTTTTAAACTACTATAATGATCTAGAGTTATATGTTTGCTGCTTTGGAACATTAACTGTTCTCTAGTTTTCATTATCAGAATACTTTCATATTTTTTCAACCTTTATCTGAAATTTAGGCACATTTATAATAACAATATACTTCCAAGATTTTCCTTCCTGGTTAACTAATAGGTAAATTTGAATTTAGTCTTCTTTTCATGGTTAGCATTCTATCATATGTTGATAGAAATTCATCTGTATAGTGTTTAAGTTTTTCAGTGTTCTTGATCTTTCTAAGACTGTAGGTAGACAGACCTCATTTTCATTTTACAGAGAAGAACAGAAAGCCTAGAGCCTGCTTAGCTTCACTATACATGGTGGCATGGGTCTTCCAAGTCCATCATTCTACTCTACATCCTGAATGTGGCCAGAAATTTTCTCACGTTGTTAAGCTTAAAACACAGTTTCTGACCTGTTGGTAACATCACTAGCCAACAAATGCAAGAGAAAAAAAGAAAAGTTTATAATAAAGTTTGCTATTTTACAAGTTAGAACTATAGTTTATCTTACAACACAATTTTTTAAAAATATTAATTTTTTTATTTAAAAAATCGTATGTGTAAGAGAAACAGTGAGAACATACACATGCATGTGTATTGAGAGACGTGAAAAGCTGAGACAGGTCATCTTTACCTTGGAACATTTAATACTGTGTGTTCCTAGAGACATATCACCATTGTCTTGTATCTTTAATTCTTTCTCTGCCAAATTATGGACTTTACAATTTATTTGGTGGTAATACACTTGTATAAATGTAAGAACAATTTACAGAGCAAAATTCATGTTAGAACAAATAAATAGTAGAAAGGGCCAATGAACCACAGGGTGCTGGTAGTTCATTAAGAAGGTTTCTTCATGAAGGATTGGCTGAAATTAGCTATTTTAAAGAAATACAGAGATGAGGCTTAAAAATCCACTACTTGGAATTAATGTTGTTTTTGATGTGGTTTTCACCGGTATTATGAGACAAGGTATCATTCGTGTATGAGGACAAGTATTGGGAGAATACACACACACACACACACACACACACACACACACACACACACATATCTTTTTATAAAACTGATCATATTCTATTCTATTCACACCTTCTGATATGGTTTGGCTCTCTCCCCACCCAAGTCATCTTGAATTATAACCCCCACAATTCCCATGTGTCATGGGAGAAACCTGGTGGGAGGTGATGGAATTATGGGGGCAGGTCTTTACTGCACTGTTCTCATGATAGTGAATGAGTCTCATGAGATCTGGTAGTTGTAAAAATGGGAGTTTCCCTGCACAACCTCTCTCTTTGCTTGCTACCATCCGTATAAGACATGACTTGCTCCTCCTTGCCTTCTGCCATGATTGTGAGGCCTCCCCAGCCACGTGGAACTGTAAGTCCATTAAACCTCTTCTTCCCAGTCTCAGGTATGTCTTCATCAGCAGCCATTATGAAAACAGACTAACCCAGTAAATATATATATATATATATCCTATTAGTTCTGTCCGTCTAGAGAACCCTGACTAATACACCTTCTCACCCTCATCTCTACACTTTAATTGTTGATAAAGTTTTTCAAAAAAATGTCCTAGGGGTGTGTGTGTATGTGCATTCATGTGTGTTTTTATATCTTTAACCTTTTTGAGTGTACATCTTTAGCATCTTTCTGTAACATCTTGTCTTAGTCAATTTTGTGATGCTATAACAAAATACCTGAAATTTCATCAGTCTTAGTCCATTTATCTTGCTTTAAAGGAATACCTGAGGCTGAGTGATTTATCAAGAACAGAACAGGGTAATTTATAAAGAACAGAAATTTATTTTCTCAGTTTTGGAGGCTGGGAAGTCTCCGATCAAGGTGCCAGTATTTAGTGTCTAATAAGGGCCTTCTTGCTGTTTCCTCCTGTGACAGCAAGTGGAAGGGCAAGAGGAGGACACTGCTACATGAAGCCTCTTTTATGAGGGCCTTAATGACATTCATGAGGGAGGAACCCTCATGGCCTAATCACCTCTTAAAGACCCTACCCTTAATCCTGTCACATTGGCAACACTTGAATTTAGGAGAGACTTGCTTCAAACCATAGCACATCTGAACTTACCAAAGGACTGGTTTTCTGAAATTTCCAATCACTTGAGGGCTCAGTTGTCTGTAGGCTGTGTGTGAAAGCAGAAAATTGTGTTGACATAAGCACAATTAATTATCACCCTTGGCCTTGTGCTTCCAGGCCATGTTTTCCTTACCTTCAATGCTCAGTTTATCATGTTTGTTTCTCTGCCCTTTCTATCTTTACTTCCCTCACCTTTCTCTTCTCTGTGTCTCATTCTATCTGTCTCTCCCCCGTCTTCCCCCTCACCCCTCTCCTCTGTCCTGTTGTCCTCTGTCCTCTTCTGCCTCTACTTTTCACCTGCCTCTCTCCCCCAACCCCCATGTGCCTAGCTCTCAAATCTTTATCTTCTCTTTTCTTTCCCCCACTCTGATTTCATTTCTATTTGTCTAGGAGTAAATGGTCAACAACTAGCATGTTGTATGTAAGAACATTAATAAAAGTCATTTTAATATAAATGGGGATTTCTAATTTCAAAGATCAACATTGCTGAAAGCTATCGAAGAGCCATGGGCTTTAAATTTCTTGGTAATGGGCATTCATTTGTTTATGGTATCCCTAGTGATGGTACTAGCAGTGGTGGGAAAAATGACAACAACAACAATAGTGTTTTATTCTTCTTAATATGGCTAATATTTGCTGAGTTTTTACCACTTGCCATATATTGTTCTAAGTAATTGGCTTTTAGAATATATCTGGGGACCCTCGGGGATGGCCAAGACTTTCAGAAAGCTATGAGGTCAAAACTGTTTTCATAATAATGCTAAGATATCGTTTGCCTTTTTCACTTTCTTTACATTTGCACTGATTACACAGAAGCAATGGTGTGTAATCAGTACTGGTTGCTTCGCCCAAATCAAGGCAGGTAGTCACTGTAGTCCTCATTGTCAGCATTCTTAGTTTAAAAAGAAAAAGCCAATTTTATTTTAGAAAGTCCCTGATAAAACAGTAAATTGTATTAAGTCTTGACCCTTGAGTACATGTCCTTTCAATGTTCTGTGTGACAAAATGGGGAACTATGCATAAAACATTTCTGCATGCTAAATATGTTTGAGTTGCCAACTGAATTAGTCACCTGTTTCACAGGCCACCCTCTTCATTTGAAAAAAAAATTTTTTAATGTGCTTTGAATAATGATGAATTTTCAAATAGCAGAGCTAAACAACCATCTCTAAGATTACCTACCACAGAACCACTCATTTTATAGATTAGAAAAATACAACCCAGATATTAAAAGCCATATCCAAGACAACACACTTACAAATGCGTGATTTATGGCCTCATCTTATATTTTATAGTGCTTTAAATTTCCAGATACTTTCATATATATATACTTTTTCATCCGATCCTCATACAGCATTGTGAGTATGTAAAACAGCTTAAAGATAAGGAAATTGAGACTCAAGGAAGACAATTCTCTGAATACATTTTATATTTTCCTGGCCTTTCAGCTATTATCTCTGAGGGCCTGAAGTAAGGCAGTGCAAATCAAGAAGAGATAGAATTCATAAAACCTGGCAACTAACTAGATGCAGAAGAAAAGGAAATGAAGGAGCCAGGGAATTTCCTGAAGTTGTTTTGCTTTGTTTTGTTTTGTTTTTTTGTATGAACCTTAGGAGGGTATGACTAACTGAGAAAAAAATGAAAAGGAATAGATTCCATCAACAGATGTTTATGGAAGGCCTTTTCATTGGCACTACTGTAATCTGCTTTGGAGGATGCTTAGATGTATAGACTGTCTGTCTCTACTGTCTATTTGGGAAATATGTCTTCCATGCCAGTAACTCTTATTTCAAGGTAAAAGTAGTAAGCACCTTAAGAAAAGCTTAGTTCAAGTCCCATAAAAGTAATTGCTTTTGCATCAACCTAATACTTCTAGACTCAGGGAAAATTTTCTGGAAAGGGGAGCGTTTGAAAGGAGACTTGCAGAATGGTAGCATTTGCATGAGCAGAGACAAGGGAAGTTCAGTTACAGAATAATAGAGCAGGGCAAGGAAGGAGGAATGTCTGCTATGCAAGTTAGTGTGAATACAGTGTGTGTGTGAGCAACTGATGAGAAATTATTGTTATTAGAAATAATTATTCCACCAATAGAAAAAGAGGGAATCCTCCCTAACTCATTTTATGAGGCCAACATCATCCTGATACCAAAGCCTGACAGAGACACAACAAAAAAAGAGAATTTTAGACCAATATCCCTGATGAACATCGATGCAAAAATCCTCAATAAAATACTGGCAAACTGGATTCAGCAGCACATCAAAAAGCTTATCCACCATGATCAAGTGGGCGTCATCCCTGGGATGCAAGGTTGGTTCAACATTCGCAAATCAATAAACATAATCCAGCATATAAACAGAACCAAAGACAAGAACCACATGATTATCTCAATAGATGCAGAAAAGGCTTTTGACAAAATTCAACA
>NW_012101857.1:236249-289155 GCF_000951045.1 Mandrillus leucophaeus | reverse complement strand
GATGGGTGCAGCACAGCAACATGGCACAAGTATACATATGTAACAAACCTGAACGTTATGCACATGTACCCTAGAACTTAAAGTATAATAATAAAACATTTTAAAAAATAAAAATAAATAAATAAATAAAAGAAATAATTATTCCAAGAAATTATTGAAAATGTTGGCCAGAGTCTGAAAATAGTAAATACCATAATATGGCATACATGATCAGTTTTCCATAGGTACTTAGTTAATTTTTTTTTTTACTGTTTTTTTATTGTTGTTGTTGTTTTCTTTTTTTGTCCTTATTTTTGTATTTAATTTTATTTATTTATTTATTTTAGACAGAGTCTCATTCAGTCACCCTGGCTGGGGTGCAGTGGCACAATCTCAGCTCACTGCAACCTGCGCCTCCCAGGTTCAAGCGATTCTTTTGCCTCAGCCACCCGAGTAGCTGGGACTACAGGGTGCACCACCATGCCCAGCTAATTTTTGTATTTTTAGTAGAGAGGGGGTTTCTCCATGTTGCCCAGGCTGGTCTCAAACTCCTGACCTCAGGTGATCTGCACGCCTCAGCCTCCCAAAGTGCTGGGATTACAGGCATGAGTCACCACACCCAGCCTACTTAATTTTTTTTTAATGACACTTGCCAAACAAATGTCTTTTTAAAGTACAACTTAGTTATGTCTTTACGTATGAAATTTCTTTATTTTTCATTGACTTAAGAATTTCAAGTTCAGATAACATAATTGATCTTCCCAGATGTTGGTGTATAGTTTTAGAGAGGGCTGTACCAAATATTTTACTCTGGTGTAATTTTTAACATCTGTAGTGGCTTACTTAAACCTGCAGTCTTTAGATAACTGTATTCTCCTCACACTTGGAAATTCCATCAGTCTTAGTCCATTTGTGTTGCTGTAAAGGAATACCTGAGGCTGAGTGATGTATAAAGAAAAGAGGTTTATTTGGCCCATGGTTCTGCAGGCTATGCAAGAAGTATGGTGTCAGTATCTGCTTCTGGTCAGGACCTCAGGAAGATTCCACTCATGACATAAGACAAAGGAAAGCAGGCATCACATGGTGAGAGAAAAGGCAAGAGAAAAAGGAGGAGGTGCCAGGCTCTTTTCAACAATCAGTTCGAGTGTGAACTAAGAGCAAGAATTGAGTCCTTGTCATGAGAATGACACCAAACCACTCTTGAGGGGTCCTCCCCATGACCCAAACACCTCACACCAGGCCCCACCTCCAACACTGGGCATCAGATTTCAGCAAGAGACTTGGGGGAACCAAACAAATCATATCCCAGACAATAGCACCATCAGTCTTTTAAATGGCACTTTTATCTGAACTACATCCCTGAGTCTATCCTCAAGTAGCTTAACTTTGTCTTCGAAGTCTTTCTTCTCCTTTGCCATTGGTGGTTATTTTTCACTGCAGAATTAATCTGACTTGGATGTTTATTCCTGTTTTTTCCCTAGATAAGTCAGATAAATATGATGCACGTGATGTTGAAAGGCTACAACAAGATGATAACTGGGTTGAAAGTTACTTATCTTGGAGACATAATATCGTAGATGAAACACTGAAGATGCTCGATGAGAGTTTTCAGTGGAGGAAAGAAATTTCTGTCAACGGTAAGCTGTTCAATTTAACCTTGACTGTAATATATCCTGTATAAATGGTATTGTTTTGCATTTATCTAATCATGTATTTGCACATACTCCTAGCAGCCATCATAAACACCAAAATATAATTATTTATAAAGACCCAGTAATACTTTCAAAGGAACAGCTTATAAGTCTTTTTAGTAGAAACATTCATAAGGAAATCAGATCACCAAAGAGCAGAATCACACTCAGATTCTTCAGTCACAGCAGAGTTTCCTATTCTGTGTTTAATTCAGTACCATTAAGCAATAGCGAGACAGTAGCTTTGCTACTAGGCCTAGAAATAAGGAGATACTGTCCCTTTTTCTCAATTATTTCCTATGCCCTTCTCTATCCCCACAGTTCCTTGTGCTAATAGGTTAATAGGTGCACCATATAGAATTGTTAAATGAATGAGAGTCACCCCCAAAATGCAAGCTTATCCCCAGGGAAGCCTATCACAGTCTTCTCTTTATATTGTTTTTATTTTTTTCGGTACATAGTAGATGTATATATTTTGGGGTACATGCAGCCTTAGCTTCTTAATTTCTAAGTCTGCTACTAGATTCAATTTTTTCCCAAAAATGGGAGTTTCAAGTCTTGTAGTTTTATAATGGTCTTCAAGTACATGATGACCTGTTAGTTCTCTCCTCCAAAAAATTGAATAAGAAGAAACTGGCATAACTTCTGATTTCAGTTAGGCATAAAGCAGAATTTTCTGTCCTTGAGGATTATAACCTCTGAAGTGACTTCAATCTGAACACTTAACACAAAATGGTCAACAAATAAATCTAGAGCAGATACTCTCCTCACTCTTCATGCTTGCAGAAGGAATCCCTGAAAAGGGGAGTAGTAAGAAATAACGTGATTGGAAATTTAACAACCGTAGGTAATTTCAACAGTGAAATATTTATTAACCAAGCAAAGAAATATAAATCTGATATTTCTAAACGAATTAAGTACCGAATAAATATTTAAATTCAACAATGTTTGTTTTCTTACATAGAATTGCTATTTTCTGGTGGAAAATAGCAGAGATCTGGTAAAAGGGGATGGGGAAAGATAAATCTTTGAAAGGTCTTAAGGTACTGCTGGTGAATGAAACAAAAGCATTGGCATTTACTGCCTTGCTATGTTGGTCCTTAGCCTCCCCAAAAACTGGAGAGGCACTCTGTTTGTTCCTCCTGCTGAAGTTCAAGTTCTCACATTTTTTGTTTTCATTTCTTATTTTCTCTTTTCTTTCTTTCTTTCTTTCTTTTATTTTATTTTAAGACAGGGTCTTGCTCTGTCACCCAGGCTGGAATGCAGTGTTGTGATCATAGCTCACTGCAGCCTTCAATGCCTGGGCTCAGGTAAGCCTCCCACCTCAGCCTTCTGAGTAGCTGGGATGGCAGGCATGTGCCACCATGCCTGGCTAATTTTTATTTATTTATTTTTAATTTATTTATCATTATTATTATTATTATTGAGATGGAGTCTTGCTCTGTCGCCCAGGCTGGAGTGCGTGGCGCAATCTTGGCTTACTGCAAGCTCTGCCTCCCGGGTTCACACCATTCTCTTGCCTCAGCCTCCCGAGTAGCTAGGACTACAGGCGCCCACCACCAAGCCTGGCTAATTTTTTGTAGTTTTAGCAGAGACAGAGTTTCACCATGTTAGCCAGGATGGTGTCAATCTCCTGACCTCGTGATCCACCTGCCTCAGACTCCCAAAGTGCTGGGATTACAGGCGTGAGCCACCACGCCCGGCCTAATTTTTATATATTTATCTTTGTAGAGAGGGAGTCTCACTGTGTTGCCCAGGCTAGTCTCAAACTCCTGGCCTCAAATGATACTCACGTGTTGGCCTCCCAAAGTGCTGGGATTTTATGAGTCACCATGCCTGGCCATTTTTCTTGAAGTATTTTCCACTTTCCTAAAGGTTTTTAGATACATTAAAGTCTACTAGATAACAAACTTCATATTAGATTGGTGCAAAAGTAATTGCAGCATTTGCCATTATGTTTAACTGCAAATACCACGGTTACTTTTGCACCAACCTAATAGAAAAATACCATTTTACTAAAGAAACCAAAGTGATTTTTTTCTACTAATTCTGAGGCTGCAATGTGGATATTTACTGGAATGTTCTCTTGAAACTCTGATGGTGATTGTTTGCAAGTCATTATGTGAAACAATCAAAATGTGGAAATGTATACACATAAATAATGACCTCTCAGGGGAAACGGAGTTTGTCCATTTTGGTCACCTGTGTCATTATTTAGTTTGTTTCCTTGGTAGGAAACACCACTTTATATTGCCAGAGATTTTCTTTTTGAATGTTTGGGTACATTATATCATTTTTAAATATCAGAACTACTACATAACATTATCTTTACATTATGAATTTTATTTTTAAACCCCTAAATTACAACTACTGATCAAAGCTTACCACTTTTTAGACCTTAATGAATCCTCCATTCCCAGATGGTTATTGGAAATTGGTGTTATTTATCTGCATGGTTATGACAAAGAAGGTAACAAATTGTGTAAGTATATTTATGTTCTGGCTTTTCAAGATTTTGAGATTGAGATATCTATGTCAACTGAATTAAGAATTAGCAGAACTTTCTCCATCTGTAGCACTCCTCAAGTCTACTGCAATGAGGGATTGGTAGAACCATTTTTACAGAGTGTTAGATACTTAGTAGCTGTACATACTGTTTGCGTTATAATAAAGTAGGCAATAAAGGCAAATGCTGCATCCTACAGCATAAACAAAGTTATTTAATTCAGAGTCATTATCTTCTTTCTAATCTGGCTGTGATATTAAAACTCAACTTAGTGTTTTTATGGAGAATTTTTTTTGACAGTCGCTAAAGGTTGCTAAGTAGGCCTTTTCCTTTTCAAGTCTCCCATAATCTCACTCTAGCTTTTTCTGAAATGTGTATTATAATGAAAGGAACAGTAACAATCATCTCTTTTGTTCCAATGACTCCCCTGTTATACCTCTCTCCCACTTGCCCCAAATCCAGCCTAGTTTTGTACCAGGGATGCAACTTGGCAGGCGAGTTTGAGCCCCATACTGAACAGATGTCCTGCACTCATCTTCACTTCTCCATAGCATGTTGTCTGTCCCTGTTTCAGCAATACTCTTTTTGCATTTTTCTCTTACTGCCACCTCCTCCTTTTCAACCTTTTTTTCTCATTTTTCTTCTTCCTCCTGTCCCTTAAAGGTGTTTCCTAGGCTTTATTCCTTTCTTGCATCTTTTACTTTACAGCTGATACAGTCTCCTTGGGTGATCAATCACGAGCATCTTGGCAGCTTTAGCTACCTCCCCCAGCACAGTATTGACCCCACACTATCCCCAGGACACATGCACATACCTAGTTACCCACTGACTGGCCCCACCTGCCTGTCAGCAGCCTTTCGCACAGCACACTACTGAACATCCATGCCCCTTCACTTGCTCACTTTCTGTATTGCCCACCTCAGTCCCACTCATTGGCTCTTCCTCTAATATAGCTTCAATTTGGCCTTTTTTCCATCCTCACCAGCTACTTCCTCAATTCAGTTTCTAACTACTACCCCTTTGCCCCAGTCCCTTCCCAGGTCATAACCTGGTGGGTTTCCTTCTCTGCCTCCTCCACTCTACCCTCTGTGCTATTGCCTGAAAGGTGTTCTAAAATAGGAAAATCAAAATGCCCTAGAGTTTCATTCAGAGTCCTTCAAGTCCAGTTCTTTCCTATTTTGCTTCTCCTCTCACCACTCATCACATTTCATCTTAGCTACTACCACCACCTGAACAGTTTACCGTGCTCCACACACATGCACGGCACTGGCTCATGCCTCCATCGCCCTGTGTCAGTATCTTTCCTCTGGATGGAACATTTTTTCCAGTGCTCGACAAAAGCAGTGATTTTCTTTTTTGTTAAGCACAATGCAGAGCACATTTAGATTATTATCAAATAGTGTTTGTTCATCTGTATTTTCTTTTCCGTCTTACAAGTGAAATTTGTTTATTTCCTAAGGGAAAGAAACAGTCTATCTCTTTGCTACTCTTTAAGGCTCCCAAGTGCAACTCTTTCTCACTGAAAATAAGAAAGAGATATTTTTGATCTAAGAAACAAAATGAATTGTAAATGAAAAATGTCAAGGGAAAGACAATATATATGTATAATAATAATATAATGCCATAAGTCTTGTTCTTGTTTTTATCTTCTGCTTAAAGTCTGGATCAGGGTGAAGTATCATATAAAAGACCAGAAAACCATATCGGACAAAAAGAAGCTCATAGCATTCTGGTTGGAGCGTTATGCTAAGAGGGAAAATGGGAAACCTGTAACAGTGATGTTTGACCTGTCAGAAACTGGAATAAATAGCATTGTAAGCATTTTTCATTCATTTCAAATCAGTGTTTATCATGGCTTCCTCGCTTTCTCCTATCCTTGCTGCCAACCACATATTGCTGTAAAATTGAGGCAACTAACTTGTATTAGGGATTTATTTTTTCACCTTGCAGTGTGAGTGTAGTCAAACATGGAATAGGGCTTGCAAAGAATTAAATTTGTTTCTGTATTTGGCGTTGAAACTGTTGATTTCCTAGAAATGTTCCTTGTCTGAGACACAGGATGGGGAGGTAGCATGTCAAGGCTGGCAAGGGATGAATCGATGTGATAACTGTGAACTTTGATATCAAAGCTAATATCCTATAGCACCTGCCCCGGTGTGTGCCACAGAGTAGTATATTCAGGAAGTATCAAGTAAGGTAATATACCATCTCGAATTTGTTATATTCATACCATGTTTTACAGTTGCAAGATGTTCACATGAGTTTTGCACATATAACATTTTGTGATTTTATTGAGTGTTTTTGTTTGCTTGTTTGGATTTGTTTTCTATCAGTTTGATTTGGTTAGCTTTGGAAACCAGTTTTCTTCAGGTAATTTTGCCAAGCTTGAAAAATAAGTAAAACCTACCTGTCTTTAATTTGGGTCCTTGTGGCCTTAGTGATACCTACAAACCCTTCAGCAGCAATTGAGATCACTTGGCACATTTATTCTAACTACAGTCTCTTATATTTAATCTGTGGCTGATTCTGATAGCAGTAATGTCGAATTCGCAAACGTGCTCAGGGCAGTGTTGAAATCTTTTCGGAATTCCATTTGGCAAAGTATGTTAAGAACCTTATAGTGTTTGTATTTATACTCTTTGCCTGGTAACCAACTTCTGGAAATCTATTCTAAAGAAATAACCTTGAATACAGAAAAAGCATCATATATCAAAATATTTTCTCAGTGTCATTTAAAGTAATGAAAAATTAGAAAAGAAATGTAAATGTTCAACATGATGAAATGGCAGA
The DNA here is from genome assembly GCF_000951045.1 of Mandrillus leucophaeus. NCBI lineage: Eukaryota > Metazoa > Chordata > Mammalia > Primates > Cercopithecidae > Mandrillus > Mandrillus leucophaeus. Next base: position 282,189 of record NW_012101857.1, on the reverse strand, counting down.
TTATGGTATATCTAATTGATGGAATATATATAGCTATGTAAAATGTTGTTTATAAGGAATTTATAGTAATATTGGAGAGCACACATTTTTCTGAGATGAAAAAAGCTGTTTGATTATACATACTGTAATATCCATGTATACTATACCATGGTGATACATAGCCCAACAAAGGAAACTGTAGCCATTATAACAAACACCAAATAGGCTAGAGAGAACTGCTAACAAGAGTTTTTTTTGCAGTGGCAGGACCACACATTTTTTTTCATGTTTCTATTTCTCTTTTTATTTTTCAAGGATCCAATGCCCTGGAGTTTTCCAACCTAGTTTCCTTGTCAATGGGTTTTAAATTAGAGAGAGTAAATTATTTTATACCCAAAACCAAAATCAATTTGCCTAGATAAATAAATATGCCATAAAAATAAATCATGATTCTTTTATCCTTTGGATATGATAGTTTCCTAATTATAACCCAGAATCATGAAGAATAAATGTTAATATTTTTGTTGCCAAGTATAAGGAAAGAGAATTGACTTGAACTGTTTTATTTTTTCAAGCTACATAATTATCTCACCATCTTTAATTTGTAAATAAGGTGTACTTGCACTGCTAAGAATTTAAGTCATTATTAATGTTTTAAAATACTTGAATCTTGCTGAAGAATTTATTTTTATAAATGACCCTTTCATGATTCACAAAGAATTTAAGTGAGCTTATAAAGATGTCTACAAAATCTCAAGGCAAAAAATAAGAAAATCATTTGCTAGAGTTGGGACACCAGTTTGGCTCTAAGCTTTCAGCTGCCTGGCTGAAAGAAATGTAATCATTTAAAATTATTCAGCAACCATCCTTCACAACCAGTGTCTTAGAAGTATATCCATTCCTAATACTTGAACTAGAAAGTCTTTCATGGGTCCTCAAAAGGACGTTTTACAAGATAATAAATAACAGCCTCGAAAACTTCCTTATATAATGCTGAGCAATAGGGTTGATGGAGCTATTTCTTGTAGTCCCCATTAATAGAATATACCAGTGACATCTTATCATATCCGCTTGAATTAGCAGTAATTCACGATTTTATGAAGAAGGATATTCAATTAAATAAATGATAGAAACAAGAATGTTATACCAAGACTATTTAGACAAAAATCTCTGGGGGCCATAAATTATAAACTAGGTAAACGAGGTAACCAAATTTTTATGTAACTGGTTCTTTTCAGCCATTTTCTTTGACTGTTACTTAACTACCAATTATGAAAACTCCATGCACAGTGGCTATAATGATTAGTTACAAAGGTATTATTTTATATATATATACACACACACACAGAAAGGTATTATTTTATTTATATATATACATATACACACACACACACACACACACAGGTATTATTATATATATACCCATAACAAATACTTAAGATAGTTAAGGGCGCTTACTTTTAGTTTACTGCAATTAAAGATGCTGCAACTAACATTCCAGGGATGAATTTAGAAACTTTCATCTCTAGGACAACCCACCTTTCCAGTAATTGTGATGGATTTCAGTTTGCTTGGTTATATCTTTCATCCCACAGTCTTTATAAGATGGCCAATCGGAATTAGTGAATCAGTATGTGGCCATGGAGTAAAATGACCCATGGAAATAATAACCTTAATGACCTAATTTACTGTTGCTGTGCTCAAAGCAGTAGAACCAACCAGATAGCTATGTTTGTAGTCTCCCAGAAATCAGAATCAGTGAACAACACTGGAATATAAACTGAAAAACTAATTATAGGTCTCTAAATAAAATGAAAAAAGCCAGAAGTGGAGTAGATACAGCAGGCCAATGTGATTAGATTAAGTATTGTGATAAAAAAAGATTGATAAAACATATTTTATTGACACTGTTATGAGGTATAAAAATTAGGATTAAAAAGCAAATATATGAGAATTTACATACATGTGTATTATCATCCCAAGTAGTCTGATTATAAACTGTTTACTTGTTTCAATAATTCTTTAGTTATTCAACAGATTTTTAGAATTTCTCTGTGGAGATTGCTTTTAGATCCATTTTATGCCCCGTTGCCTTAGCAGCCTGAAGTACGTAACTAGTTTGAGGTAATGTGAATAATTTTAAAACATCACTAAGCATCTGGTTTCTTCAAGTCAGTTTTAGGGCTGATTATTATAAATAGCTTAATGACCTAAAACCTTAATCCTTGAGAATATAGATATTTAGATATGAGCTTACTTTTTAAAGAATTTAATAATTGTCTCATTTGTATTTAATAATTTCTCACCTTTAGAAATGTGCAATTTTAAGTTATCTAATGTGGACAATCTTAAAGATTTAATCTTTATTTTAGGACATGGACTTTGTACGCTTTATCATCAACTGCTTTAAGGTTTATTACCCTAAATACCTCTGTAAGTAACTTACTCCTTTATAAAAATATAACATATTGAAACTGTAGACAATGTCTGAGAATTGTGGAGCCTTATAGTATTATAGACTTTCATACCTGAAACTTTGTTTTCTGATGAAGAATTTTAAATATGTTCATAGACATTATTCTAACACATACAGAGGACAGTTTTTCATAAGTATTCATTGTCCTTCACAGTTAATTTTAAGAGTTTAAGTTCTAAACCGTATGTGTGGCATCCTGTAACACACACACCCACTCACACACATAGGTACATAAAAGCATACATTTATTTCAAAATTATCTCATTTTTACTAATATTTCAATTTAGAAATTCATTTCAAGTAGTATTTACTATATGAAACAGATAAGCAGTACTGATAAAGTACACTGTATGATAAGCAGTATTGATATATAAAGTATACTGTTACCAACTGCTATTTAAAAATTGTCATTAAGAAAATACTTGACTAGAAGGTACAACATTTGAATCTGGCATTTGGAGTTTGTTTGTTTTTCCTTGTGACTATTCCATTAATTACCTGAATGAAGAACTCCTAAACCTTATATAGTCCATTTTTTACTTGTTGAATTTGTATGATGGGTTCCCCCTAGGGAAGCCAAGATGCCAACTCACATAAACAGTCAAGTATATTTAACCCCAATGGTTTAAAAGTGAAAAGACAGAAGAGAGGCAACAGGGACATCAGAAAATGGGAATTTACAGATCTGCCTGAGCGTACTCCTAGAAAACAGCAAATTGGGTCTTTTGAGACTCGTGATTCAGGTGACTTTAGCATAAAATCCCTAAATTGTCTTAATTTGGCATATTGATTTTACTGTTGTTAATGAGAAGTGAGGAATAGACAAAAAAGCATAATGGATATCAAGAGTCAGTGCCACCCCTAGCTCTATACTCTCATCTTTTCAGAGAGAGTATTCATGAATATTTTTAGGTGAAAAGAATGATCAATAGTGTCCAGTTTGGGGAACCTGTACTATCTTAGGTTCCTTATGGATTTTTCCTGTATCTGGCATGTACCCTGATTCCTTAAGGCCTCCTGAGCAGTGCCAGTCATTGGTCAGTAGGAAATCACTACCCCATAGTTTTAGTTTGTTGCTCTTATGGACAAAATGAAAAAATACCCACTTGATCATTGAAATATCTAAAGGAGTTTGTGAAGAGCTACTTATCAATAGTATAAATATTATTATTACTTTGTGAAATACATCTGAGATTCTTTTGAGAAAACTATTAAAAAGTTAATAGATCTATATAAAGATGAATTATATAGATTCATCTTAATTAACTAGAGATTATATATACATATATATATATGTTCTACCTACATAATGTAGCTTTGCAGACATTGAATTTTGTGGAATCTTAATTGATTATTCTTCAAAATCTGTCATGAAGAATAACTATTGTATCTTAAAATCTTGAGTCCGCATTATTTTAAGCATATCCCAGATGAAGACTGCGGCATTAAGCACCAGGGTGCCTCTTCACAGATGCCTTTTTCCTTATATGTACTTTACTTGTCCTACATTAATGCAACAACTCTAGGAGGTTCTCTGCTCAGAAAAGAGTGAAATTACATTTTGATTCCTCTGGAATAGAAGAATGAATTGAATCTCAAAAATCTTCTTTGCAGTTTCTGTTTCTTTCTCACAGTTGTCTCATTTGTTAATAGGGCTGTTTAGTATCTTCAACTCAATGTGTAAATAATACTTCTGTATACTTTGGAATTATTAGCTTCCTGGTGCTCATGATGTAAATTAGAAATAATTTTTGCTTCTGAAAATGTAGTGATGTATTAAAAGGGGAGGGGGCAACTGTGAGACTGGTTTAACAATAGAATCTCTAGAAAATTGTAATTGAAACCATAAATTAGAACTGGAAATGATTTTAAAGTTCAGTGGCCTCAGCGCTACTATGACATGCCACATCCAAAGACTCCATTTATCCACTTAACTGTTTTCTTTTGTACTTCCCTGCAAACAACAAACACAGTGAATGACAAAAGAATAGGCTGTTTACCAGAGGACAGTGACAGTGCACTATTGATTTCCCACAAGTCCTCCTCCTGGGCTGGCACCTCACCATTGTGACATGCTAGTTCAGTTCCAGCACCACATGGAATACTATTCATGATACTATACACTTCACTGAATTAGAGCTCAGACAGTGAGCTCAGTTTTTACTTACATTTAGATGACCAGTTTTTTCTAGGCCAGTGTAAGTGATGTTATTACAGAGGTACTGATTCACATTCAATGAATTTTTTTTCATCTTTCAGCAAAAATAGTGATCTTTGATATGCCTTGGTTAATGAATGGTGAGTATATTTATACTTTCTTAAAACAAAATGTCTAATTTTCTTTGCCAATTTAGCCATATTTCTACAGTTGTTTAAAATAATGTTTATATTGTCCTTTGCATGCACTCTTAAGAGACTGAAGCTAGGGCACTCGAAGGCTATTCCTAAGCAAACAGGGCTAAAATTCTATACCCAGGACCTGGGGGCACCCATTAATCTTCTTTAAAAACAGCCTTGCCAGGCATGGTGTTGCACACCTATAGTCCTAGCTACTCAGGAGGCTGAGCCAGGAGGATCACTTGAGCCCATGAGTTTGAGGCCAGCTTGGGCAACATAATGATACCCTTCTCTTAAAAAAAATTAACAACAGCCTCAAAATATTCAACCATTAAGGTAATACTGTAGTCAGAAGCCTGAATTTGACATGCACAGATAAGGTGTGTCACAGAACACAGGCCTTGTCTAGGTTTTCTCATGGGCTTCAGGTGTTGAGAAGGAAGGTGGAATCAGTCTGAAACTCACCCCAAATCACTGTAGTGACATGACCCTTTTGACAGTCATGATATATTTTTTTGGTAAATTTTTTTTGAAAAAGCCATTGGTTGATAAACTATCTTGACCAACTTTAAAATTACTATAAATTTAATGTTATTAAATGTACATTCTCATTTGTGTTTGCAAAAGTCAGTTGTTACATAGAAAGCAATAGAGAAAATCAACAAATCCAAAACTTGGTTCTTTGAAAAATGCAACACAATTGACAAACCTTTAGCTAATAAAGAAGAAAAGGAAAGACTCAAATTATTAAAATCTGTAGTGAAAGAAGGGACATTACTATTGACCTTAAGGAAATAAAAAGGACTATAGGGGGATACTGTGAATAATTATATGCAAAGAAATTAGGTAACCTACATGAAGTTAACAAATTCTTAGAAAGATATAAACTACTGAAACTAATTCAAGAAGAATCAGAATAGAAATATAAAAAGGAAGTTGAATTAGTAATCAAAAAACCTTTCCACGAAGAAAAGCCCAGGCCCAGATGGCTTCACTGCTAAATTATGTGAAATATTTAAAGAAGAATCAACATGAATCCTTCACAAATTCTTCCAAAATATAGAAGAAGAGGGAATACTTTCCAACTTATTTTATGAGGCAAGTATAACCATAATATCAAACATCACAGGAAAAGAAAACTACAGACTAGTATTCCTTATGAAAATAGATGCAACAGTCCTCAACAAAGTACTAGCAAATTGAATCCAGCAGCATATAAAAAGGATTATACACCATGACTAAGTGGGCTCAACATATCAAAATCAACTAATGTAATCTACCATATTAATATAATGAAGGGGAAAATGATGTGATCATCTCAAGAGACACAGAAAAAGCATTTGACAAAATCTAGTACTCTCTCATGATAAAAGTACTCAACAAACTAGCAACATAAGGTGCAAAGAGTTGAAACAACTGCCAGGTTAAACCACAGTAGTCCACACAAGACCACCCCCATTTCTGACACAAACTGCAAGTTCAGGAGGTGCTGAAAATTACCCTTAGGTTTGGTAATTCTAGTGAAGGACTCTGAGAACTCACTGAAAACTATTATACTCACAATTATGGTTTATTACAGGGAAAGAATTTAGATTAAGGTCAACCACAGAAAGTAAGGTGTAGGGCAGAGTCCAGGGAAGTACCAAATGTAGAGCATGTTACTTCACTGGCATCAATATGTGGCAGTGTGCATGGAGTATGTCAACCTGGGAAGCTCACCCAAGCCTCAGTGTTCAGAGTTTTTATTGGAACTCCATTATGTAAGCATGATTGATTGCCCATGTGGTTGATCTTAGTCTTCAGTCTTCCCCAAGGTCTACTGATACCGTGTAACCCAAACCCTTACCCTGAATCACACTGTTGGTCTTTCTTCCATGGCCAGCTCCTACCCTAAGTCATATTGTTCCATTGTCACTCAAGGCCCCCAGACGAAGACAATCCTATCAGGCATGAAGATTACCTCTCAGAAGCTGAGGGCAAAGGCCAGACCTCTCTTTGGGTAAGGCTAATCCTTCATAGAAAAGAACTTCCTCTGCCTGTCTATAAAGGGCATATATGAAAAACCTGAATCTATGAAAACCCACAGCTAACATCTTACTTAGCAGGGAAAGAATGGATGCTTTCCCCCTAAGGTCAGGAACAAGACAACGCTGTCTGCTCTTACCACTTCTATTAATAAAAGAAGTTCAAGACAAGGACACTGAAAATTACAAAACACCATTTTAGTAAATTCAAGACCTACATAAATAAAAAGACTTCTTGTTCATGGATTGGAAGACTTAATACAGTCTCTCTAAAGTATCCATGGGAGACTGGTTTCAGAACCCTTCCCCCACCACCACCACAGACTCCAAAATCCTTGGATGCTCAAGTCCCTCATATTAAATGGTATAGTATTTGCATGTAACTGACACACATCTTCCTGTATACTTTTTTCCTTTTTTTTTTAATGAGTCTCATTCTGTCACCTAGGCTGGAGTGCATTAGCACAATCTCAGCTCACTACATCCTCTGCCTCCCAGGTTCAAACGATTCTCCTGCTTCAGCCTCCCAAGTAGCTGGGACTACAGGCACCTACCACCGCACCTGGCTAATTTTTATAGTTTTATAGACACAGGGTTTCACCATATTGGCCTGGCTGGTCTAGTCTTGAACTCCTGACCTGAAGTGATCTGCCTGCCCCAGCCTCCCAAAGTGCTGGGATTACAGGCATAAGCCATCACACCTGGCTCCTCCCATATACTTTAAATCATCTTTAGATTATTTATACTCCCTAACACAGTGTGAGTGCTATATAGTTGTTCTACTTTATTGTTTCTCATTTATATTTTTGTCATATTGGTTTTATTTATTTTTTAATATTTTCAATTGTGGTTGGTCAATCAAAAATCCATGGATGTGAAATCTGTGGATATGGAGGGCCGACTGTATTGGTAAGAGGTCAACACTTCCCAAATTGATCTACTGATTCAGTGCAGTCCCTATCAAAAGCCCAGCTGCCTTTTTTTGCAGAAATGGATATGTTTGTCCTAAAATTCATATGAAAATGCAAGAAACCCAGAGTAGTCAAATCTTGAAATAGAAACACAAAGTTGGAGGATTTAACACTTCCTGATTTCAAAATTTACTACAAAGCTACAACAATCAAGACATTGGGCATGTATGGGCATAAGGATAAACATATAGATCAGTGAAATCGAATTGAGGGTCCAGGTATAAACCCTAGCGTTTATTATGGTCAGTTGATTTTTTTTTACAATGGTGCCAAGACAATTCAGTAGAGAAATAAGACTTTTTAAATAAAAGGTGCTAGGACAACTGGGTATGCACATTCAAAGGAATAAAGTTGGACCCTACCTCACATCATATATAAAAATTAACTCAAAATGGATCAGAAACCTAAATGTAAGAGCTAAGTCTCTTAGAAGAAAACATAGGATTAAATCCTTGTGCTTAGATTGGGCAATGGTTTCTTAGATATGACAACAAAAGCACAAGCAACAAAAGAAACAGATAACATTGGACTGCATGAAAATGGAAAACTTGTGCCTTCAAGGACACTATCAAGTAGGTGAAAAGACAATTCTCAGAATGGAAGAAATCATTTACAAACCATACATTTGATAAGGGACTTATTCTAGAATATATAAAGAACTCTTAGAATGCAACGTTAAAAAGACAAGTGGCCAGGCATGGTGACTCACACCTGTAATCCTAGCACTTTGGGAGGCTGAGGTGGGCAGATCACCTGAAGTCAGGAGTTCGAGACCAGCCTGCCTAACATAGTAAAACCCCGTCTCTACTAAAAATACAAAATTAGCCGAGCATGGTGGCGCAAGCCTGTAATCCCAGCTGCTCAGAAAGCTGAGGCAGGAGAATTGCTTGAACCCGGGAGGCAGAGGTTGCAGTGAGCCAAGATTGCACCATTGCACTCCAACCTGGGCAACAAGAGTGAAACTCTCTCTGAAAGAAAAAAAAAAAAGACAACCCAATTAAAAAATGAGTGAAAGATTTAAATAGATGTTTTTCTAAAGAAGATCAACAAATGGGCAATAAGCACATAAAGAGATGCTGAGCATCAGTAGTCAGAGAAATGCAAGTCAAAACCAAGTGAGGTATGATTTCACACCCACTAGGGTGGCTAGAATCAAAAAGACACAATAACAGGTATTGGCAAGGATGTGGAGAAATTGGAAGCCTCGTACACTGCTGGTGAGAATGTTAAGATGGTCCGGCCACATCAGAAAACAGTTTGGTAGCTAAACATAGAATTACCATATGACCCAGAATTCCACTCCTTAGTATATGCCCATGAGAAGTGACAACATATGTCTACAGAAAAACTTGTACACAAATGTTCATGGCAGCATTATTCATAATAACAAAAAGTGGAAACAGCCTAAATATTCATCAGTTGCTGAATGGATAAGCAAATATTGCATATCTATAAAATGGACAATTATTCAGTCATAAGAGGGAATTAAGTACTGATACATGCTACATTATGAATGAACCTTGAAAACATGCCAAGTGAACAAAGCCAGTAGAAAAAGCCACGTTGTATGGTTTCATTTATATAAAATGTCCAAAATAAGCAAATCCATGAAGACAGAAAATAGATTGGTAGTTCCTAAGGACTTGGAGAAGGAGGCATAAAGAGACATTGCTATATGAAGGTTCGTTTTGGTGTGATGAAAATGTTCTAGATTAGATTGTGGTGGTGGTTGCACAATTCTGTGAATATACTAAAAACCATTGACTTGTATATAAAGGGAGGATTTTATGACATGTAAATTATATCAGTAAAGTCATGAAAAATCAGATTTATCAAATTAATTAAAGTAGCATAGTTTCAAACATGCCAACTCACATTTTAAATTGAAATTAATGAAAATTTAAATGTTATGTAAAAAACTTATAGTTAGCTAAAATAAAAAGATACTTCTCTAATGTTTATCATGCTATTCTTATTTTCTGTTGTTTTTAATTGACAATTTTGCAAATTTAATGCAGTATTTCTATTGTAATTTCTTAAAAATGTACTTAGATTGTCACAGTGAAAATTAGGTTTAAAAATTAAGCATAAATAAGAAATTACATGACAGAACAAGATTATAATTACCAAACAGCTGTGTTTGACAACAGAACAGTGCAGTTCGTGCCACTGCACTCCAGCCTGGGTGACAGAGTGAGACTCTGTCTCAAAAAAATTTTTTAAAACAGTTTATTTTTGAGATTCTGTAAGTTCCCCACAATTATATAAACTGCAAGCCTGGGAGAGAGGCAGAGAAGTGTAGGGTTAGGAAGGAAGTCTGGATCCAGCTCACACTCATAATAAGAAGGGCTGTTTCTTTCTTTCTCTTCTGACTCGCTGTTTGAGAAGGTTTTTCAGATAGAGAGTTTATGAGAACCATAAGGTAAATGACTCTTTCCATACTATTGTGCAGTTATTTCCTGAATCATATTGCTGTTTGATTCAGTGTCTGGAAATCTAAATAGTTGGGATCATTGATGGATTTGTTCAGAGGCCAAAACCCTGATAAGCTTATTAATGAACATCAGGGTAACTTAATCTTCCTGAATCTTCATAGAACATTTGAAACCCATAAGGGAGAGCCACAATGTAAACGCCTACAGAAATTAGAGAATGTTAATTAAGTACATCACGTAAAGATAAATATTAACAGATTATAGCCCAAACTGATTTCAGAAGACCTGGGTTAGCATTTATGGTAAATTAATTGAGAATAGGAATGAAGATGATTTTAATGAAGTGACTGGTTTTTCTTCAGCTGCTTTCAAAATTGTGAAAACCTGGCTTGGTCCAGAAGCAGTGAGCTTGTTGAAGTTTACAAGCAAAAATGAAGTTCAGGACTATGTCAGTGTAGAATACCTGCCTCCCCACATGGGTGGAACTGTAAGTATAATATTTGAAACTTGTTTATAAAACTATACTGGATAATGACACATTAGGCTGTATACTTTCCTCAAGGAAAAAAGAAAAGTAGTATCATAATATACAAAGAAGTATCACAGATACCCTCAAAATAGCAAGTAGTGTTACACACATTTTTAAAGTTTTAAAGTTGTTGATTTTTTATTTTTTAATAGGTAATATATTTATGTGGTTCTAAACTGAAGAATATTCAGAAGAATAATGAGAAATAAGTCTTCAGTAAAAATATCTCCTCCTACTTCTATTTCCAATCACCATATTCCCTCCCCAGCTGAATTTCTTATATTAATTTGCAGGGATATGTATTACCTATATAAACAAGTATAGTATATAATTCTTCCTCCCTCTCATCTCTTCTAAACAGTTAGTGCATTTATGTGCTACTGTGCATCCTGCTTTTCTCTTCACAGCATGTCTTATACCAAATCAGTATGTAGCAGGCTCTCATACTCGTTTATGGCTACATGGCATTCTACTATCTAGACATAAGTTAGTGAATTTCCTCTTGATGTGTCTTCAGTGTGCTTCCAATTGTTTGCTGTTCAACAATCTTTTTAGTTAAAAAGATACTGTTAAGCATATACTGTCAAGATTTTTTTGAGCTGATTTTTACTACTTATAAAAAAACTGTACAACTTATGGACTTGGTATGCTTTGGGTTAACTTGATAATATTTCACTTATTTGATTTTTTGCAATCTTTTTTTTATACTGCCTGCCTGGCAAAATTGTGTTCAATCAGAACTAGCAAGAGGAATAGTTTTGATATGTCCTTCTGTTTATTGTCTTTGATTAGAAAAGACCTGAACCAGTATTTTTAATTTGAAGTCTGCTTCTTTCTTATTCTAAGGCTTTATTTCACATTTTCACCTAGAAAAACCAAATACACTTCATTTCAGGTGCTATGCTTGATTTAAAATGTGATTTTGTTTATTTTTAATAACTTGCTCATAAAATTGTTGTATCTTAAATAATTATAATTAATATAATTCATAACATTTTAAATTATATTAATTTTATGTATAGAAAAGGTTATTTTATTTTCCCTCTCTGTTCTTAGTGATATATTTCTTCAGAATTACAGTCAAACTTATAGCAGGACTATTTTTTAACATTAATTTTTAAGTATTTTTTTTTCAAAAAGTAATACATATACATGATTTTTTAATAAAGTAAACACAGTACCAGAGATTGAAAAGTGTAACAGTACCATGAAAAGTACATCTCCCTTCCCAGGTCCTTGCCCACTGCCACTCCCTAGAGGCAGTCACCATTAAGTTTTCTATCCCTCTGGAGTTATCTATTACAGTTTTTTACACAAATGGTCACATACCATATATATTGTCCAGTTGTGCTTTTTTCACATCTTTTATTTTGCAGGTTATACCATATTGATTCACAGAGGTCTATCTCATTTTTAAACCATTCCAAAATATTCCATTGTGTGGATGGATATAACATACTTTATTTAATCACTCCTCTTTTAAAGGACTGCAGTCATAATTGTATTCTAATTTTTTGCCATTACTAGTTTTGCTGCAGTGAATATCCTTGTAATAACACTTGATGTATGGGTGCAGCAAGAATGCATACAGAATAAACTCCTAGAAAAAAACTCAGTGGGTATAGTTTTTAATTTTGATAGCTGTTGCCACATTTCCTCTAAAGAGATTGTGCCTGTTTACCAATAATGTATGAGAATTCTTGAACCACCTCCTTGCCAGCATCGCATATTCTTATTTTTGTAATCATTGCCAGTCTCAGGTAAAAAATATTTCATTGTCATTTTAATTTGCATTTCTTTAATTATAAGTGATGTTGAAAACTTCTTTATGATTCAAAAGACAGTTTTCATTCTTTTTCAGTGTATTCTATATCCCTCTTTTGTATTGTTACAGAACTTATATGGTTCTTAAAAACACACACACACACAACATATACATTTAAAGCTTTTATCCATCTGAAATTCTTTTTGGTGTAGAGAACAAGCTAGAAATCTAAGGTGATTCTGTATAGATGGCTAGCCAGTTGTCCCACACCACTTATTGCTGCTTTTCTTTCTGGTTTGAAATACTTCCTTTATTTTAAATTTCGTGATCTAATTAAGTCTATTTTCTTGGCCAAAGTAATGAACTGTAAATCTACGAAGAGAATTATTTCTCCACCCACCATTTAGTAGGCTCATGTGAAATTATTTTCTTTTAGGATCCTTTCAAGTATAGCTATCCACCACTAGTAGATGATGACTTCCAGACCCCATTGTGTGAGAATGGGCCTATTACCAGTGAGGATGAAACTTCAAGTAAAGAGGACATAGAAAGTGATGGCAAAGAAACATTGGAAACAATTTCTAACGAAGAACAAACACCTCTTGTTAAAAAGGTAACTTTATAAATAAAATGAAACTGAATCACAAGTTACGGTCTATGCCCAATTCTGCCACTAGCCAGCTATGTGATTTTGGGTAATTCACTTAACCTGCTACCCTTCCACATTTTTGTGTGTAAAAAGAAAGAGAAAGGATGGGATTAGCTAACCAGAAGCACCACTTTAGTGTATTTAAGGCTGATTCCAGGCCAGAGCCTGTGTCTTATACCTATAATCCCAAGCACTTTCTGAGGCTAAGGTGGAAGGATCGCTTGAGCACGGGAGTTTGAGACCAGCCCGAGCAACATAGGGAGGCCCTGTCTCTACAAAAAATAAAAAATTATCCAGATGTGATAGTGCACACCTGTCGTTCCCAGCTACTCTGGAGGCTAAGTTGGGAAGATCGCTTGAGCCCAGGAGGTCGAGGCTGTAGTGAGCCATGATTGTGCCACTGCACTCTGACCTGGGTGACAGAGTGAGACTTTGTCTCAAAATAAAATAAAGGCTGATTCCATGCTTTTGTATAAAGACTAGCAAAACACATCTAGAAGTAATTGTTTTATCTAAATTTTTTTTATTTGTCTAAAAGTAATGAATTTACAACTTTGATTTAGTTCCTTTCTCTAATTTTTAAAAGAGCACTTAGTAGTTGTCACTCTTTTTACAGGTAATCAGGAACTTGATAGATGGATAAATACAATGTTATATTTTAGAAAAATTTAAAGACTCTTAAGGGAAGGGCCATGTTGTATTTTCTACAGTAACCTATGTAGGCACTAAAATAGATGTTAATGGTCATGTTAATATATGCTAAATAGTTATCCTTTTTTTTTGTCTTTAGATTAACCCAACCGAATCTACTTCCAAAGCAGAAGAAAATGAAAAAGTTGATTCAAAAATGAAAGCTTTCAAGAAACCATTGAGTGTGTTTAAAGGCCCCTTACTACACATCAGGTAATCGCCAAATATTTTATTAGCTATAATTTTATAACGTATCTTGATCACCTTGAGGGAGCCACAAAATTAAGAAAACTTCTCTTTGGTTTTTGAAACTGTAGAAATATAAAACCAAGAGTTATCTGAAAATTACCTTGGTTTCCAGACATAGTGGATATTTTTAGCTACCTTTCTTTCACTATGTCGAGTGTCTTTAAAGGGCTCTCATCACATATCAGATAACAAAAGTAAGTATTTATATATTAGTCAATCTGAATGGCAGTAGTTTCCTCACATTACTGATACTATTAGACTTGCCCAAGTTCGGGAATGCCAGAAATGCCACGAAGGATTTGTTGATTTTACTTTCCAAAAGCCAAAGATGAACTAGAAAAATAGGTTTGTGACTGAAGCCAAACTTCAGGACATCTCTGTTTTTCTGCTAGGTTATTTGATTCAAAAGATTCCAGGTTTCTTTCAGCATTGTATAAAGTGTATAAAGACCTTTTTCTCACTGATGTTTTTGGTTGGTAAATATATTTTGCCTTACGTTAAATTGCTACACCAACTTTATGATCTCATGTAGCATTTTCTGTCCCTTTACTTGAAACCTTTCTATATAGCTGCTTTATGTGTGTCTCGTATGAACAATACAGCCAGACTTCTAAAAAATCTAATCTGACATTCTCTAATTGATAATATTAGTTTGTTTACATATATTTTGATTACTGTTATATTTGGATTTATCTCCGCCATCTGTGTGTGTGAAAGCCAACAAACAAGAGAGACAGATGCACATGCATTTTCTATTTTTCATGGTTTTTCTTTCCCATTTTCTCCCTTCGTAGTTTATCTTTTCTGTTCGTTTACTTGTTCCCTTTTTTCTCCCTACTTATTTGGAAGTTACACATTCTGTTTTCACTGGAAGCCTGTCACATCGTAGGTCCTTGCCTGTAATTGTAGAGGTATGACAGGAAAAGCAGGCTAGGGAGAAAGCCAGACAGCTTCTCAACTGCATATCAGGCTCTGCTCCTCCCTTCCTCCGCCCCCGGTGAAGTCCCACAGCTGCTCCTACACGTACACAAGGACCTAACCAACCTCTGTCTTCCTGGAGCTGCTCACAGTTTTGTGCTGGTTACTAAGTACAATGAGATCCATAACCTTCTGTTTTTCTATGACTTACTTAAGATTGAGTTCTAAAAGGAAGCCAGCAACCGTGTAAATTTACCACCTTGTCCAAAACTAGGCAAAACCCTCCTGGGAGAGCTCATTCTTAAAAACATGTGTTAGTTAGATTAAAAAACACCCCCAAGGTACAGACATTCCTGATTTAAAATTAACCTATTTAAAGATGTATCTCAAAATCAAGGGCTCGCTGAAAATCCACTTTAAATTATTCACCTTTTTATATAAAACAAAAACACTATTCTTCCCATCGTTTTGAGCCACCTGATACAATTTGGATAGTGTAATTAAACTACACAAACTTTGCTTGAATTGTTTTAAAAATTTTTTAGGTCATAGGCATTACAATGGAAAGTAATAGTAAAATTTAAATTTTGAAGCTCACTGATTTTACTGTTTAATAAGTTCTTCCTACAGCTCCCATCCCAAATTTACTTTTATGTTTATTTCTCTCCTTCCCTATTACTTAGAAAAGCTGCTATATAGTAAGAAATTATTCTGTTAAATACATTCCTAATCATCTTTCTTTTTAAGTTATGCTCTTTCCTGTTGGTGTATAGAAATATGCCTTATTCTAATTATTTGTAATTAGGTAAAGTTGAAGCAGCAATATCTTCTTTGCTTTATTATCTATAACCTTCCAAATAGTTTAAATCAGTGCACCTTAAGATAGTGCTGATTATAGGATTAATCAGAGCCTTCATCATTCTCTCTTCTGTTCTTCCTGGTTTGCTTTTGATCTTGGGGAAAACCATAGGACTTTTTAAATAGTGTGCATTGAATCAGTAAGATTAAAATACAAAATTGTATTGGGTAATTGTTTTGTAAGTCTTTTTTGGTGAAATGCCTTTATACAAATGAGCCTAAAATATTAACTAAATATTTTTTCCTCAGGCTAATGATTAGATTGTCATTTGTTCTGATTATTACAAATGTTGTATGTTTTTGTCACTCCCTAGCCCAGCAGAAGAACTGTATTTTGGAAATACAGAATCCGGAGAGAAGAAAACTTTAATAGTGTTGACAAATGTAACTAAAAATATAGTGGCATTTAAGGTAAATATCTCAAAGATACAATAAATTATGTTTGAGAATTTGACATGGAAAGTGATTTTAGACATGTTCTAATTGGAAGATTGAAAAATTTGAACTTGTACAGTGTTTTAATTTATGACAATTTTTAGGTATGTAGTACTCCCTTCTGGTTCTAACCAAGTGGCATAGCTTATCAAAAAATGTTCCCTGGGCTCTGTATCTGAATTTTTATGTGCAGTAATAGGTTAATGTCTAAGTTAATACAAGGGTTTAATGTTTGTTGTAAATAACAACCCAAGAAAAATTACTCTTTACTATGTGAATAATTTAATTTATAATAACAGTGAAACATAAAACTGTAAAATTGATAGTGCATTTTCCCCAAGTGTGGTATATTCTGGAGTGTAGTTTATATCGGATATTAACCTGATACTGAGCATTAAGCGTAAGAAGACTGAGTCCGTCTCTACCCCATATTGTAGGTTTTCCTGCCTTAAATCTTCTGTTTAATTTAGACGTAACCACCAGGATGTTCCTGATGTGCTTTGATTATCTACTGTTTTTTAATTTCTGAACACCATTGTATTAATTACATGCAATCTAATGTGCATTGTTTTTGTGAATTTATGTCATTAAATTCAGGCAATTAACAGGATAAATATTTAACAGATGGATTGTTTTATTTAAGAGGGAGTCTGAATGACAATTTGACTTACAAGTATCTTTTTAGATAGGTCGAGATGCTTTCTTCCTGTTAGTGGGGAAAAAATCTATTCTATGCATAACCATCACTGTTACTTTGTAAACTCTTTGTTATTGATTATTCACTGCTAATTTTTTTTTAAAAAGTCATTCTTAAGCCATTTCCCCCCCCAAAAAAGCACAAAGGATGTTATGTGACTATTGTGTTTATAAACAGGTGAGAACAACAGCTCCAGAAAAATACAGAGTCAAGCCAAGCAATAGCAGCTGTGACCCGGGCGCATCAGTGGATATAGTTGTGTCTCCCCATGGGGGTGAGTTGTCACTTAGTAGCCACAGCAGGTGTTGAGTGTGGCGGGGGGAAGGGGACCTGGAGCTGGGCTCTGAGTCAGCAGAGATGTCGGGCTAGAATCTAGAAATTAGCGGAGTATCACGAGTCACCTCACCTCACTGTAGACATCGGTTTTCCCACATGTGAAATGGGATGGTCAAAGAGGTCTCTAAAGCCCTTTCCAGCATTAAAATGTAATTGTTTCTAACAAGTAAAATTGTTTAAACTGACACCAATTGAAATTGAATTTCAAAGGAGAAATTCCTCACTTTTAGAACTTTTTCCTTTTTAAAGATATTTCCATTTTCTTCTTTTTCCTTAATGTTAAGTTCCAGAATAATGCTTTAAACCACATGCATATGCAACCCCTTTGAAGGTTCCTGTTTATATGCTGAATTACCCTTTTGGAATGCAGGTTTAACGGTCTCTGCCCAAGACCGTTTTCTGATAATGGCTGCAGAAATGGAACAGTCGTCTGGCACAGGCCCAGCAGAATTAACTCAGTTTTGGAAAGAAGTTCCCAGAAACAAAGTGATGGAACATAGGTAAGCTTTTTCCTCACATTCTTCTCAAATGTAGTGGGAAGAATCAGAAAGAGAAAAGTGCCTCCTTGGACCAGGTGGCCTCCCTTTCTTCTTACATCTGCTGGGTGCCCTGCAAGGCTGTGGGGATGCCCAGATGAAAGAGACCTGGTGTTGCTCAAGGAGGTCACTAGTAGCAGAAACTCACTTGCAGGTCAGTGCAAGAGTCTGGATCTGTCCAGATCACAAACACAGATTGTCTCAGCAGTTCTCCCTGTAGGAACGCTCACCTTACATACTAGAATGTTTTTACAGCATTGTTTGTAATAGTGAAAAACTGGAAAGAAAGAATCTAAATGGTAACCAGTAAAGCAATAGTGAGATACATTTGAGTATATCCACACTAAAGCGTGCTGCAACCACTCAAAAAGGTACAGCAAGTCTATTTGTTCTGACATGGAAAAACATCTGTAATATATTTTAGAAAACAAATCTAGTGAGAAAAATTGGTTATGGACATTATCCTACTTAAGAGGGGGGAAAACTTGTGTATATAGATATATACGTGTATGTGCATGTATATAGATATATCAGGTTGTGACAAATTTCTTGAAAAGATGCATAGAAAAGGAGAATAGAAAAGACTGTATTGTAGTTTTATTTTGCTTTTTTTTTATTGGAATTGTGGTTTATTGGAGTGTTCCCATTTTTCCCCCCAGGGGACATCTGTCAATGTCTGGAGACACTTTTCGTTATCACAACTGGGTGATGGGGTACAATGGGCATCTAATGGGGGCAGCATAGGGATGCTGCTAAACCACTAGCAGTACACAGGACAGCCCCATCCCCCAAAAATGATCTGGCTCCAAATGTCCATAGTGCCAAGGCTGAGAAATCTTGCTTTATAGGGTAGTTAAGGATGGCCATTACAATGACATTAGAGTAGGCCCTGAAGCAAGCCACATAGATAACTGGACAGAGACCTTTCCAGACAGAACAACAGATGCAAAAGGAGTGTGCTTGGCCTTTGGGAGGAACAACAAGCAAGTCACTGTCTCATGACTCCAGTAAGGGAGGAGCATGGTGAGAGATGGGGACAGAGATAGTAGGATATCAGATCGTCCCTATGGTGAGGACTTCTGAGTGAGAGGAAAAACTATTAGGCGGTGCTAAGCAGAGCCATGAGGTGATACGGGCTTATTTTTTTTTAAAAGGATTCTTCTGGGTACTGCGTAGAAACTAGACGGTGGGCAGTGATACCAAGTTCACACTAAAATGGAATTTGCTATATGCCAGCACTGTTCTAGATGCTTTAGACATACTGATTCATTCAGTCATGAAGACAGCCCTGTGAGGGAGGAAGGCATTTTTCCTACTTTATAGAGGAGAAGCTGGGAAACCTGATAATGGCTATGGTTGAATGAAATCTTCAGGGCTGGGCACAGTGGCTCACACCTGTAATCCCAACACTTTGAGAGGCTGAGGTGGGAGGATTGCTTGAGCCCAGGAGTCTAAGACCAGCCTGGGCAACATAGGGAAACCTCTTCTCTACGAAAACTCAAAAGCTTAGCTGAGAGATCATGAAAATAGATTATGAACAGTGAAATTCCTGAGAAGGCTGAAAGTGTGTGGGGGACCAAAGCAGGGGAGATTAGCCTTGGTCCAGAGGAGGGAGAAGCAAATGGAGGTCAGCAGCCTGCCTTGTTTTTACATGTAATATTTAAATTTTCAAATTCTATTACAGGAGGGCCTACTTTCTGTTTTTATCAAGAGTTTTTCTTTTGTTCAAAGACATGGTTATGGGAATGTTTTGAAAGGGTAAGAAACACTGGTATAAAAGGTGTTGTAGATTAATTTGAAGTTCTTATGAAACAGTCTCTCAAAATGAAGGGTTATTTTTGGTTTTGTTATGTTCGAGTTGCTTTGTTTTCTTTGTTTTTTGCTGTACCAATTACTGATGGTTTGCTTTTCTATAACTGTGAGAGGAGATCACTGTTCTGCAGAAAGTGGGAGGGAGGCTTGGTGGTGGGGTACTGAACTTCAAGGAAAGTACCTTTCTCCTATCTAGAAAGGGTGATTTCCTTCAAATCATAAGATATTTTGATGAATTCTACTGAATACCATATAAAAACTTTCATTTGAATTTTACTGAATGGTATCTGCCATATGTTGTGTTCCTTATATGTACATTAATTAACGAAGCTGGAAGATACATATACACAGAGCAGCTGTCTTAGGTGAACCTGGGGAAGAGGAATGAGGGTTTTCACCTCTGTTACATAGTCTTCTGTGTTTAGCTGTTTTCATTTTATATTTTACTTTTATAAGAAAATTCATTAACATTTTTAAGAAGTTATGTTTTCTTTGGATTTTCATAGGTTAAGATGCCATACTGTTGAAAGCAGTAAACCAAACACTCTTACGTTAAAAGACAATGCTTTCAACATGTCAGATAAAACCAGTGAAGATATATGTCTACAGGTAAGTATACTTTCTTCCTACCCAAACAAAGTTATTAATGCTGATCAACATTAGAAATCCCTTTTTTTCTCACGGACATAAGGAAAAGCCTTTGGCATAGACACAACAGAAATACTGTCTTCTCTGTGAAGAGATGCCAAATCAGAAATGGTAGGCAGGCCAGGTGCAGTGCTGCCTGTAATCCCAGCACTTTGGTAGGCCAAGGCAGGAGGATCACTTGAGCCCAGGAGTTTGAGGCCAGTCTGGGCAATATAGCGAGACCCTGTCTCTACAAAAAAACTGAAAATTAAGCAGGTGTGGTGGCACACATCTATAGTCCCAGCTACTAGGGAGTCTGAGGCAGGAGGATTGCTTGAGCCTGGGAGGTCAAGGCTGCAGTGAGCCGTGATCATGCCACTGCCCTCCAGTCTGGGCAACAGAACAAGACCGTTTCTCAATTAAAAAAAAAAAAAAAGAAAAGAAAAGAAATGGTGTAAGTAATGAGTTATTTTTGGAGATCTATTAACCATTTGAAAGCTTTGGCCATTTTTAGCAAAGCACAAGGTGCTTTGGGGAGTATCAAATAATTCAGTCTTGCAGAAAAAAAAGTACCAAGTAGTGCATTTAAATTTGAAAGAGACAGAGGGGCTCTCCGAGTAGCTGAAGGCTACTTAAGGGTTTCTGTACCTCCAGGAACTGACTGCTCTGCTCCTGTCTCAGCTAGAAATGTAGACCTCTCAAAATGAGAATAAGCATAGACATATCTGTCCACCAAACAAATCTAATGCCCTGTTGCACTTCCACCTCCTTCCACCAGCCTTACAGAGTAGTGGGCCCCATCCTTTCAGTGTTTGGATTTCTAGTATTCCTGTTTGTCGTGCCCATGATTAATGACTGTTTTATTGATATAAATCTTTCATCCCTTTTTCCCTCTTCAGCTCAGTCATTTACTAGAAAGCAATAGGAAGCTTGAAGACCAAGTTCAGCGTTGTATCTGGTTCCAGCAGCTGCTGCTTTCCTTAACAATGCTCTTGCTTGCTTTTGTCACCTCTTTCTTCTATTTATTGTACAGTTAAAGAAGTGGTGCCGAATAGGAACCACGGCTCCTTCGTCCATTAGTTGGAAAAAGTAACAGACCTAAAACTCTACCAAGCTACTAAAAACATTGCACATCTGTGCTTCCTAAAAGGAAATATGCAGCACTTAGAGGGGAACACATACATGTCTTGAAAATAAACTGCTAGAATAAAGAAATGCTGGAGAAATTGATTATAAGAGACTATAGCTATTTAGTAAAGTAAGTAAAGGCATATCCATTGTGTAAATTAATAGTTTAAATATAATTTATTTTTTCCTTTTGATCTGAATACTTTTAAAGCTTAAGTTTTATCGTGTAAATACATTAGCTAAACTGAAAAGTATAAGTAACATGCTTTGTTGCAGCCAAAAAATGTAATCTGCTTTTTTATGACAGAATTATTATAGCTGAGCTGACTTACTAGCTTTTCTATACTATGTATATAGAAGAACATGTATATTGAGAAAGAAAACATACTTATATAGAGGAATTTATGTAACCATGACTTTGTAATGTTGAGAATTCCTCCCAGGTGATGGTCAATATTCTTTTGGAATGTAAACCGATTTAATGCCAAACCACCTTAACCCTTGTTTCTCAGTGTTCCTTAACAGCCTGCCTTTTGTTAATCTCAGACTTTTTTATGAACACTCTCATTTCAGTAGAATTTGGAAAACTAAGCGTGGTTGGAATTTCTTTGAATTCTGTTAGTAATGCCCAAAAGAAAAGTCTCAAGCAGTCCCCCTATCCAGTCATTTTTATGGAGTTTCATGTTGTCCACTATAGCTGGACACTGAACTTTTTGCCTAATTTATTAAAAAGGCCTGACCTTCTGTTGTCCCATCTTCACCCCCATTCCAGAGCAGAGGAGTCTCTGTGGACCATGAATTGCACTGTCTCCCTCCTCATTTCTAAATGAAAGGTGTTAGATATAAATGTTTTGAAAAGTTAGTTGTATGAGATGCTAAGCAGGATAATAAATTTAGATTTTAAAATGTTCCTTGTTAAAGTCAGCCCATGACAAGGAAATTTACAAAATACTAGAGTATCTAGAAGGGTGAAAAGAAAAAAATAAAAAGAAACATAGATGCCCAGGTGTCAGCTCTCCATTTAAAAAATGAAAAATGTAACTCACGATGATCTGTGAAACCTTCAAACTAGGACCAATTGACTTACTTGATATTCTGCCTTTGATATGGTAGTACCCACCCGGTATTCCTGAAATCCTAACAAGATACACCTTGCAGTAGCAGAGGCGATGAAATTAGTTTGTTTTCTCATTAATATGGCCAGTTTGGGTCTATGTTGCTTCACATGTACATCTACTTTATTTGAAAGAAAAAACAGTCTGCCTGTAAAATGTTGAGTTTTGATTGAGCCATGTTTAGAGGTTTTATTACTATTCTGAAGGGTAGTGTTGTTGGCTTTCATCTTCAAGAAGTTGATTCCAAAATTGAGTTATGAAGAATGATATAACAGAATTCCTTCAAAATTGGCCTAGAAAATAAAACCTTAAAAGGACACTGGTGTGCTACTTTGTCTTAATTTGGGCTTTTCTGTTTCAGTTTGCCACCTCCAGCTGTGAAACGGACTGCAGTCCACCCTAAGTACTGTGCACAGTATCTCCCTGTATGTGTGCACAGTGGCTTCCCCTTACATGGTAGATTTTTGGCCTTAATATAATCTAATCCCAAAGTAGTTGTGTATGTTTTCTGTTCCTTGGCAAATAAATGAGGAAATAATTAGCCAAGATTGAAAATGTATTGTCCTAACGGTGTCCCTTTAATGTTTCATATGAAAAATTATGTTGACCCACTAAAATATCCTTGCTCAATGTCTGGTCAGTTGAATTTAATAACATATCCTGTTAATGTTTGTGTATCTATTAAATGTGACTAAGCAGGATTACCGAAAATTAACTATAAAATCAAAGGCATCTAAACGTTTGTACTTGTCTTGATTAATCATATATTTACACTTGATTTTATTGTCTTCATTTGTTTTTATTTAATCATAATTGCATGATTATTTTTGGTACTCTAATCAGTCATTTTATTTTTAATCATGTCATTACCTATTCATGACCAAATTACCAAGGAACCAACATTTAGATTTAGATACTTGTTTTCACTTAGGAATGGAAATTAATCGATTTTCCATGGAAGCACTAGTGAAATATCATTACCTTGATCTGCAAGTAGCCTGAAAATGCGATTGCTGGTAAACCTGGCCTCAAATTTCATACTACCATAACTGTTTTTATATATCGCCACTAATTTTGACTGGATTTAATAGCACTTTATTGTACAACTACAAAAAAATATATTCCTAGAATTGTTGCCAGTGTAATTTCTCTAATGTTCTGGTGCTTTTCATATATTTTCAGTATTTTTATTACTATATTGGTATTTTCTTTGTATAAATTGATTAAAAGAACATGTTTTCTATTTTAATATGTTTTAGAAAAATAATTACATTTATGAAATAAATATCATCAGGAAAAAAAACCTCTGGTCTCTAATTGATAAAGCATCTTAAAGAAAATCAATATTCAACCTCACTCTGACCTTTTAAAGATCATAGTAATTTCTTTTGGATCTGCTTTGCATTTCTATAAGGACAGCACTGCAGGCCTCCAAAGATGCAGTTCAGTGTCAGGTTAGCCTGTCCTTTAGTGTGTCCTGTTTCTCCTTGTCCCCGTGTCAGGTGTAGCTGCTCTTCAGTGTAGTTCTTCGTTTTCCCCAGACATAGCATTGGACCCACTGTCATGCTTAGAGCTCATTGTGGAGCCTGTTGCTGAAGCTGCAACGAGTCAGAATTGCCACGTAGTTTCCCCAAGCCTAGTATTCACACATAGTTCTCTGACAGGAGCAAGCAGGAGGCAGGCTAACAAGAAGTCTGCCTGACTGCCAGACACACAGGGGAGATAGCAGTGTGGCACTGATCATTCTGAAATCAGGCACGTGCTCAGGACCTGGGACCTGGGGGGTGTTGCAGAGGGGCAGCAGGGAAGCCCCAGGATGGTGATGTTAGAGGTTCTCAGGGTTCTTGATGCCTGGTCTGTCACCAATGAAACACACAGCCTCCCAAATGGCAGCTACCTCTCCATAAAAATAGCATGAATGGGACAGGTCCCTCTTCTACACTGAAAAATATCCTGGAGATAACAAAATCAGGTGGTTAAAGAGTCCCAACCGTCTGATAAATTCAAAATAGAGCCACAAAGAATGTTAACCTGCCAACAAACACCATACTGACCCGGGATGTGACAGGGTGGTCTCCGTCCCTAGAGGACACAATTTTCTAGGAGACTAGAGCTCCTGTCAAGAAAACCTCCAGCTAGGTCGGAAAGGATTGGTTACTTTACAACAGTCTTCAGCTCTTTCTCCCCTAAATGTTTACCATCAACTCTAGGTTTCCTGGTATCAGAACAATATGGGCCCTCGAAAGCATAGGGCTCCCCTTCTCTCCCTGGCCCAAAGAGACACACTAGAAATCTTCTGTTCCAACTGAAACAATGGTTGTTAGGAGTAGGGGCTCTGAGGTAAGACTGCCTGTGTGACTTGGGAAAGTTAAGCCAGTTTCAGCCTGCTTCCCTAAGTGATAATCATAGTACTACTCCACAGGTTAGGTGTGAGAATGAGAGGAAATAATGCATTTAAAACATCCATGGAGTCTAGCCTTGCTTTGCTGATATATTGCCTCCACCTCCTTGACAATTCTCCAAACTTTTTCCTGTCTTTTATCCACTCTTGCATTCTTGGCACCTCAATAAAATTATCAAATCAGTTCTTTCACATCTGCATCTTAATTTGTCCTTGTATTGAATAAAAATTATCTCCCTATAATGTCAAAAGAGTCTCATACCTTCCTTATTCCCCACACATGTTGCCTGCCATGAAGAGTGAGACCGATCTCCCACGTGTTAACATATTTGAAGACAACTGGTTTAACTGACAAGAATACAGAGAAATATCTCCCTGACCCATAGGGACAAGATTTGTGCACATTTTCAAGTCTTCCTGGAGGGAAAATTTGAGTGGTCCTTGAAACCAGCAGTTTTCCCACGCTCATCTTGAGCAGTCTCGAGACAAAACATACTTGTCATAACACGCAAATATGGTTAAGCAGCTTGGATCAGATACCAAATAATTTTTCAGTCATAAGTGGAATACATCATAACACACTGTCTTTTATAGATAAAGGAAACCCAAAGTAACATGACTAGTTGGTGTCAGAACAAAGAGTTTAATCTTTTAAGTCCAATGCTGTCATAACTGCCCAGAGCTGCCACATTGGAGTAGTAGGTTAAAATGCTGAACAGGTACGTCTGAGAGCTTTACTTGCACCAACAGTATGAGAAGAAAAGAGAATGAAGATAAAATAGGTGACAAAGTAGAATAGCCTCTCAGGACCCTTGGCTGGAAGTTTCTTGGTATTCTAAGCTATAGACAGACTGTATTAGTCCATTCTCACACTGCTATAAAGAACTACCTAAGACTGGGTAATTTATAAAGAAAGGTTTAATTGGCTCACAGTTCTGCAGGCTACACAGGAGGCATGGCTGGGGAAGCCTCAGGAAATTTAAAATCATGGGAGAAGACAAAGGGGAAGCAGGCACATCTTGCGTGGCTGGTGCAGGAGGAAGAGAGAGAAGAGGGAGGTGCTACACACTTTTAAAAAAACCAAATCTCATGAGAACTCACTATCACAAGAACAGCAAGGGGGAAATCCACCCCCATGATCCAGTCACCTCCCACCAGGCCCCTCCTCCAACATTCCCCAGTTTGGCATGAGATTTGGATGGGGACGCAAATTCAAACCATATCACAGATCTTATTTTCAAAAAGGTTTTAAACATACAGATTAACATATGTTTGCTTTGTGGAGTGGTTTGATGTGCAGCATCAACCTTCAGGGAAGTTTATTCATCTCTCTGTAGAAGGGCATATAGTAGGGTGTGTTACCACCAGCTGTCTGAGGAGCCATAGTCTAGTAACCTGAACAAGTCTTGTATTTAATGAAATCAGAGCACATATGTTAGTTTTCTATTGCCATATAAAAATTTCCACAAGCTTAGCAGCTTAAAACAGCACAAATTTATTATCATCTCACAGTTTCTGTGGGTTACACCGGTACAGCATGACTGGGTTCTCTGCTCAGGGGCTCAGTAGTCTGAAATCAAGATGTCAGCTGACTGCATCCTCCCTGAAGGCTCCACTAGGTAAAGATCCACTTTCAAGTGCCTTCAAGTTGTTGGCACAATTCATTTCCTTGTGGCTATAGGACTGAGGTGGTCAATTTGCTAGCAAAGGGTCTTTGCAGCTCCCCACCCCTATAGGCAGTTTACAGCATGGCTGTTGCTACTTCCAATCTTCCTTCAGAAAGGACCCGGTTCCTTTTAAGGACTCACCTGATTAAGTCAAGCCCACCCAGGACAATATCCCTTGGGATTAACTCTAAGGTAGTTTATTCAGAACCTTAATTAGATCTGCGAAGTCCTTCTTAATCATGGGAGTGACATCCCATCACATTCACAAGCAACACCCCCACTCCGTACTCAAGGAGAGATGCTGTGTGTGTGCTGGGTGGGACCTGCAAACTCATCCAATTCAGTCCCCCAGGAAACAGAGGGTTGAAGAACTGAACTCAACCTTAAGCAGTGTGATTGACGGCTTTGAATTCACAGATGTTCCACACCTGAAAGGAAATAGACTAGAACTTCTTTATTAGGCACCAAATGGCAGGTGTTGAGACCATATATCTCTATCTTGGTTGGCTTTCTCTAGTCTCGTAGATTCAGTTCACACAAGTATTCAAACTTTTATGAGTAAATTGTTAGGGGAAAGTATGTCACCACTATTTTAAACATTTATTCAATCATAAAAAGCGCTTAAGAAAGATTCTCACAATGAGTTAATTTGCTAGGACAAAGGGTACTTCCAGTAATTGTGTTCTTTTATAAATGAAGCTCTAGTGAAAGCAATTAGTTTTTTTTAATTAGCTTTTTTTTAATTTCCCTTTTCTTTCAGAATAATCCATTTGCTTCAGTTAATTTGAGTTAGGTTTCTTAGACATAAATATGCTCTGTGGATGTAAGTAAATAAGAAGGACAAAACTATTAAAAAACAACAAAAAAGGAAACAATTCTTACAGAAACCTGCATCATGATATCCAACATTTATACTCTCTAATTTACTTTGGATTAAATTCTAGCGCCTTGAATTCTATTATTTCAGAAAGTCCTCTGCACATTTTCAGGTTGTTCTGGAGCTATGTATACATGATGTATATGTGTTTAAAAATCTCACTGATTTCCTGGTTCATTTTGGAAATCATGTACATATGTGTGTATTCTTGGTAAGTTTCTGAACACAAGAAACTTCCAAAACTCCTAATATTATGCTTGACCATTTCCCTTGCTGAATCTGAGACTATAACAAACCACGAAGCCAATCATTTGTGTTTCTCAATCCAGTACCCATTTATCCTTTTCTGCATCAAGTTTTCACTCTAATACTATAATACAGGTTCGTTCAGTAGAACTTATGAAATTTGCCTGAACTGCCTTCACCCACTACCATGAAAATATGGTTGAACAACTTGAATCAAATACAAAATAACTGTTTTCAGTCATAAACTAAGTGTCAAAAATGTGTTTTGGGTACTTTTCCAATATTCTAGATTCTGTAACTCCAGCTACTTCCTCTTAGTGGGGGTGCAGAGGAAGGAAGCTATTATTAGAAGCAATAACAATAGTATGACACAGTCTAGCAGAATTTAATTTTTTAAAATGTGACTGAACTGGTAAGTTACTAAAAAGGATAAGTGAAATGAAATTGACATAAAAAGCAAAGCATCCTTGCAAATCCAGTATTTACTGCTCTAGGATTTCTTAAACTGCTTAAGAACTTAGTCATTAAAGGTGGAGGTGCATCTTACAGAGGAGCTATATTCTAAAGTCAGTGCTTAGGATAGAATTGAGTATAGTTAGAATTGTTCTTTAAAAATCATTAGGAAGGTGTCAGCCAGACACCGTGGCTCACGCCTGTAATCCCAACACTTTGGGAGGCCGAGGCTGGTGGATCACCTGAGGTCGGGAGTTCGAGACCAGCCTGACCAACATGGAGAGACTCCGCCTCCACTAAAAATACAAAATTAGCCGGGCGTGGTGGTGCATGCCTGTATTTCCAGCTCCTCGGGAGGCTGAGGAGGAAAATTGCTTGAACCCAGTAGGCGGAGGTTGCCGTGAGCCAAGATCACGCCTTTGCACTCCAGCCTGGGCAACAAGAGTGAAACTCCGTCTCAAAAAAAATAAAATAAAATCAATCAATCAATCATTAGGAAGGTGCCACAACAGAAATGGCCTTAATAACACCTATCTTGGTCAATTAGACATTCATTTTTAACACCAGGTAAAGTATTTGGTTTACTTTTTATTATTTTGCCAGGAGGAGGGGGTCATGTAGTGTAATAAATATATGTAACATGTCTTTAAAACTAGAATCACCATCAGCAAGATTCTCTTGCTTTAAGAAGCACAAGAGAATTGAGAACGAATGAAAGAAAAACATTCTTATTTACCATTCTACAAGTGTAGAGTGGAACAGACCTTCTTCATTCTAAGAGTTAAGATATAAGTGAGGTCACTCATACAGTTAGGGCCAAACTCCAAACTGAAATCTGATCTTCCTCTTAGACAAATCTCTAAAAAGGGCCCTCAGGATGTTTCCACTTGCATCCCTCTCCTTGTCATCGCACTCCATTCTATTGTTTACATCCATCACTCTGGCAAAACAGTACTGTGTACTTGCTATGGCCCAGCAATGACCTCCTTGTTGCTTCTTCCAATGGACCCACTTTGACTTGAGTCTGAAGTGAGTTCTTGCAACAGCATTTGACTGTATCAACCACAAGTTTTGTAAGACAACAAACTCCTGCTTTTTTCTCCCAGTGACATTCTTCAGTTTCCTTTACTGGCTCATCTTCCTTCACCAAGTCTTTAAGATGTTAAAGTCAGAACTGAACTCTCTTAGCCAGGCGTGGTGGCTCACGCCTGTAATCCCAGCACTTTGGGAGGCTGAGGCAGGTGGATCACCTGAGGTCGGGAGTTCGAGACCAGCCTGACCAACATGGTGAAACCCCCGTATCTACTAAAAATACAAAAATTAGCTGTGCGTGGTGGCCGGCACCTCCCAGCTACATGGGAGGCTGAGGCAGGAGAATTGCTTGAACCCGGGAGGCAGAAGTTGCTGTGAGCCGAGATCACACCACTGCACTCCAGCCTGGGTGACAGAGCGAGACTCCGTCTCAAAAAAAAAAAAAAAAAAAAAAGGAACTGAACTCTCTTTCCTCACTCCCCTTTAGGTTAACTCCTCCATACCCATGGCTGCAATTACCATCAATAAGCCATTAACCCTTGTATATTTCTAACTTAGACTTCCTGTTTTAAGTCTAGACACATATACCCAGTATCAACTCAGTAGTTCCAGGTATCTATCAGAAAATGTCAAAACCAACCCGTAACCTTGTCTTCCATTCCCATCTCAATGGATGGTAGGCTAGGCTAGGCTCCACCCATGTGTCAAGTACTATATTATGCTATGTGCTGGGGACTAGATGGTGAATACTTCATGGAGTTTATAGTCTAATGGGGAGTGAGACATTAATAAAAATTGTACAAATTTTTAAATACAAGCTGTAATGAGTGTTATGAAGAAAACATGGTGGTGTCATGGGAGAATCTAATAAGGGGACCTCCATCCATTTACACCAGCTAGAAACTGAACTCCATCCTTGACGCCACAGAGTTCACCCTCTTCCAATTCTACCTCTTCATTGCCACCCTCACTTCAATCCACAGCTCTGTCACTTGGACTACTCCTGCAACAATCTCAAGTGGTCTCTGGGCATCTTCTACAATCCTTTCTCCATACTGATTCAGGAATATTCAGGGCCTATTGAAACTGCACATCCAGTCATATCTCTCTCCTGATTAAAAGTTTCAAGTAGCTTCCATGGCTTTTAAACAATGATTAAGCTTCCTAACTTGTCCTACGAAGCCCTGAATGATCAGTCCTTACCTGCTTTCTGGCCTCATTCCCCTTGGTCCCTCTTCATTGTTCAATCCCATTCTCTGCTTGGAATTCTTCATCTCAGCCTTTCACCTTTACCCCTTCAGGATTGCTCTCAGCTCATCATTTGCTCAGAGAATGAATCCCTCATCCCAGGAATCTAGGTAGTCAGGTGCCCTTATCCGATGCTCCCATGACGCCACCATGTTTTCTTCATAACACTCATTACAGCTTGCATTTAAAAACGTGTACAATTTTTATAATGCCTCACTCCCAATTAGACTATAAACTCCATGAAGTATTCACCATCTAGTCCCCAACACATAGCACAATACAGTACTTGCCATATGGGTGGAGCCTACCTGATGAAAATATTCCTGAAATTTTAAAAATAGACTATTTTTAAGTTCTAGACTAGCCTTCCTTTTCTTCATTTCTAGCTTTTTGCCTCATGTATATCAATCAACTGACATTCATCAAGTACAGTTTTAGGCAAAGCCTATAACTTGGTACTCTAGGGGGAAAAGCCACTATAAGAGACAGTGGCTGTTCTCAAAGAATCTGGAATAGCTGGTCTGCAGCTCTAATGGGAATTATAGGTCAGTAGAGCCCTGGTCTCTCCAAGACTTGCAAAAACATTTCTTCTGTCATGGACTCACTACAGCAGGATAGTGTTTGGACTCACCCAAATGTTTAATGAGCAGGGAGCTTCCCCCAGCTTTTCTTACCCTCTACTCACTTCACAGCAGGGACAACTATGCCCCATTAATATGCTAGAGCAGTTTTTCAGGTGCTGTTTTCTATCTCTGTAGGCCTGCATTTTCTCAAGTAGGTACCTTAGAACACTTAATTCCATAGTTTACACTGGGCCAAAAACTTTCCCTTGCCATGTAATTTTGGGAAATATTGCGTTCAACAAAATTAAAGTTTTCCCCCATATAATTTCTCAGAATCTTTAGTGTACTAATGTGCATGACAAATCTCTGAGAATATTATGTATTTCCCAAATTTATAAAACCATGGAATCCTCTTTTCAAGCACTATGTTTTGGGACTAAATATCCTGAGAATACATTGTGTTGGGGGTTTTAACACAGAGTTGAAGGGTCCCCGTGTGCCTGTAAGCCCAACCTGCAACAGAAATGTAAAACAGAGCTGAAGGTGATGGTCAAAGTTAAAATTCCACAACACTGGTAAATAAAGGAGAGGAGATTTATAGCTAAAGCCCAGGATAGATCTTTGTATTCTCATTTTCTTAATTCCATTTGTAAAATTAATTGAATGTGACAGCATGTGTATTTTAACTAAAAGCTGCATGTAATCTTGAAGACCTTTCTGTGGATTTGCATTTCTGTGTCCTATTTTGCCCACTACAGCAATTCGTAGTTTAGTCAGGGCCAGATTGCACACATCTGACTCTCTCTTCCTTCTTATCCCTATATGGACTTATTTTTGTCTGTCTTCTTTCTGTGGATTGGTTAAATATGTGAAACGTGTTTGAGACTCTCTGGGATGGAAGTTCATCATGACAACCAGCCATTATTGCTCTCTGCTCGCTGCTCAGCAGGACTTCAGCCAACCCACACACAGCTTGGAGCACAAGCTCCTGGCAGTAGGCAGTTACTACCTGCAGGACACACACCTGCCTTTGGCTTTCATTGACTTAGGGGCAAATCCAAGTAGACCTCAGGGGCATTATGAGGTTCCTATGTATTTAGGGGACTTCGTTATAGATCCTAAATGTAAGTATGCAGATAATATTTGCTTAAAGCTAATGGTATTTTGTAAGTATTGGCAGACTTGGATTTAACTGTATGTAATTCTTTCATCTCAGCCTGCATCTCTGTGTATGTTAATGGCATTTCCTTTTTGAGTCTTCTTTTCCATATTGCTGTTTCTCTGAAGACAGAAATTCTGCTGAGTTCTTCACCTTCGTTCCAATAGTATTTTCTTCTTCACTTACATCTTTGAATTTGAATTTGTAGCACTGAGTTTTGGCTAATTATACCCATTAATGCTTTCATTTCATGGTTTAAAATCAATATATATTTTTATTAAAGAGTCCAGGAAAAAAAGGTAACTCTGAGCTTCCTATATCCAAACACATTTTATTTACCCCAGGCACATCTTTCTGCTACTTATTGAATCTAATGTTCTTTGACTAGATTACACATGAAATTTCTGAGTTCCTTTTCTTGCCCGTGGGACTCATTAGCCAATATTGTATTTTCCTGACCTCCAGTAAACAGCATGTATAATAGTATTACACTGTTTGCTAGGCAGTCCCAAAGCAGACACGCTTGAATCAAAGGGACTGAAAGTTCAAAGTTCTATGGTTTCAGAAAAAGTAGGAATAAAAATGTGCCTTGTGTACCTTTAGCAATAAGCTTGGACAAGCCAATCAATTATAATGGAGATATAGAGCCATCAAAGAAATACCACTTCTTAAGCAGGGCCAGGTAACCTTAGAAAAAGATCAATAGGAAGTCCTTGGACCTTTGCCAAGAGTGTTTTTGAAGGAATCATTGAAAAAGGAGCCAGAGTCTGATTTAAGAAGGGCTGGGATAGGGCTGTAGATCCTGCATTTCTAACAAACACCTAGGTCATGCTGATGCCGAAGTGCCTATCCCATACTTTGAGTAAAAAGCCTTTAGAAATTTTAGAAAAGGCACATCTCAGGACTCATCCCAGATGAATCAGAATCTGCATGTTCACAAGATCGCAGGTTCCCAAGTGATTCATATGCACGTTAAAGTTTGAAAAACATTCATCCAAAAGACTCCTACCTTTTATTCAAAAGTCTTTTTTTCTCTCTCTTTTTTTGAGACAGGGTCTGTCTCGCTCTGTCTCCTAGTCTGGAGTGCGGTGATCTTGGTTCACTGCAACCTCTGCCTTCTAGACTTGAGCCATCCTCCCACCTCAGCCTCCCAAGTAGCTGGGACTACAGGTGTGCACCACCATGCCCAGCTAATTTTTGTATTTTTAGTAGAGACAGGATTTTTCCATGTTTCCCAGGCTAGTCTTGAACTCCTGGGCTCAAGCAATCCTCCCACCTCAGTCTCCAAAAATGCTAAGATTACAGGCGTGAGCCATTGCACCCAACCTAAAAGTCTTTTTTTTTTTTTTTTTTTTTTAAGTGACTTCTCATTTTATTTGACTGTTAAACATTTTCTTGGCTGCAATAGTTGTGGTTAAAACTGTTATGATCTTTTGTGGGTTTTGCTAGCCAAGTATTTTACAGCCATTTATAAGTGGGTTATGTTATGTATGTATATTCTTTAAAATAAATTAAATATTTATTGAGTCTTTTCTAGGTGCTGTGTGCTGTGCTGGACATTGTTACAAAGAGGATTAAGATGTGCTGCCTGTTCCCAGGGAATTACAGCTGTAGGGTGAAATGATCCTGGCCCAGATTTAACATAGGATATCTCTAAGTGTCATAAGGTGGGGAGTGGAGAGACACTATTTTCACAAAAGCAGCTATTTTTGTCATGAAACATCTTCATTTTATACCATGATCACTAAAAACGCCATTTACCACCTGACCATGCTCCAGAAATTCACAAATTCTAGGTGTGTTTACCATAAATAAGCCTAGACAAACCTGGTATATCTTGACAAAAGCATTCTATAGATAAGGACCCCCACTGGCAATTACCATCAGGAAGTCCAATTAGCAAATTCACAAGGACATGTAACCTGGTCATTTCTCTCAGGTGTGTCCCCCTGGGTAAGAAAGACTGGATTGCAGATCAGCTGTTAACCCTTTCCTTCTCACTTGCATATATGTCACGCGGGGAGCTAGCTGATGAAGTACACTATTTAGAAGGTGGGCTCTTGGTAATGGGGGAAGAACAGGCGAAACAAATTTCTAAGAGGTTTCAGTGGAAAACAGCTTACTGTAGTCTAACAAAACACACCCTGTAAATGTAGCATCTGAAAGAAGATAGGCATGCAATAAACATTTATCAAATACACAAAAATGCAAATCTTCTATAGGGCAAATGACTTAGAACACCAATTGACTCGAAACACACACCTGCATCACCTTAAAGACATTAATGATTAACCCACTTTCACACTGATGGGATTAATCCTGTGTGGGATTAATCTAGCACAGTAAAAAATGCAGGGTTTGCCCTGACCTCTAATTGGCTGAGTCCACTTGTTAGAACTGCTGGTGTGATCACTGGTAATAAATGGCTTTACGTTTATTCTCACTTTAAAAAGCCACTTTGACATTCAGCTTTGCAAAATGAATTCAGATGTTTAATGCTCCATTGAGAATTAGTGGATTTGTTTAAGGTTCAAAACCCATGAACAAAACAGCTTATTCTAGAAACCAATTATTCTATTCTGAAGCTCTCCAGAGCACATATAAAAGAAATACCTTGGCCAAGCATGGTGACTCGTGCTCGTAAGCCCAGCATTTTGGAAGGTTGAGGCAGGTGGATTGCTTAAGTCCAGGAGTTCGAGACCACACTGGGCAACATGGTAAAACCCCATCTCTACAAAAAATACAAAAAAATTAACCAGGCATAATGGCACATGCCTATAGTCCCAGCTACTTGGGAGGCTGAGGTGGGAGGATCACCTAAGCTGAGCGAAGTCAAAGCTGCAGTGAGCTGTGATTGCACCACTGCACAACAACCTGGGCAACAGAGTGAGACCTTGTCTTAAGAAAAAAAAAAGAAAAAAAAGAGAGAGAGAGAGATACCTGAATAGGTACCATTTAGAACTGTTTAAGAAAATACCTGAATAGGTACTGTTTGTTTTTTGTTTGTTTGTTTGTTTGTTTGAGATGGAGTTTCACTCTTGTCACCCAGGCTGGAGTGCAATGGTGCGATCTCGGCTCACTGCAACCTCTGCCTCCTGGGTTCAAGTGATTCTCCTGCCTCAGCTTCCTGAGTAGCTGGGATTACAGGCACCCACCACCACGCCCAGCTAATTTGTGTATTTTTAGTAGAGATGGGGTTTCACCATGTTGGTCAGGCTGGTCTTGAACTCCTGACCTCAGGTGATCCACTCGCCTTGGCCTCCCAAAATACTGGGATTATAGGTGTGAGTCACTGCGCCCAGCCTCTGTTTACATACTACCACATAGGATGGTCCTTGGAAACAGAAAATACCACCCGCACTCTCTCCTGGCAATCACCCTTAAGTGAGTGCGTTTCATTTTGGTGCTAATTAAATGAATTTTGCTTTGCTGGATCTGTGAAATCACTCAATTTCTTGTTTAGCTCCTTCAGATAAACCATAAGTAGGCTGGGCGCGGTGGCTCACACCTGTAATCCCAGCACTTTGGGAGGCCGAAGCGAGCAGATCACCTGTCAAGAGTTGAAGACTAGCCTGACCAATATAGTGAAACCCTGTTCCTACCAAAAATACAAAAAAAATTAGCTGGGTGTGGTGGCACGTGCCTATAGTCCCAGCTACTCAGGAGGCTAAGGGAGGAGAATTGCTTGAACCCAGGAGGCGGAGCTCACAGTGAGCAGAGATGGCGCCACTACACTCCAGCCTGGGCTACAGAGCGAGACTCCATCTCAAAACAAACAAACAAACAAAAGCCATAACACTACTGACTTGTCTCTTTTTCTTAATTCTTTTTTGACAGATTTATTGAGATATAGTTCATATTCCATAAAATTCACTATTTAAA
The DNA here is from genome assembly GCF_000951045.1 of Mandrillus leucophaeus. Taxonomy (NCBI): domain Eukaryota; kingdom Metazoa; phylum Chordata; class Mammalia; order Primates; family Cercopithecidae; genus Mandrillus; species Mandrillus leucophaeus. The sequence continues at coordinate 246,095 of NW_012101857.1, read as the reverse complement.
GTGTATAGTTCAGTGGTTTTCAATATATTAAAGAGTTTTGCAACCATCACTGCAATCTAATTTTAGGCCATTTCAATTTTCCTCTATTAAAAAAGGATTTCCTAAACTAGGGCTAGCTACCAAGTATTCCCAGGGCGGAAGAAACGGGCGGAGCTTTTAGATTATGATTAGGTCTAAAGAAGTGTCACTGGACTGGAAGGCAGATGGGGAAAGAAGAGTTGTTTTGTGTGGTACAGCAACCCTGCCTGCCACTCACAAGGAGAGAAAAAAAGGTCAAGTTTGCATCTATAAATAGATTCTAGAAATAGCCACCGAATGAAAGCAGCAACTCTCTTGGAAGAGCTTTGCTGCCAACACAGATTAGATTCCTAGTTCCCAAATGAGGTAAGTGCTAGGTTGTACTGGGAAAAGCCTCTTGACTCAAAAAGTCCTTTGAGTAGATGTTGGGGTAGCAGGATATTATGTTATGGATTTAAGTCTCCAATTAGAAAATATAGGACTTGTGAAATGCACACACACCTGTGCAAATCCAAGCACCTCCCATAAATCTTCAGAATGGTTTTGTACCCAAAGTGATGCAAAGATCACATAATGAAAAAAAGTGACAGAATTTAAGTGAAGAAAGCAGTATATATAACTATTGGAAAGTATAATTTAAAAGAAAATGCTTAATATTTTCAGAAAGAAAAAATTAAAATAAAATACAGTGAATTAACAGAAATTGTATCTAATGGTAGAGGACAAATTTTTTTTCCTAAATTTTCTGTCTTATCCCATTGTTTAATAAGCTTATGATACTACTATACTTTTTTATAACTGAAACTTTTAATGGAGATATAAAACAAAAGCAAATTGTGAAACATTAGTGGGTATAATTTTTTTGATACTTTAAAAATATTTTTTAGCCAACATCAAAAAGCAAAATTAAAAAATGAATTATAAAATTAAAATTAAAAAATGAATTTATACTCAGTGACAACTGAGTATAAACAGATACCATAAATACATTTCTAGCACAGTATCTTATACGTCATAAACATTCCATGTTTCTATGTTCATTTTCTTCCCCTTTAAAGTGGACACTAGTCCTCTTTCAATTTTTATTCATCAAAGCTAAGAGCTCAAAACCTGAATAATTTTTTTTGTTTGGTTAATGAACTGTAAGTGATCAATCTCAAGTCTCATAAGAACCCTTTCATGGAAACCTGATTTGCTAGACAGTGATCTGGACACTGCTGAGGATTTCACAAATACTCTGCCTACTCCAGTCAGAGCTCCAACCTGGGCCTCTAATCCTCCATACCCCCAAATCACTTACACTTTCTACCTCCTAGATGTCTCCTGAAAGTGTCTGTTTTCTCCAACACTACTTGCTGCTTCTCTAGAGCAGGAGTTGGTAATGTTTTTCTGTAAAGGGCCAGATAGTAAATATTTTAGACTTTGCAGACCATGTGGTCTCTGCTGCAACAACTCAACTCTGCTGTTGTGCAGCAAAAGCGGCCATGGACAATATGCAAATACATGGACATGACTGTAATAAAATTTTATTTACAAAAACAGGCAGTGGGCTGGATTTAGTTTATAGCTCACAGTTTGCCATTCTGGCCCTAGAGTGTTTCGCTACCTCATTGCTGATCTACCCGGCTCCAGTCTTCTTCCCTTACAACCTGCTCTCCACACTAGTCAGAATGACATTCCTGAAATGTAAACCTGATTATGGCAGTCTTTCAGAGAGATATGGGTACCAAACGTACATTCTCTTCTATGTACTTTGTCACAGAGTTCTGATTTTTTTGTCAGAGAATATACAGTACATGGCAGTCCAGAAAAAAATAATAATACACTACCTAGCCTCCTTCACAACAAGGTATAAATACGTAATAAGTCCTGGTCAGTAACATATAAATTGCAGTATGATGTGAGATTTGAAGAGAGGCCCCTTTAAAATTAGGAAGCAGTGCTGGGTGTGATAGCTTAGCCCTGGAATCCCAACTCTTTAGGAAGCCGAGGTGGGAGGATCACTTGAGGCCAAGAGTTCAAGACCAGTGAGATCCTGTCTCCACAAAAAAATAAAATAAGATAAAACTAGGAAGTGGAGTATTGACTTGGAGTGCAGATGTGAGGATGTGATGGGTAAAATTTCAGCAACTATCATGGCCAGCACCATCTCTGCTCACTGCAGCCTCTGCCTCCCAGGTTCAAGCGATTCTCTCACCTCAGCCTCCAGAGTAGCTGAGACTACAGATGCATGCCACCATGCCCGGCTAATTTTTGTGTTTTCCGTAGCGATGGGGTTTCACCATATCGGCCAGGCTGGTCTCAAACTCCAGACCTCAAGTGATCCACCTGCCTCGGCCTCTCAAAGTGCTGGGATTACAGGCGTGAACCACTGCGCCCGGTCCCCTGCATTATTTCTACAGCCTCAGCTCATGCTCCTTCGCTTCCTACTCTCAACTTCAGCCACGTGTTACTTTCAGTTCCTTGGAGGGGTGATGACTGATCTGCTGACCACCTCCCACGCAGCACCCTCTGCCTGCAATGCTCTCAGTCTTTCCTGCTTCTCCTCCTGGATTGTCACTCGTTCTCTTGTCTCTGCTGAGGTGTCATTTCCTCCAGGAAGGTTTCCTGAATGACAATGCCTTCCCTCATAAGTGGAGTTTCTTTCTCACTGACGTTTGGATCCCCAGGACCTAGCCCAATGTGTGATATTCAGGGGATTGTAGAACAAATATGCACTGAATTCATTAACTAATCAATGAATCAAAGAAATGATGTACTATCTACAAGTCAAATGCACTATCTCAGCTGGAGTCTTCATAACCAGCTTTCCTGGAATACCAGCTGAAAATTAACAGGTTTTTCTAAAGTCATTTACTCCTTTTAAAAATTAAATAGAGGTTGCCAACAAAACTACTAAAGCTAACTTAAATAATATAACTTAAAGGTGACAAAAAACGGAATAACATGTAAGAAATACAGACTTTAGAACAATTTCTTACTATGCTGCAAATATTTCTTAATTGAATGCATTTTTTCCTCTGATTTCCTCCAGATTAGTGCCACTGAGTACCAGGCTGGTTCATTATTCATTACTTGCTCATTTAAGTATAGAAATTGAGAGTACTTAGAAATATTGTCACCTTTACAGAGTAAATGAATTATATTTCAATCTAATAATAAAAATATTTTTGTATTTTTTGTCCTCTTGTTACTTTATTTTTAAGTAAGTAAATGTTACTGTGTTTTAAAGATGTATGGGTTCACAATAAATAGGAAATTGTTTTAAAAGCTGGTTTTCCCCACTGATAATTTGGGAAGCACTGTGCAAATGTTTTAATCTGGGTTAGATCATCTAAAGCTGTGGTTCTCAATCAGGGGAGTTTTGTTTCCCAGAAGACATTTGGCAATGTCTGGAGACATTTTTGGTTGTCACGACTGGCATAGGGGGAATGATACTGGCATCTGGTGTGGGTAGAGACCAGGGATGCTGCTAAACATCCTACAGTGCACAAGAACAGCCCCCACAGCAAAGAATGTTCGGGTCTCAAATGTCAACAGTGCTGAGGTTGAGAACCACTGATCTAAAGATTCATCTAAACTCAGAACCTAAGCCAGTTTAGGGTAAAAGACCGACCTACCCTTCCTCCCTTCCATTCATCTTTCCATCCTTCCTCTCTCTTCTCTTCTCTTCTCTTCCTCTTCTCTTCTCTCTTCTCTTCCTTTCTTTTCCTTCTTTCCTTCCTTCCTCTTTCTTTTCTTTTCTTTCTTGTTCGTTCTTCTTTCCTCTTCTCAGCTGATAAGTTGCTTCTTCACATCAGAATGACAGACAGAAAAATCACATGCTCACATGCTTACACAGTTAGATTTGATAAAAACGTTCTGCTCTTTTTTTTGAGTCAAAGAGACTTTCTTCTTCCTCTTGACACCCTAAGATTCTTCATGGCAGAGCAAAAAGAGAAGCACAGTATGATTATTTTGCTGTGGGAGGGTCTCATGATTCTTTTCTCCTATGACCGGTTTTTCTGACAGTTAGTTTTTCTTTTTTTTTTTTATTTCTCAGGCTTTTATTTAGAATGTGTGTTAGCATGAATTTGAAAGCAGTGCTGAGATGTTCCCATTACAAAAACTTCTCTATTGACCCTTCTGGCAACTATCTCAATTAAAATTATTTTCCTGTTGGACTTGAATTTACTGTTCAAGCTTCTTGGAAAATAATTTTTTCAAATACATATAAACAGGCCCTAACAAGTTTCGCTAAACAGAAACATGAAGTGATTTATCTATTGCTGTTTATGCTTATTTGCATTCTCATTGCTACTAGAAATCATTTAATTTCACTTGATTTTCATTAAATGACCTGATCTGTTTTCTTCATTTTGGCAGAAGCACATTTATGTCATCAATGCTATTTCTAGTTTACTGGCCCCAAAATTAAAATGGTGAATCAGAATGGGACCAAACAGAGGGAGTTACTTTCCAATGCCTCACAAGACAGCCTTAAATTGTGGTCTCTAAACTAGCAGTGTCAGCTGGGTGTGGTGGCTCACGCCGGTAATCCCAACACTTTGGGAGGCCAAGGCGGGCTGATTACTTGAGGTCAGGAGTTTGAGACCAACCTGACCAACATGGTGAAACCCCATCTCTACTAAAAATACAAAAAATTAGCTGGGTGTGGTGGCATGCGCCTGTAATCCCAGCTACTCAGGAGGCTGAGGCAGGAGAATAGCTTGAACCTGGGAGGCAGAGGTTGCAGTGAGCCGAGATCGTGCCACTGCACTCCAGCCTGGGCAACAGAGTGAGACTCTGTCTCAAAAAAATAAAATAAAATAAAATAAACTAGCAGCATCAGTATCACCTAGAAACATAGCAATGCAGATTCTCAGATCCTACCTTAGACCTACACTCTAAGGGTGGGGCTCTGCAATCTATTTAATATATTTCTTAAAACTATCCTGATTATTCTGATACAATAGGTTTGAGGACCATCGGCCTATACTCATGATTTCCAACCCTGTTTGCACATTAAAGATCACTTCGGGAGTTTTACTTTATTTTCATTGTTTTTTGTTGTTTTGTTGGTTTTGAGACAGGGTCTCCCTCTGTCACCCAGGCTGGAATGCACAGGCGCAATTGTGACTCACTGCAGTCTCGATCTCCTGGGCTCTATCAATCCTCCCACCTCAGCCTACTTAGAAACTAGGACCACAGGTGTGCACCATCATACCCAGTAATTTTTAAATTTTTTATAGAGAGAGGGTCTCATGATGTTGCCCAGGCTGGTCTCAAACTCCTGGGCTCAAGCAAATCTTCCCACCTCAGCCTCCCAAATTGCTGGGATTACAGGTGTGAACCACCATACCCAGCCCGCTTTGGGAGTTTTAAAAGCCCAGAGGCCCATGCTACATGCCAGACTAATTAGATTGTTTAAGGGTGAGACAGAAGAATTTTTTAAAGCTCCCCAGGTAATTCCACTGCGTAGCCAAGGTTCAGAACCAGTGGGTTATCCCAGGGTTCCTTAACTGCAGAAGGCTGTTCTAGCACTGCAGGGGGTTTAGCAGTGTCCCTGGCCTCTACCTACTAGAAGCCAATAGAACTAATCCCTCCCACACCCCCACTGCCATTGTCATCCAAACTTTGTAGACATTGCCAAATGTCCTTGGGGGCCAAATTCCAAAATTGCCCCATCAACCGTTGAGGCCTCCCTCCTACCCATCCCACTGTGGCTGAGAACCATTGGGTTAGAGTTCATTGTTTACTTTCCAAGGGAGATCATTGACCCACCCATATCAGAATCATCTCAGCTCAGGGCTTATTAGCAGCGCAGATTCTAAAACCCCACCCAGATCTGAATCAGAATCCTCCAGGAGATCCAGATGCTTGTTAGTATCTATAAATCTTAAGTGGTTTAAAGTTAGAGAATCACTGAGTTCAGTATTCCTTCTTAAGGGCAGATTGACTTTGGTGCTTCAAAAAGCAAAATATAGCCTGTTTGGGATCCTGTTATTTATCATGGGTAGAAGGAAATTGATTTATGGTTCTTCCAAAGATTCTAGCTTAGTCAGACAGTCCCACTTAAGTTTAGACATCTCTCTGATGTGCAGTGAGATAAAGCAAAGCTATAAAATTATAATCCAGTGATGTTTTGTGTAAATGACTATTTCAGCATCAACATAACATTTTATTCACAGATTCTTGACCGTAAAGGATATTCATTGTTTTTGTCTGTACATCTTGAAAATCACTGATCACAGAATCAGATGAGTTTGCTACATTGATTCCAATTTACTTAAGAGTGTGAGCAGCACCGATGATCATTTTTTGTAACTATTTTGGTCTTTGGTTTCCATTGTAGACGCTGTCAATCCTCTATGAATTTTGTTAACTTTTTTGGAGAGCTTCTTGGCCATGTCCCAAGCATGTCTCCACTTACTGGTTACTTTTGCTCTGTACATTGTCTGTGCATATATAAAACCCACTTCCCAGTTTAATCAAAGTTTGCCATGCCTCAAATCCCCTACCTGTAATGTCACTTGGAATCATGCATTCATTCACTATTCAGGGATGACTATAATAAGGAATAGATGCTTTTAGAGGAGCTTTGGCAAAAATCTAAGAAACCTCTGACAAAGGGTCATTTTTCTGCCTTTGGAAATTAGCAAAGTTTTCATACACGAGGAGGCATTTGAACTGGCCTTGTAGGATGAGCAGGAATTCACCAAGCAGAGTATAGAGGACTGTTTTAGAAGATGAATTTTATATCAAAGATTCAAAGATTAGATAAGAATCTGTCCTATTTCTGTATCTCAAAGAGTTTATAGTACCATAGCCTGAAACAAACATTACTGTAAGAGGTCTGTTGCTGGATGCACACAGCAAATCAATACACCAAGGCACCAGGTTGTAGCAGAGAAAAAGGTTTAATCATAGGGACAATGAACAAGAAGATGGGAGGAAACTCAAAGTCCATCTCTCCAAGCAGTCTGGGGCTAGGGGCTTTAAGGGTTTTGGAGTGGGCCAGAGTGTGGAGATCGTTGATTGCTTGAAGAGTGCAGGGTGAAGTCATGGGACAAGGAGATGAAGAAACTGTGTTCTAACACTGATTGGGTTCCCCTGCAGGGGACTTCATATTGGTTGGTACCAGCTGTTTCACTGGAATTCAGGATCTGCTGAAACAATTCTTAAACAGAAGCCTTGTGATTTCTAACGTCAGAGATCCTATTGATAGGAACAATGGGGCTGGAAATGGTCAGGATCTAGTGTTATGTGACTTGTGGTTACAAGGAAGTGGCACCAAGTGCAGCCTGAGGAATGCTTAATGATTACTCTATTTCTGTCCAGATTTCTTGAGAACCCCATGAAAATGGCCTCGGTGCTGTTTTATCAATGACCAAAGAATACCACAGGCACTTTTAGACAATATAATTTCCCCCCAAAGAGGAAAACAAGTTGGAGAGCTTGACATTCCATAATATTAATCTTTAAAATTAAAGAAATACCATTAGTCATATAAAATTTCAAATTTGGCCAGAAAGAAGAAAAAAGGAAAAAACAAAGAAGTAAACCTCCATGCATGCATCAGAAATTCATTTCATTGTGGTCCAGTGATTCTCAACTGGAAATCATTTTGACTCCCAAGGGACATGTGGCAATATCTGAAGACATTTTTGGTTGTCTCATCTGGGGTGGGAGTGTGATTACTGGAGACCAGAGATGTTGCTAAACATCCTACAAGGCACAGGACAGCCCCTCACCACAAAGAATAAAAATTGTTAAAAACTTTAAAATCCAAAATATCAGTAGTGCTGATGTTGAGAAACTGTTCTAGTCCACGCTGTAGACATGGCTAAAGGTACATTTATTTAAAGTGGCATGCTTCATTTTGTGGAATGGAAATCAGTCTTGTTCAGCTCTTTGTTCCTTAGACAGTTTAAATGATGACATACAAGATTTCCCTTGTCCCACCCTTACTGCTGCACAGTTTCATCTATAAACAAGGCCCTCATGAATTTAGAACACTGGGCAAACTCATGTGAGTTTAATAACTTTAGTTGAGGAAAAATAAGATAGGAATCAAAGCATGAGGGAAGACATCATGGCTCCAAGGCTATGGGCCCATCACTGTCAGCCCAACATAAATATTTATGGCAGCACATTCCACTATGAATGTATTTGTCTAGAAAAGAGTTGTTTCATCCCGCTTTAGGCAGAAGCAAGGTTTTCTCAATACAGCCTGTATTATTTGAAATGAATAGTCCTACAGTCGTGCTAGGAAGAAACAGTACAGAAATTTAATATTCAGTCAACAAACACGCAAAGAATGGGGGTGGGAAACAAGACTGCTTTGTCTAAAACTGCACTGCCAATTTGGTAGGCACCAAGTAAATGTAGCTATTAAGCACTTGAAATGTAGCGAGTCCAAATTGAGACGTCCTGAAAATGTAAAATACATACTACATTTTGAAGACTTAGTCCAGAAAAAAGGATACCAAACGTCTCATTAATAATTTGCATATTGACTACAAGTTAAAATGATATTTTGGACATGTTGGGTTAAATAAAATATTGCATTAAAATTAATTTAACCTTTTAAAAAAATTTTAATGAGGTTAATAGAAATTTTTAAATTATATATGTGACTTGTTTTATTTATTTATTTATTTATTTAGAGACAGGATCTTGCTCTGTCACCCAAGCTGGAGTACATTGGCACCATCTCAGCTCACCGTAGCCTCCACCACCTGGGCTCAAATGATCCTCCCACCTCAGTCTCCCAAGTAGCTGGGACTACAGGTGTGTGCCACCATGCCCGGCTAATTTGCTTTTTTAAATTTTTATAAAGACAGGGCCTTACTATGTTGCCCATGCTAATCTGGAACTCCTGAGCTCAAGTGATCCTCCTGCCTCAGCCTCCCAAAATGCTGGGATTACAGGTATGAGCTACCACATCCAGCCTGGTTTTACATTTCTATTAGACAGTGCTGGTCTAAAAGCACAGATTTCTGTTGTTCTTTTAAAAGCTTATTGTGATGGTCATGAAGGCCTTAGAGTTGAGATTTCTAATTTCAGTCACCATGCTACTGGTCCTCAGCCTTGGCTGCTTGGAGAGATTTTAAAAGATATTGATGCTTCAATATCCGCAGGCAAAGAAAGAGAAAACTAAAAAGACCCTAGACTGAAACCCTACATCTTATACAAAAATTAGCTCAGTGTATAGATTTAAATGTAAAATGTAAAGCTATAAAACTTATATAGGAAAATATAGAGGAAGATCCTCAGGGTCTAAGGCTAGGCAATGTGTTCTTCGGCTTCATTAAAAAGCACAGTCTGTAAGAGGAAAAATAAGCTGGACTTAATCAAAATCACAAACTTCTGCTCTGTGATAGTCCATGTAATGAGGGTGAAAAGACAAGCTACAACCTGGGAGAACACATTTGCAAACCCACATCTGACGAAGTATGGAGAAGATCTAGACAGTTTCCAAACTCAACAGTGCAAATACAGATAATTGAATTAGAATTTGGGGAAAAGTTATGAACATATATCTGACCAAAGAGGATATATAGATGGCAAATAAGCATATGAAAAGATGTTCAACAACATTAGCCATTAGGAAAATGCAAATTAAAACCAATGCATATGGGCCGGGCACGGCGGCTCATGCCTGTAATCCCAGCACTTTGGGAGGCCAAGACGGGTGGATCACGAGGTCAGGAGATCGAGACCATCCTGACTAACAAGGTGAAACTCCATCTCTAAAAATACAAAAAATTAGCTGTGCGTGGTGGCGGGCGCCTGTAGTCCCAGCTACTCGGGAGGCTGAGGCAGGAGAATGGTGTGAACCCGGGA
>NW_012101857.1:209686-236199 GCF_000951045.1 Mandrillus leucophaeus | reverse complement strand
GGAGGCTGAGGCAGGAGAATGGTGTGAACCCGGGAGGCGGAGCTTGCAGTGAGCTGAGATCTGGCCACTGCACTCCAGCCTGGGCAACTGAGCGAGACTCCGTCTCAAAACAAAAACAAAACAAAACCAATGCATATGAGTCTACAATAATCTCAGTATAAATTTCAATTTTAAAAAGTACGAACACCACCCCCATTCAACCCCTTTCACCCACCACACTGATTTAAATGGCTTGGAGTGTGACCTGGGCAGTGAAAGTGTAAAATCTCCCCTATGTGATTTTAATGTGCAGCCAAGGTTAAGAACTATTCTCCTAGGATAAAGAGTATAGCTTAATAGAAATTTTTAAAATAGAACCTGAAGGGGAAAAATGCTGATGTGGAGTTTTCTGATTGAGAGTTATCTTCACACTCAATCTCCAAATAAGAGAATGAATGCAGCTTGTTCTCAGGATGTTTTATGTTGCAGCTATAGATCTAGCAATTTCTAATCACCACAAAGAATATGATTTGGGCAAATTGACCAGGTGGATATAATTATTAGTGATGCTTTTCTGTGTCCTCTTTTTTTCTCCATTAACTTCTCTTTCCAACTACTAGTTTTCAAATTTGTCGTCTGCACATTGGACTCACCTGGGGTGCTTATAAAATGTTGATATCTGGGTCTTGCCCTGGAGATTCTTATTTTATTGCTGTGGAGTGTGGCTTGGGCATCAGGACTTATAGAAAATCTCCTAGAGGATTCTAAATATACAGAATTTAGAGGACCACTGTTACAGGCCACTGGGTCTCAATCCTGCCTACAAGTTGGAATTAACTGGGAGAGATTTTCAGCATCCTGATGTCTGACATCCAATGATTCTGATTTAATTGTTCTGGGATATGGCCAGGTCATAGGGATTTTTAAAGGTCCCCAAGTACTTCTAACATGCAGTCAAGTTTGAAAACCACCAGTTTAGGCATTTATCCTGCATTATCTTCAACAGAGCTATCATCTGTGTTCTTGCGCACTGATGATTGAATGCTTTAATAGGGAGGAGAACACTTTATAGGTTGGGGGAAGGGGGAAGACCTAGTTTGGTCTCTTCAATTTCGCTAACTACTTTATTTAATTAATTAATTAATTTAGAGATGGAGTCTCACTCTCGTCACCCAGGCTGGAGTGCAGTGGCACGATCTTGGCTCACTGCAATCTCTGCCTCCTGGGTTCAAGCGATTCTCCTGCCTTAGCCTCCCAAGTAGCTGGGACTACAGGTGCCCACCACCACACCAGGCTAATTTTTGTATTTTTGATAGAGACAGGGTTTCACAATGTTGGTCAGCCTGGTCTTGAACTCCTGACTTCAAGTGATCCACCTGCCTTAGTCTCCCAAAGTGCTGGGATTACAGGCATGAGTCACCACACCCGGCCTTACTTTATTTATTTTTATTTATTTTTTGAGACATGGTCTCACTCTGTTGCCCAGGCTAGAGTGAAGTGGAGTGATCACTGCTCACTGGAGCCTCAACCTCCTGGGCTCAAACCATCCTCCCACTTCAGCCTCCCAAGTAGCTGGGACTATAGGCATGCACCACCATGCCAAGCTAATTTTTTTAAAAAAATTTATAGAGATGAGGTCTCACTATGTTGTCCAGGCTGGTCTTGAACTTCTTGGCTTAAGTGGTCCTCCCACCTTGGCCTCCCAAAGTGATAAGATTATTGGCATGAGCCACCATGCCTGGTTGACTACTTTTTCTATTTGTAAGGCTGGGAAACCATTTTCACTTAGCCTTATTACCAGTGCACAGCATAATATCCCCTTTCCCTTACAAATGGATTTGTCTACCTTGAGCCCACAACCACCCATCCAACTGCCATGAAACTGCCCATGTTGAGGATCAGAAAACAATATCCCAAAGTATGGCACTTGGACATGCTGAGTATTGTGTGTGTGCGTGTGTGTGGAAAACAGGGTCTCACTATATAGCCCAGGCAGGTCTCCAACTCCTGGGCTCAAGCTATCCTCCCATTCCTCCCTCCCTAAGAGCTGGGACTACAATATGTCCATGCCCGATGGACATACTGAGTACTTTGAACAAAAGAAGCAGCTTCAGAACCAATGTTTCTCTGAACTTTTCCTGCCTTCGTTTCTCAGCCTTCTGCCTCTCCCAAAGTACGGGGAGGGGATTTCTCTGAAGGTCCCTTATCTGACTAAGAGAAGTTCCTCCAGAAGGAATGCAATGGTTTTAAGCCCCCTCCCTAGAATCTCATCAAATGGGGAAGAGTAACTCTCTAGAAAGAAAACTAGAATTGACACCACCAGAACCCAGAAGAACTCTGTCTCAGGATATTGTCTGTTCATCGGACCCATTCATCTCCTCTAAAAATTACTTACTCTTAAAATTGCCTACATTCTCGACTTCCCTCTCCCTTATGAAGAAGGGTATATAAGCTTTATAAGCTTTAAATCTCATTGGGTTATTGGGTACTCACTTTCCTGTGATGACCTTGTACATGTAATAACTTTATATGAGTTTCTCCTGTCAATCTATTGTAGGCGCATTTTCATAGACTCAAATTAATCAAACGTCCAGAGGGCACAGGGGAAGTTCCCTTTGCCCCTGCACCCAAGCCAGTGATTCTCAAATTTTGCTGCATATTAAAATCTACTGGAGATCTTTAAAAAACACCAATGTATGGGCCCTAAACCCAAAAAGTCTGATGTAAATTGCCTGGTGTGCAATCTGGGCATTGAGATTTTTAAGTCTCTAAAGAGTCTAATGTTTAGCTAAGTTTGAAAACCACTGGCCAATGTGATATTTTATTTAGTGATGCAAAACTGACTGTTGTACCAAAGATCGTAACAAAACAGTCAACAAGAAGTAGGACTGTAGAATGTCTTATGTTCAAACTAAGGACTCACTACAACATGGTGCAACAAAGAATGTTTGTAGATGCATCATTACTTGGAACACCATATTCCAAATCTGAATCACCCCTACACATGCAGCTAAGACTGCTACAGTGCATCAAAGAGTCTCCTGTGTAAACTATGCAGAGTTCATGAACACGCCAAGTCTCCAGATGTGCTGAAGGGAAAGTAGCTCTTCTGCAAAACAGTAACTCTCAACTCATCAACCCTCTACCTCCTAGTGGGCCAACATCAAATGCAAATTAAAGATAAACTAATTTAAGTACTAACTGCCTCTACCTCATCTCCTGAGGGAGTTGGTGTTTGTGATCACACCTCCAAAGTGGTTTACCACCTGCAGACTGTCATTTTCATCTGATGTGCATAATTGCACAGCCTCATTTTGAATATATCTGCTTGCATTCATTTCCAGATTCCATAATAGTGGAACATATTATCCCATGTTAAAATATTCTTTTCATCCCCATTCAGAGGGCACTTTCAGTTTCAAGATGAGCATCTGAGACGAATCAACACCCCTGGGAGCAATCTTTAGGGAGACTCGAAAGAGAAAATAAATTTAAATAGACGTTATAAGAGAGAATCATATGCTTTATGCTATGATTAAAAGTCCAACCTCTTGCTGAAAGGGATAAGTGCCAGAAGATGAGTTGCATAGGCAAGAGGAGTGGGATGTATACAGCAAGCAAGAGTATGTAGCAGGGGCCCTAAGAACCATGGCTAAAGGCAGGCAAACACGTGGGTTGAAAGCTTATGGTCCCCAATTTTCTTGAGCTGAGCATTCTGGAAGCAAGCTTTTAAACATCTAGGAGACACTGGGATGGTTTTGCCCAGCAGAGCCCACTGGAAGCTCTTTCCACATGCAGATGATGATGTGAAGTCAGAATATAAATAAAGGTTAGAATGAGCACTGGTATTTCTAAATTTCCCATTGATTATATATATATTTATATAGATATCTATTTTCTACATAAGGGGTAGTCTGTCCTGGGGTACAGAGTTTACCAAATCAGGGAGCAGAATGAGTCTGTATTAGGCTTAGCTAAAAACTTCAGAGATTCTGCCTGCAAAGCTGTGTAACCAGGTCATGGCCAGAAACAGAGAGACAAGAAGCAATTGCATTTTTCATTATACACACTGGCTTTTCCTGAACATCTGTGTTTCAAATTCTAGTAAAATTAAAAATCTATACAAATGGGCCAGGCACGGTGGCTCACGCCTGTAATCCTAGCACTTTGGGAGGTCAAGGCAAGTGGATCTCTTGAGGTCAGGAGACCAACCTGGCCAACGTGGTGAAACCCTATCTCTACTAAAAATACAAAAATACAAAAATACAAAAATCAGCCAGACGTGGTGGTAGGTGCTTGTCATCCCAGCTACTCAGGATGCCAAGGCAGGAGAACTGCTTGAATCTGGGAGGAGGAGGTTGCAGTGAGCCGAGATCACACCACTGCACTCCAGCCTGGGCAACAGAGTAAGACTCTGTGTCAAAAAATAAATAAAATAAAACAAAATAAATAAATAAACTACAAATGATTCTCACACTTCAGCATGCATCAGAATCACCTGGATGGCCTGTTAAAATACACCTGGTCTGTTTTGGGTTCTGTAGGTCCAGGGTGGGATCTGAGAATTTGCATCTCCAACAAGTCCCCAGGAGATGCTGATGCTGATCCAGGGACCACACTCTGAGGGCCACTACTGTGAGGATAACTTACAGATATTTTGTTAAATTTAAAGGATGATTTACACATGACTCTGGGGGCTTATAACCAAGTATTTTTTTTTTTAATATTTGGATCGCCAGTAAGTCAAGTTGGCATGGGATTTGAAGTCACATGGAAGATGCTGACTTTGGATGCCCATGATGTAATCATGTGATGGGAACTTCTGATTTCACATACAAAGCAGTAGCTGACTACTAAACAAGGAAAACAATGTATAAAAAAACACATGGGGGCATAAAGGGAAATACCAAACTCCAAATGCAGAAAGCAGAGTGAGTGGGTGGATTGGGGAGACTGGGAAGACAAAGAAATGTTTTGTGGATGAGATGCTCATCTTTTACATGAAGGACAGACTGCTCCTGAAGAACTAAGCAGGAAGGTTCTGGTTATTTATTTACAAATTTCATGATTATTAACGTCCACAGGGTTGTGCTGAATCACACATCTGAAAGAATTTTCTAGTTGGGAGGTTTGTGATGTTGAAATATGGTGTGAATGGAGATGAAGTTTATCTTCTTTGAAGATTTAAATTTGGGACTTTGCCATTATTTACTCATCAGCCAGAACTGGTTTTAGGTAGACTCTCCTTGATGGAGAAGGACAGATTTAATGATCTCTCAAGTTCCATTTCTTCTTTACGCAAAGAAGATATGTCAAGACAAATTACTGCTTCAGTGGGAAACTATGCATTGTCTATAGCTCACCTTGCCCCATTATTTTATTCTGATTCTACGAAAGCTATTTTACAACTCTGTAAGCTATAGATAACCACTAGCAAAACAATTTTTGGTTATATGCAGGCAACTTTTGTTTCTTGGAGGTTCAGTCAACCTCCTTCTTCCACTGAGGCAAAGCTGGTTTTGGTTTTACATACAATACTGTAATACAGTTCTGATAGTAACCACCTGGAGTTAGTGCAGACTCCACAGGTTAAGGGCACAGTCCTCAGCAAGATTTCCCTCTCTACAGATGCCAGCTGCAAATTTGGCAGAGACACTTTTATCATTTGAGAAATTTCGAGGATTTAGAAGCTCCTTTCCAGGAAATGGTGAGGACAAAAGCCAGTCCAATTTTTTTTGTTATATAATGGTCTACATTTGCATATTTAGTTTGATATTATTGATCTATAACTGTGTCTATTTTTTTTTTTTTTTTTTTTTTTTTTTTTGAGGCAGAGTCTCGCTCTGTCACCCAGGCTGGAGTGCAGTGGCGTGATCTCAGCTCACTGCAAGCTCTGCCTCCCAGGTTCACCGCCATTCTTCTGCCTCAGTCTCTCTAGTAGCTGGGACTAGAGGTGCCCGCCACCACACCCAGCCAATTTTTTGTATTTTTTTCTTTTTTTTTTTTTTCAGTAGAGATGGGGTTTCACTGTGTTAGCCAAGATGGTCTCGATCTCCTGACATAGTGATCTGCCTGCCTCAGCCTCCCAAAGTACTGAGATTACAGGCGTGAGCCACCAAGCCCAGCCTGGATATTTCTTTTAACTGGTTATAACATCTGCTTGGTTCTTTTGAGTCTTTTAACTGTTAAGTGTGTTGGGGCTCAGGATGCATCACCCCAAAATATTTCTCTTTGGGCTCTTGATTATTAGCTGGTTATTTTGAGAAATTGCATACACAGGAGTAGCTCTGAGAAGCTGTACCTTTGTAAAACAAATTTACATCTTTTGGGAAATTTTCATTAGTAAAGTTATCTGCCTCAGGAAGAGAGCTGGTCCAGAGAGACCCTTACCTGCATAAGAAGGCAATCTTTAGTTACCATATATTTCCTCTTCTCACCCTCCCGTAACTTGTCTCCACCACCCCCAGAAGCCCCAAGCCTTTCTTTCTTTGTGTAGCTCAGGATGCCACAGAAGCTTCAATCATCTAGCCCTTCTTAGACTTTCATATTTTGTGGTACTCTCACAGATACATACATAATTTAATATGGTTTTCTCCTGTTAATCTGTCTTATGTCAATTTAATTCCTAGCCCAGCCAAAGAACCTAGAAGGGGGAAGGAAGCAATTTTCCACTCCCCTATGGGTATCTGTAGCAGGAGGTATATCAGAAATTATTTTAGACCATCCGCTCATTTTGTAGTTACGAACCCAGTGCCCAGAGACGTTAAGTGAAGTGACCTTGGGCCTCACAGCCAGGAAGAACTAACCTGGGATTGGAACTTCTGCTTCCAGATTCAGACTATCTAAATTGTATACACCACATTGACAGACCCTTTATTCTGCTCCCTGCCCTTCTTCACAGGTGCTTGGCTCTCTGAAAAGAAGACCATCCAAGCACTTATTTACCCTAATTAGGAACTCCCTGCTTTTTCTGTGTGACTCTTCCATTAGATCATGAATCTCTTAGGGGTAAGTATGGGGCCCTGACCCACTTTGCATCTGTGGCACCCAAGACAATTCTGGCATGTGAAGTGCTCAATAGAAAACTGTTTATAGAATGAAGGAATACACAAATGGATAATAACAAGTAATGATAGTTGTATGCCATAAATTCCTTTCCTTTAATTATTACATGTAAATCTTATAGCAGCTCCACAGATTAGTTACTATTGTTATTACTGCTAGTTTATAGATAAGGAAACTGAGGTTCACAGAGGTCGGAAAAACTGGCCCAAAGTCACAGACAGAAGGTGGCAAAACTTGGTGGGTTATTTTCCCCTTGAGCTCTTAATCAACATTTCTCAAACTTGAATATACATCAGAATCACCTAAAGGACTTGTTAAAAACCTGGGGTGAGACATAAAATTTGCATTTCTAGCAAGTTCTTAGGGGAGAATGATGATGCTGGCTCAGGGTCCACAGATAAATCACTGCTCTAGGCTCTGATTGGGTTTGGTTAACTTACAGTGAATGAAATCAACAACACAGGGCAGTACAACATAAGAATAAATGCAAGCCAAGTTTTTAATACTGAGGGCAATCTTGTTGTACATTTTTCATTTTTCCCAATCAGTCATGAGCAACCCAGCTTTACTTTCATTGTTTATTAAGCATACGATAGGATTGGGGAAGGGTGTGAAAGTAAAGAAACGGATGTCTTCTAGCATTTTTAGGATATTTTCTGAGTGGAAAAAAATGCCAGTAAAGTTATCTATTTCTATACAGAATTAAAAACTGAAATATGTGGTTGTTTCCAAACCAGAGAATTCTATCAATTTTGTGTTCTGAGAAAATGATGCAGAGGAATGGAAGAAAAAACTCATTTGAAACTCCTTTTTTCTTGTTTTTTGAGACAGAGTCTCACTCTGTCACTCAGGCTGGAGTGCAGTGGCGTGATCTCGGCTCACTGCAACCTCCTCCTCCTGGGTTCAAGCAATTCTCCTGCCTCAGCCTCCCGAGGAACTAGGATTACAGGCCTGAGCCACCACGCTCAGCCTGAAACTTCTTTTTTCTATCAACGCCTATGCCAACGAGGGAGAAGATGGTAATGTACCTGTAGCGGTCTTTAGGGTAAACATACAGGCATTGTTCATTAGCCCAGGCCTTTTGCAAGAGTATAGCTCCCAGCTGCGACATCATGGTCAACTGCTCTACTAACCAAGGTCCATAGAATACTCCTAATCTTTCTCAATTTAAGGTGAATTGATCTGGACCATCAGATTAGATATCAAACAAATACTATAAGAGTCCTTTAAACAAGTGTCCACAATGATCAAGGAGAAAACTTTAGTGAGAAAAGTGGGTCATTTAAAGCAGTGGTTCTCAAATTTAACTGCAAAATAGCATCACCTGGGGAGCTCTTATTAATTCCTGCGCCCAGGCAATAACCCAGGCCAATTACAACAGAATCTCCTCAGGTGGACCCAAACACTGGCATTTTTTGAAGCTTCCCTGGTGATTCCAATGTGCAGCCAAGTTTGAGAACCAGTGTTCGAGGCCAGCGCGGTGGCTTACGTCTATAATCCCAGTGCTTTGGGAGGTCAAGGCAGGGGGATAGCTTGAGTTCAGGAGTTTGAGACCAGCCTGAGCAACATAGTGAGACCCCCCCCACCCCTCCCCGCCCCGCCACTACCGTCTGTACAAAAAATAAACGAAATTATCTGGGCGGGGGCAGCATGCACTTCTAGTCCCAGCTACAAGGAAGACTGAGATGGGAGGATCAGTTGAGCCCAGGAGGCTGAGGCTGCAGTGATCTATGATTATGCCACTGTACTCCAGCCTGGGTGACTGTGACCTGTTTTTTTAAAAAAAAAAAAAAAAAAAAAAGAAGAAGAATCAGTGTTCCACAGAAGCACTTCTGAAATTTCAAATTGTACAGGATTTCCCTGAAGATCACGCAGATTCTGATTCAGTAGATCTGGTCTGGGGTAGGGCCTGAGATTTTGTATGTCTAATACTCTCCCAGATGGTGCTGATGCTAGAATGTATCACAAGTGTAAGAAAATCAGCTAAAATGACTGGCAAAGTTGTGCTGTATTGAATGCAAAGACTTCCTACTGCTGAGACTTGCCTACTTCTGCTTGCCAGTAGTCTTAGTAAGCACCAGAAAATGTCAGGAGAATGTCTGTTATTCAGTTCCCATTGATAGTGTTAATATCCTATTTTTGGTGAGGAGTTAAAGAAGCTCCAGAAACAGCTGAAATCCTAATTTCTCTTATGTAGTATCACTCCATGATATGCCCCAGAGTTTCCTAGAATAGTGTATTGTGCCCCTTTAGATAGACTGTTGGATTAAATGAATGCTTAGAAATCCTATGTTTACCATTGTGCAGTAAAATCAGTTTTCAGGGGACAGGATATCTTTCCATGTAATTTGCAAGGCTGAGCCTTGCGAATGATTTTCCAGGTAATCAGGCATTTCCCCTCTTTCCATGTCTTAGTGTTTTTTCTGTTGCTATAACAGAATATCACAGACCAGGTAATTTGCAAAGAAAAGAAACTTATCTCTTACAGTTCTGGAGGCTGGGAAGTCCAGTATCAAAGTGCTGGTATCTGGTGAATGCCTTCTTGCTATGTTGTAACATGGTGGAGGGCATCACATCTTCAGAAGACAAGAGTCTGCCAGTTCTGGCCTCTCTTCCTCTGTTTTTTTTTTTTTTTTTTTTTTTTTTTTTTTTTTTTTTAGACAGGGTCTCACTTTGCCACCCAGGCTGGAGTGCAGTAGTGTGATCATGGCTCACTGCAGCTTCAACCTCCCCAGGTTCAAGCAATCCTCCCACCCCAGCCTCCTAAGTGGTTGGGACCACAGGTGCACACCACCATGCCTGGTAAATTTTTTAATTTTTTTGTAAAGACAGGGTCTTGCTCTGTTGCCCAGGCTGGTCTCAAACTCCCAGTCACAAGTGATCTTCCCACCTTGGCCTCCAAAAGTGCTGGTTTTACAGGTATGCACCATCATGTCTGGCATCTCTTCTTTTTATAAAGCCACCAGACCCATCATGGGGGCCTCCCGGATGACTTTATCTAATCCTAACTACCTCCCAAAGACCCCACTCCCAAATATCATGAAAATATTAATTTGGAGATTATATTTCTAGCACATGAAATTTGGAGGACACATTCAAACTGTAGACTTCTACCACTGTAATTCTATGAAATATGTGATTTGCTTTGAGCATATATTATTCAATGACATCCACCTCTGTTTCAGCTGTTCACCAAATCCTATCATCATTTTCCTAACTAGTTTACTTATCCCAGCCTCCATGTGACTGGATTTTAGCCAATGGAATGTGAGTAGAAATGACATGTGCAGACGTGATCCATAAAAATCTCTCCTTGCATGAACTTCCAAACACTTTCCTCTGTGCCAACTTGAGGAAAATGAACTCAGCAACTTGGAAGCCATGTGTTGAAGATGGCAGAGCCATAAGGTGGAAGGGGAGTACACTAGTCCATTTTCACGCTGCTGATAAAGACATACCTGAGCCTGGGCAATTTACAAAAGAAAGAGGTTTAAGGGAATTACAGCTCCATGTGGCTGGGGAGGCCTCATAATTATGGTGGAAGGTAAAAGGCACACCTCACATAGTGGCAGACAAGAGAAGAGAGCTTGTGTAGGGAAACTCCCGTTTTTAAAACCATCAGATCTCATGAGACTTATTCACTATCATGAGAACAGCATGGGAAAGACCCACTCCCATGACTGAATTATCTCTCACTAGGTCCCTCCCACAACACATGGAAATTATGGGAGCTATAAGATGAAATTTGGTGGGGGGGTGGGGGCACAGAGCCAAACCATGTCATTCTGCCTCTGGCCCCTCCCAAATCTCATGTCTTCACATTTCAAAACCAATCATGCCTTCCCAACAGTCTCCCAAACTCTTAACTCATTTCAGCATTAACTCAAAAGTCCACAGTCCAAAGTCTCATCTGAGACTAGGCAAGCCCCTTCTGCCTACGAGTCTATAAAACCAAAGCAAGTTAGTTACTTCCTAGATACAATGGGGGTACAGGCATTGGGTAAATACAGCAGTTCCAAATGGAAGAAATTGGCCAAAACAAAGGGGCTATAGGCCCCATGCAAGTCCAAAATCCAGCAGGGCAGTCAAATCTTAAAGTTCCAAAATGATCTCCTTTGACTCCATGTGTCACATCCATGTCATGCTGATGCAAGAGGTGGGTTCCCATAGTCTCAGGCAGCTCTGCCTCTGTGGCTTTGCAGGGTACAGTCTCCATCCCAGCTGCTTTCATGGGCTGGCATTGAGTGTCTGCAGCTTTTCCAGGTGCATGGTGCAATCTATTGGTGGATCTACCATTCCAGGGCCTGGAGGATGGTGGCCCTCTTCTCACAGCTCCACTAGGCAGTGCCACAGTAGGGACTCTGTGTGAGAGTTCTAACCTCACATTTCCCTTCCACACTGCCCTAGCAGAGGTTCTCCAGGAGAGCCCTACCCTTGCAGCAAACTCTTTCCTGGACATCCAGGCATTTCCATACATCCTCTGAAATCTAGGTGGAGGTTCCCAAACCCCAATTCTTGACTTCTATGTGCTGGCAGGCTCAACATCACATGGAAGATGCCAAGGTTTGAGGCTTGTACCCTCTGAAGCCACAGCCTGAGCTCTACATTGGCTCCTTTCAGCCATGGCTGGAGCAGCTGGGATGCAGGACACCAAGTCTCTAGGCTACACATAGCACGAGGACACAGGGCCCAGCCCACGGAACCACTTTTTCCTCCTAGGCCTCTGGGCCTGTAACAGGAGGGGCTGCCATGAAGACCTCTGACATGCCCTGGAGACATTTTCTCCATTGTCTTGGAGATTAACATTCAGCTGCTTGTTACTTATGCAAATTTCTGCAGCTGGCTTGGATTTCTCCTCAAAAAATGAGATTTTCTTTTCTATTGCATTGTCCAGCTGCAAATTTTCCAAACTTTTATGCTCTGCTTCCCTTATAAAACTGAATGCCTTTAACGGCACCCAAGTTATTTCTTGAATGTTTTGCTGCTTAGAAATTTCTTCCTCCAGATACCCTAAATCATCTCTCTCAAGTTCAAAGTTCCACAGATATCTAGGCCAGGTGCAAAATGCCACCAGTCTCTTTGCTAAAACATAACAAGAGTCACCTTTGCTCTAGTTCCCAACAAGTTTCTCATCTCCATCTGAGACCACCTCAGCCTGGATTTCATTGTCCATATTGTCATCAGCCTTTTGGTCAAAGTCATTCAACAAGTCTCTAGGAAGTTCCAAATTTTCCCACATTTTCCTGTCTTCTTCTGAGGCCTCCACACTGTTCCACTCTCTGCCTGTTACTCAGTTCCAAAGTTGCTTCCACATTTTCAGGTATCTCTTCAGCAGTGCCCCACTCTACCAGTACCAATTTACTGTATTAGTCTGTTTTCATGCTGCTGGTAAAGACACACATGAGACTGGGCAATTTTTTAAAAAAGAGAGGTTTAATAGACTTACAGTTCCACGTGGCTGGGGAGGCCTCATAATCATGGCAGAAGGTGAAAGGCATGTCTCACATGGCAGCAGACAAGACAAGAGAGCTTGTGCAGGGAAACTCCCATTTTTAAAACCATCAGATCTCATGACACTTATTCACTATCACGAGAACAGCACAGGAAAGACCCACCCCCATGATTCAATTATCTCACACCAGGTCCTCCCACAACAGGTGGGAATTATGGGAGCTACAAGATGAGATGGGTGGGGACACAGAGCCAAACCATATCAGGGAGCTTCCTGCCAATTGGGAGTACCCCACTTTGACTTTACTTGATGCAGAAATATACTTCTTTTGTGTCTAAGCCATTGTTTCTTTTTGTTGTTTGTTACAGCAGCTATCAATATTTTAACAAATATGTCTCCCAATTATCACAACTCCACCCACCATGGAGAAGCAGAATGTTGGGGTAGGTGAAGAGAACCACGAGTCATTAAGGACACACTGTGCCAGCATCTCATCCTGGAAAGCAAGGAGTTCGTTGGAGGAGATTAAAATATTCTCTTCCTAATGAATCTCTCTCTTTCCATGGCTTTATACTGCTAGACTGTTGCCATGAGGCTTGGGAAAGTTTCTCTACTAAGAGAATAGATAGTGGGAGCTAATTAAGGAGCAAAGAGTTGCCGGTTGCTGGGGTATGCTTCCTGTCTTTCTTTTAAGAACAAAAAGGATGAAAAGACAGGTTCACACATTGCCCAAGTGACCTCATCAAAGAAAGAAACAAAGAAGGGACAACAGTGATAATGAGGAGTAGGAGGAGGAGGAGAACTAACAATATTAAGTGTTCAACATATGCCACCACTTTGACAAAGTTTTACAGACATTACCTCATTTATTCTTCAGAACAATTCTATTAGTGAGCACTATTAATATCCTCATTTTGCAATGACAAAAACAGAAGCTCAGAAAAATTAACTTGACCATGGTGTAAGTAACAGAGCCAAGATGCAAAACCTAGGCAGTCTGCCTCCAGATCTTATGCCCACATTCATTGTACTGTGCTGCTTCAGGGTCTGGGAGAGGAGACTACTAGTGAAAGGTATGCACGTGTCTGTAGTTTGTGTGTTCTTTCTCAGGAATAAAAGTAGCTGAATAGAGTAGGGATCTGGCAGAATCAGGGATTCCTAACACCTGGGGAATCTTGAAAACATGTGTCATGGTTATAAGAAGCAACTCTCAGCTAGCTCACACCTGGCAAACTACATGGTCAATTTTTCACCATTATTCCTGGCTGAAACCTGAAGTAACACATTTAAACATAACCTCATGTGAACCTAAAATAAATGAATGAATGACTAAATTCATCAAAAGTTCCAGTTTCTTCTATACCAATTTTTCTTCCTTTCTTTTTTTTTTCTGAGACAGGGTCTCACTCTGTCACCCAGGCTGGAGTGCAGTGGTGTGATCACTCACTTCAGCCTCAATCGATCTCCCGCTTCAGCCTCCTGAGTAGGTAGCACCACAGGCATGAGTCACCACACTCAGCTAACTTTTTTTTATTTTTAGTAGAGAGGAGATCTCATCATGTTGCCCAGGTTGGTCTCAAACTTCTGGGCTCAAGTGATCTGCCCGCCTCAGCCTCCAAAGTGCTGGGATTACAGGTGTGAAACACTGCACCTGGCCTATACCTATTTCTATACTCTTATAACTTACCTGTATCCTCATGATTTTTGAATTTTATAATCTTAAAAATATTTCATCATAAAGGCAAAAATTATAGGTAATACATATTTCAGGATAAGAAAGTGCATATCTGTGTACTCACCACTAAGCTGAAGATAGTATTCAAAGATCTTCGAAATGCCCTGTGTACTCCTCTCCAGTCTCACATTTCTCTATTCCTCCATCCCCAGAAAGTATTCAGAATTATGTGTTAGTCATTCCCTTGCTTTCTTTATTGCCTTACTCCAGGGATTCTCAACAGGAAGACTATTGACATTTTGGATGGGATAATTCTTTATTGTGGGGGACTGTCCTGTGCTGTTATGGGTTAAATTGTGTCTCTCCAAAAGGTATGCTGAAGTCCTAACTCCCAATACTTCAAAATGTACCCTATATGGAAATAGGGTCATTGTAGACATCATTAGTAAAGATGAGGTCATATTGGAGCAGGGTGGGCTCTTAATGCAATGTGACTGGTGTGGTATAATACTACATGTGTTCTTTTGTGACTCGCTATTTTTTCATCAGTGTTATATTTTTGAGATTTTAGCCAAGTTGCCATATGTAGCTATAATGTAGTGATTTCTAGGCATGTTATCAGTATGCCTAGTTCCCTTCTCTTTTTTCTATCCAGGAAAAAAGGTGGAGGCAGGTAAGTTTTCTAACTGTCTTCTTTGCATTACAGGTTTATTTCTTGTTCATCCTTGTTCATCCTAACCCCACAGGGTTACAACAAAATATTTTGGACTGGGTAATTTGCAAACAACAGAAATTTGTTTGCTCACAATTCTGGATAATGGGAAGTCCAAGATCAAGGTACAGTCAGATTAGGTGTCTGGTGAGGGACTGTTTCTTCTAGATGGTACCCTCTTGCTGTGTTCTAACATGGTGGAAGGGGCAAACAGCTCCCTCACACTGCAGATCATTCATGAGGGATCTGCACTTACGACTTAATCACCTCCTAAGAACCCTACCTCTTAAAATGATCACACTGATGATTAAGTTTCAATTTATGGATTTTCAGGGGACACACTCAGACCATAGCAGTTACTAAACTGAATAATTCCATCATTAAACACGTATCTATGCCTGAGGCTAGTTCCACAAGAATTACCTTTTGCATTGTGTAGAAAATAAGAAACATTCAGGTTAGAAGCATCATCTGCATTCTTAGGCTGAATTTATACAGGTCACATGCCCGCTCTGCATTCTGTTGAGATTTTGCAGGCTATTTCATAATTTCTGGGTCCAGTAATTTTTCTGTAGATATTTTACTAAATGACTCAAAGTTTTCCCTTGTAAAAACCCCACAATAGTGCCAGAAGCCAGCTTTGAGGCATCTCTTCTCATCAACAGATTAAAGCCAAAGTGGGAGGCAAACTTTTATGCAAAATGAATAAAACAAAACCAGGTTAGTTAGGAAAGGATGATTACAAATGTTCTGACATATTCCAAGCCAGAAGCTCACAATCCAATGTCTCTTCCACTGGTTTACATGTCTTTCTGTGAGATGTCATCTCTTTTTATTTTTTTTTATTTTTATTTATTTATTTTTTTTGAGATGGAGTTTTGCTCTTGTTGCCCAGGCTGGAGTGCAATGGTGTGATCTTGGCTCAATGCAACTTCTGCCTCCTGGGTTCAAGCAATTCTCCTGCCTCAGCCTCCCGAGTAGCTGGGATTACAGGCATGCACCACTGCGCCCAGCTAATTTTGTATTCTTAGTAGAGACGGGATTTCTCCATATTGGTCAGGCCGGTCTCGAACTCCCGTCCTCAGGTGATCCGCCCGCCTTGGCCTCACAAAGTGCTGGGATTACAGGCATGAGTCACCATTCCTGGCCTTAAATTTTTATTTTAAAATTATTATTTTTTTAAAGGTTCAACCTCAAAATTTTTACTTGTTATGGGTACACAGTAGGTATATATATTTATGGGTTTTAAAATTTTTTAATTTTAATTAATTTTTTTTTTCAATTTTTTTCTTTCCTTTTTTTAGAGACAGAGTCTTGCTCTGTCACTCAGGCTGGAGTACAGAGGTGTGATCACATCCCATTGCAGTCTTGACCTTCTGGGTTCAAGCAATTCTCCCACCACAGCCTCCCCAGTAGCTGGCACAACAGGCATGTGCTATCATGCCTGGCTAATTTTCTTATTTTTTGTAGAGACAGGGTCTGGCTATGTTGCCCACTGATCTTAAACTCATGGCCTCAAGTTATCCTCCCACCTCAACCTTCCAGAACTGTGGGATTACAGTCATGAGTCACCATGACTGGCCCATGCCAGCTTCTTAACAAACACCAAGTATCTGGCCTGGGATTCTCAGGGATCTCTTTTGTGGTTGATTTGACCTCATGGGTCTTCAGATACAATATCAAGTTGAATTCAATTTTATGTTTAACTCCTTTCTTGGAAGTTCCACTCTCTCCCTCATGCATCAGCAAGTGAGCAGGTGATGGACATTTTGGTACTGCCAGGAGCATTTCTCCTGACTTAATCAGGTGCAAAGTGCCACTAAGATAGTTTCTGTGGCTCATGTCACCCTTCAAACGACTGCTTTCAATGGATGCTGGCAAGAGGCAAACGTCATGTTAGAATCACATACCCGAATAACTCTCTCCAAAGCTGTAGTCATTGGCCACCAAGAATAAGCAAAGCAAGACTCCATCCCATGGAAAGTCTGTTATGATAGACATCTGAACCCTTAGAACGAAACTGGTTCTTTATTAAAATTGGAGTTGGAAAGATATTACTGGCAAAAGTTGAGCAAGGTTTATAACAAAGTACAGGTAAAATTATGCCATTCTTCTGCCTAAAACTGTCCAATGACTTCCTATAGCACACTTAATAAATCCCTTGGCAGGCCCTCTATGGTACATCACATGCCAGGTCACCATCTACTTCCCCAATATCAGGCCTTTCCATGATTTCTTCATTCACTTTTCTTGGGGGACAATCTTGGCTTCCTTGCCAAGATTGTTCCTGTATCATACTTGTACTTCATGGTCCTTCTCCCTGAAATTCTCTCCTCCCAGGGGATGCCCCCTTCCTTATAATTCAGTCCTCTGTCTACCATTGATTCACAGAAAGGCCTTCCTACATTACCCCTTCTCAAATGCTCCCACCCCTAATATCTCAATCTCTCTACACTTTTACCCTGCTTTATTGTCTTCAGAGAACTTAACACTACCTAAAATTACATTATTTATTTTAACCTGATTACAGTCTGTTTTCTCCACAAGAATGTATGGTGGGGCCTTGTTGATCTTGTTTACCTCTGTATCCCAAGCATCTCTCAGGGTGTGGCACATAGTACATGTTCAAAAAATATTTGCCGAATAGTAAATAGATGTGAATAGTGAAATATATATATATATAGTTACTAGACAGCATGTACTATTATTTAACAATTTCAACTCATTTTCTTCCTCCACACACAGGGATCACAGGAAGTTTGTCTAACAATTTAAGAGGTCCAGTGTTATAATATGTGAATAAGATGGTATTAACATTAGAACACAGCTAATTTTTTTTTTTTTAAGATGGAGTTTCACTCTTTTTGCCCAGGCTGGAGTGCAATGGCATGATCTCGGCTCACCACAACCTCTGCCTCCCGTGTTCAAGCGATTCTCCTGCCTCAATCTTCCAAGTAGCTGGGATTACAGGCATGCGCCACCATGCCTGGCTAATTTCGTATTTTTTTTTAGTAGAAACAGGGTTTCTCCATGTTGGCCAGGCTAGTCTTGAACTCCCGACCTCAGGTGATCCACCTGCCTTGGCCTCCCAAAGTGCTGGAATTACAGATGTGAGCCACCGCACCTAGCCAAAACACAGCTAATTTTTAAGCAAAGGCTCTATTATTTATTATTATTATTATTATATTATTATTATTTTAGACAAGGTTTCACTCCTGTCACCCAGGCTGGAGTGCAGTGATGGGCTCTTGACTCACTACAACCTCTGCCTCCCAGGCTCAATAAATCCTCCTGCACCAGCCTCCCAAGTAATGGGGACTACAGGCCTGTGCCACTCCACCAAGCTAATTTTTGTATTTTTAGTAGAGATGGCAGGTGGGGGGGTAGGGTTCGCCATGTTGCCCAGGCTAGTCTCGAACTCCTGCCCTCCGGTGATCTGCCTGCCTGAGCTTCCCAAAGTGTTGAGATTACAGGCATGAGCCACTACGCCCAGCTCTATTAGCTTTTAATCATGATCAAGTCTCTTTCATATGGAAGAAAATAAAAAACTTCCTTTGCTTCCATTTCTATCTCATGTTTACCCCTAGAAACTGCCCCCTTTTCCATTTCCTTTAAACTAAACTTTGTGTCTGAACTTTTTCATCATTTACTCATTTCCCAGCACCACTTTTGCCAAAACAACTCTCAATAATGCCATCAGGAACTCCATCCCACAGAAACTTTTCTGTTTCTATCCTTTCCCTGTGAAATACAAAAGCACCACCACTATATGGAAGCCTAGACTAATGGTGCTCAATTTCGATTCATTGTGCACTGCTCAGAGTAGAAAATAAAGGGAAATTTGAGTACCCACCTACTGTTACATGTTTGGTTATGTATTTATTTTTAAATTATATGCTTATAGTATAGTTTAATATAGTACATACTTTATAAATAAAAGCAAATTTGCAAATTAATATGAAAAAGGTCAACAAAAATAGATCTTAAATGTCTCGCTAATTAGGATGCTTCATATTTTAATTCACTGATATCTTAAACATAACAGATGCTTAACAAGTTCCATTCTTAATCATACTGTATGAAAACCCTTATTTCAGGTAATCTTGATAATTTAAATTTTTCTTAGCTGAGTTTTCATCAGCTTTAATTGATTTTCATTACTCGTGACTGATGTCAATCTTATTTTCTCTCTGATGCTTGTATTAGTAGTATGATCTTATTAATATTATTGTTTACTGGTATCTTTCAAAGCCACTTATCCATTTCAGAGATTTAAGTCAGTTACCACTAGATAATACAACCTGTAGACAGACATTTGCAGAGACCATCTGTCACCATACACTGATAGCAAAAAAATGAAAGTGGAGGCACTACTGACCATTCCTCCTCATTGTGGGATTCCAGTACTCTCTCCAGATGTCTCATGGACAGGACAGATGGAAGGAATGAGGGGGCCAGTGTAAGCCCATATGTGACATACTAGAAAATCCTATTTTCCCTCCCTTTTTTTTTTTTTGAGAAAAATAATCTTAAACAGAAATTTGGATTTTTCCCCTGAACTATGATAGATCATCTTGAGAGGTGTGTACTCTAATTTGCAAACCTGTAGTTTAAACCAGGGGTAGGCAAACTTTGTCTGC
Organism: Mandrillus leucophaeus; assembly: GCF_000951045.1. Lineage (NCBI taxonomy): Eukaryota > Metazoa > Chordata > Mammalia > Primates > Cercopithecidae > Mandrillus > Mandrillus leucophaeus. The sequence continues at coordinate 216,676 of NW_012101857.1, read as the reverse complement.
AAAGGACCAGAAAATAACTATTTTCAGCTTTGTGAACCATGCTCTCTTTGTTGCAACTACTCAGCTCTGCTGTTGTAGGACGGAAACAGCCATAGCCAATACATGAATAAACAAGCATTGTGGTATAATATGAAATAGATTTGGTCTCTGTCTCCAGTTCCTGCCACAGAGCTCATAAAATCCGTGGAATTTCCTGAGTAATAGAAGTGTCTTTTGTTAGTCATAAAGAGCCCCTTTTGATCAGACCTGAGTTTACACTAATGAGGTGACTTAGGGTGGGTTCCCTAGACATCCTCAAGATGGGGCTGGTTGGTCACCAGAAAAACCAAGTGATTGGAAATTTTACACCAGTCACAGACTTCTGAGAAGGTGAGGAGGAAGCTGGAGATTAAGCTCTATAAAAACTCTTCAAAAATTAGATTCAATGAATGTCAGGATTGGTGAACACATCAGGGTGCTGGGAGGTTGGTGTACCAAGAGAGGGCACAGAAGCTCCACATGTCCCCCTACCCCATAATTTGCTCTATGCATCTCTTCCATCTGGCTGTTCCTGATTTGTATCCTTTATACTAAACTGGTAAACATTAAGTGAAGTGCTTTTTTTGAGTTCTGTGAGTCACCCTTGCAAATTATCAAACCTGAGGAGTGGGCCATGGGAATCCTCAGTTTATAGCTGGTCGTCCAGAAGTGTGGATGGTTGGACTTGCGACTGGCATTCCAGGTGGGCATAGTCTTATAGGACTGAGCCCTTAACTTGTGGGATTTGACACTAACTCCAGGTAGTGTCAGAATTGAGTTGAATTGTAGGACACCTAGCTGGTGTCCAGAGAATTGCAGAATTATTTGGCGTGGGAAAAAATCCACATATTTGGGGTCAGAAGTGTTGTGTGAGTGTAGAGAAACAGTGTTTTCCCACAAGCATAGCTGTTGTTCCAATATTGCTTTATTTACAAAAGCGGGTGGCAACCAATTTGGTCAATAGCTGTAGTTTGCCCATCTCTTGGTAAGAGCAGCAAAAACCCAGATTCTCACAGTGGAAATTTGACACAGAAGAGCCTTGCTCAAAATAATGGAAGAAATAGTACAAGATGACAAATGCTTTTAGGTTCAGAGAATTCTAAACGTAGCTAAGGGTTAGGAAAGCAGGTGCTCGCTTCCAGCTCATTGAATCGAAGCTTTGGAAAGTAAACCACCAGGTCTCAAGATTAGAAAGATTTTCATGGTGTGCATTAGGTTGAACTAGAAGAAAGTGCTGATATTTGACCATTATTGACAAGCAAAAATGGCAGCTTCATAGGACTGAACTTACATATTTGCAGAAATAATACTAATGGTTAGGTTTTATTGAGTGCTTACTACATCTTTGACACTGGACCAATATTTTGCATGCATTCTTTTACTTATTTCTTATACCAAATCTGTAAGGTCACTATTATTATTTGCACTTTCCCAATAAGGAAATCAATAGCTGTTGACATACCCTGCCCAGAATCTCACAGCTAGAAAATGCTGGAATAGAAAACACTATAACTGAACTGAGGCTTATTGAATCAAAAGTCCTTGCTCTTAACCATCAAAAGTTTTCATGTTTAAAAACTTTTTTTTTTTTTGTAGAGATGGGTGTCTTGCTATGTTGCCCAGGCTGGTCTTGAACTCCTGACCTCCAGCAATCCTCCCACCTTGGGCTCCCAAAGTGCTGGTATTACAGACATGAGCCACTGCACCTGGCCTGAAAATAACCACTTTGGAAAAGTGAGACTATGAGTGAAGAAGAAAAAGGGCACAGTATTATTTTGATGCACTATTATACAAATGAACCAAATATGACCTCTGTGTAATGGCCCTTATGTTGCTTACTTCCCAGCAGAGTGCTGGGAGGCTACAAGTGCCAAACTCAAATTCTTATGCATCCAGTTATTTTAATTATAGCTCTCCACAAACATATTTTATAGCATATTTTATATCACCTTATATATCTCCATGGTTTTATTTTTATATTTTTGTGCAGGAGAATAACTTTATTACAATGATTATTTACTTCTTTAAAGTTTTTTTTTTTAATTATACTTTAAGTTCTGGGATACATGTGCAGAACGCGCAGGTTTGTTACACTGGTATACACGTGCCATGGTGGTTTGCTGCACCCATCGACCCGTCATCTACGTTAGGTGTTTCTCCTAATGCTATCCCTCCCCTAGCCCCCAACCCCCTGACAGGTCCCAGTATGTGATGTTCCCCTTCCTGGGTCCATGTATTCTCATTGTTCACCTCCCAATTATGAGTGAGAATATGCGGTGTTTGACTGTCTGTTCCTGTGTTACTTTGCTGAGAATGACGGTTTCCAGCTTCATCCATGTCCCTGCAAAGGACATGAACTCATCCTTTTTATGGCTGCATAGTATTCCATGGTGTATATGTACCACATTTTCTTTATTCAGTCTATCATTGATGGACATTTGGGTTGGTTCCAAGTCTTTGCTATTGTGAACAGTGCTGCAATAAACATACGTGTGCATATGTCTTTATACTAGAATGATTTCTAATCCTTTGGGTATATACCCAGTAATGGGATTGCTGGGGCAAATGGTATTTCTGGTTCTAGATCCTTGAGGAATTGCCACACTGTCTTCCACAATAGTTGAACTAATTTACACTCCCACCAACAGTGTAAAAGCATTCCTATTCTCCACATCCATTCTAGCATCTGTTGTTTCCTGACTTTTTAGTGATTGCCATTGTAACTGGCGCAAGATGGTATCTCATTGCGGTTTTGATTTGCATTTCTCTAATGACCAGTGATGATGAGGTTTTTTTCATATTTTTATTGGCCACATAAATGTCTTTTTTTCTTTTTTTTTTTTTTTTTTGAGACAGAGTCTGACACTGTCGCCCAGGCTGGAGCTCAGTGGTGTGATCTTGGCTCACTGCAACCTCCACCTCCCAGGTTCAAGCGATTCTCCTTGCCTCAGCCTCCCAAGTAGCTGGGATTACAGGTGCCTCCCACATGCCCAGATACTTTTTTTGTATTTTTAGTAGAGATGTGGTTTCACTATGTTGGTCAGGCTCATCTCGAACTCCTGACCTTGTGATCTGCCTGTCTTGGCCTCCAAAAGTGCTGGGATTACAGGTGTGAGCCACCACACCCAGCCATAAATGTCTTCTTTTGAGAAGTGTCTGTTCATATCCTTCGCCCACTTTTTGATGGGGTTGTTTCTTTCTTGTAAATGTGCTTAAGTTCTTTATAGATTCTGGGTATTAGCCCTTTGTCAGACAGATAGATTGCAAAAATTTTCTCCCATCCTGTAGGTTGCCTGTTCACTCTGATGATAGTTTATTTTGCTGTGCAGAAGCTCTTTAGTTTAATTAGATCCCATTTGTCAATGTTGGCTTTTGTTGCCATTGCTTTTGGTGTTTTAGTCATGAGGTTTTTGCCTATGCCAATGTCCTGAATGGTATTGCCTAGGTTTTCTTCTAGGGTTTTTATGGTTTTAGGTCTTAACGTTTGAGTCTTTAATCCATCTTGAGTTAATTTTTGTATAAGGTGTAACGAAGGGGTCCAGTTTCAGTTTTCTGCATATAGCTAGCCAGTTTTCCCAATACCATTTATTAAATAGGGAATCCTTTCCCCATTGCTTGTTTTTGTCAGGTTTGTCAAAGATCAGATGGTTGTAGATGTGCGACTTTATTTCTGATGCCTCTGTTCTGTACCATTGGTCTATATAACTGTTTTGGTACCAGTACCATGCTGTTTTGGTTACTGTAAACTTGTAGTATAGTTTGAAGTCAGGTAGCATGATGCCTCCAACTTTGTTCATTTTGGTTAGGATTGTCTTGGCTATACGGGCTCTTTTTTGGTTCCATATGAAGTTTAAAGTAGTTTTTTTTCTAATTCTGCAAAGAAAGTTGATGGAAGCTTGACAGGCATAGCATTGAATCTATGAATTACTTTGGGCAATATGGCCATTTTCATGATACTGATTCTTCCTATCCATGAGCAATGAATGTTTTTCCATTTGTTTGTGTCTTCTCTTATTTCCTTGAGCAGTGGTTTGTAGTTCTCCTTGAAGAGGTCCTTCACATCCCTTGTAAGTTGTATTCCTAGGTATTTTATTCTCTTTGTAGCAGTTGTGAATGGGAGTTTGCTCATGATTTGGCTCTCTGTTTGTCTATTATTGATGTGTAGGAATGCTTGTGATTTTTGCACACTGATTTTGTATCCTGAAACTTTGCTGAAGTTGCTTATCAGCTTAAGGAGATTTTGGGCTGAGATGATGGGGTTTTCTAAATATACAATCATGTCATCTGCAAACAGAGACAATTTGACTTCCTCTCTTCCCATTTAAATACCTTTATTTCTTTCTCTTGCCTGATTGCCCTGGCCAGAACTTCCAATACTATGTTGAATAGGATTCATGGTTTTATTTTTTTTTAATTAAGCATTTTAACATGTTTATTTTGAGAAACGAGTATAAAATGTTTTAATATTCTTTCATGTATATCTACTGTATTTCAAAAAAAAGTGTTTAAAATAAATACCAGAAGGCAATAATTTGCCTGAAGACCTGTCTCATCAAAAAGAGAAACTGAAATTTTAACCAAACAATTTGACTTTTAGTGCATGTGTCCTGTTAAAATAAATAGAGACCAGGCCTGAAGAATCCTTGGGAAGACAAAGCCAGTTAGACTTCGTAAATGACCTTAACATTGCTTGATTTGCAAACATAAGCAAAAGTTAACTTGGACTACTTCTTGTAAATGACTATATTAGAGAAAAAAATGAAACTTAAGGCTAACCAATCAGAAGCCACAAATTAACTTATATAACTAGGGACTTTCCTGCAGGATACACAAATAAGGCAATTCCATAACTGTACCCAATCAAATATTCTCCTTGCTTTACTTTCTTATTCATCTTATGAAGGCCTCCCCTTGCATTCCCTCAGCAGAACCTTTGAACCACTTCCAGTTTGGAGCTGTCCAATTCATGAATTGCTGTTTGCTCAAGTAAACCCTTTAAAATTTTTACTGTGCCCAAGTTTACTTTTTGACAGTTCTTAATCTTTATACTTGTATCTTTTCTTAATTAATGTATTTTTTGTTATACTTTAAGTTCTAGGGTATATGTGCACAACATGCAGGTTTGTTATTTATGTATACATGTGCCATGTTGGTGTGCTGCACCCATTAACTCATCATTTACATTAGGTATCTCTCCTAATGCTATCCCTCCCCCCACTCCCACCCCATGACAGACCCCAGTGTGTGATGTTCCCCACCCTGTGTCCAAGTGTTCTCATTGTTCAATTCTCACCTATGAGTGAGAACATGTGGTGTTTGGCTTTCTGTTCTTACGACAGTTTGCTGAGAATGATGGTTTCCAGCTTCATCCATGTCCCTACAAAGGGCATGAAATCATTCTTTCTTTATGGCTGCATAGTATTCTATGGTATATATATGCCACATTGTCTTAATCCAGTCTATCATTGATGGACATTTGGGTTGGTTCCAAGTCTTTGCTATTGCAAATAGTGCCATAATAAACATATGTGCGCATGTGTCTTTATAGCAGCATGATTTATAATCCTTTGGGTATACACCCAGTAATGGGATGGCTGGGTCAAATGATATTTCTAGTTCTAGATCCTTGAGGAATCGCTACACTGTCTTCCACAATGGTTGAACTAGTTTACAGTCCCACCAACAGTGTAAAAGTGTTCCTATTTCTCCACATCCTTTCCAGCACCTGTTTTTCCTAACTTTTTAATGATCACCCTTCTAACTGGTATGAGATGGTATCCCATTGTGGTTTTGATTTGCATTTCTCTGATGGTGAGTGATGATGAGCATTTTTTCATGTGTCTGTTGGGTGCATAAATGTCTTCTTTTGAAAAAATCTCTGTTCATATCCTTTGCCCACTTTTTGATGGGGTTGTTTGATTTTTTTCTTGTAAATTTGTTTAAGCTCTTTGTAGATTCTGGATATTAGCCCTTTGTCAGATGGGTAGATTGTAAAAATTTTCTCCCATTCTGTAGGTTGCCTGTTCACTCTGATGGTAGTTTCTTTTGCTTTGCAGGAGGCTCTTTGTTGTGGGAAGTCAGGGACCCTGAACCAAGGGACCAGCGGAAGCCGTGGCAGAAGAACATAAATTGTGAAGATTTCATGGACATTTATTAGTTCCCCAAATTAATACTTTTATAATTTCTTACGCCTGTCTTTACTGCAATCTCTGAACATAAATTGTGAAGATATCATGGACACTTATCACTTCCCCAATCAATACCCTTGTGATTTCCTATGCCTGTCTTTAATCTCTTAATTCTGTCATCTTCTTTGTAAGCTGAGGAGGATATATGTCACCTCAGGACCCTTTCTTTATCCTGAGTTCTAGTTTGATTGCACTGTGGTCTGAGAGACAGTTTATTGTGATTTCTATTCTTTTACATTTGCTGAGGAGTGCTTTACTTCCAACTTTGTGGTTAATTTTGGAATAAGTGTGATGTGGGGCTGAGAAGAATGTATATTCTGTTGATTTTGGGTGGAGAGTTCTGTAGATGTCTATTAGGTCCACTTGGTACAGAGCTGAGTTCAATTCCCGGATATCTTTGTTAACTTTCTGTCTCGTTGATCTGTCTAATGTTGACAGTTCGGTGTTGAAGTCTCCCATTATTATTATGTGGGAATCTAAGTCTCTTTGTAGGTCTCTAAGGACTTGCTTTATGAATCTGGGTGCTCCTGTATTGGGTACATATATATTTAGGATAGTTAGCTCTTCTTGTTGAATCGATCCCTTTACCGTTGTGTAACGGCCTTCTTTGTCTCTTTTGATCTTTGTTGGTTTAAAATCTGTTTTATCAGAGACTAGGATTGCGAACCCTGCTTTTTTTTGCTTTCCATTTGCTTTGTAGATCTTCCTCCGTCCCTTCATTTTGAGCCTATGTGTGTCTCTGCATGTGAGATGGGTCTCCTGAATACAGCACACTGATGGGTCT
>NW_012101857.1:197604-209386 GCF_000951045.1 Mandrillus leucophaeus | reverse complement strand
TTAGTTGATGCAGTTTCTTCCTAGCATCGATGGTCTTTACAATTTGGTATGAGTTTTGCAGTGGCTGTTACCAGTTGTTCCTTTCCATGTTTAGTGCTTCCTTCAGTATCTCTTGTAAGGCAGGCCTGGTGGTGACAAAATCTCTCAGGATTGACTTGTCTGTAAAGGATTTTATTTCTCCTTCACTGATGAAGCTTAGTTTGGCTGGATATGAAATTCTGGGTTGAAAATTCTTTTCTTTTAGAATGTTGATATTGGCCCCCAATCTCTTCTGGCTTGTAGAGTTTCTGCCAAGAGATCTGCTGTTAGTCTGATGGGCTTTCCTTTCTGGGTAACCCAACCTTTCTCTCTGGCTGCCCTTAACATTTTTTCCTTCATTTCAACTTTGGTGAATCTCACAATTATGTGTCTTGGAGTTGCTCTTCTCAAGGAGTATCTTTGTGGCATTCTCTGTATTTCCTGAATTTGAATATTGGTCTGCCTTGCTAGGTTGGGGAACTTCTCCTGGGTAATATCCTGAAGAGTGTTTTCCAACTTGGTTCCATTCTCCCTGTCACTTTCAGGTACACCAATCAAACATAGATTTGGTCTTTTCACATAGTTCCATATTTCTTGGAGGCTTTGTTCGTTTCTTTTTACTCTTTTTTCTCTAAACTTCTCTTATCACTTCATTTCATTCATTTGATCTTCAATCACTGATACCCTTTCTTCCACTTGATTGAATCAGCTACTGAAGCTTGTGCATGTGTCATGTAGTTCTTGTGCCATTGTTTTCAGCTCCATGAGGTCATTTAAGGTCTTCTCTCTGCTGTTTATCTAGTTAGCCATTCATCTAATCTTTTTTCAAGGTTTTTAGCTTTGTGATGGGTTTGAATATTCTCCTTTAGCTCGGAGAAATTTGTTATTACCAATCGTCTGAAGTCTTCTTCTCTCAAGTCATCAAAGTCATTCTCCGTCCAGCTTTGTTCTGTTGCTGGTGAGGAGCTGTGTTCCTTTGGAGGAGAAGAGGTGCTCTGATTTTTAGAATTTTCAACCTTTCTGCTCTGGTTTCTCCCCAACTTTGTGGTTTTATCTACCTTTGGTCTTTGATGATGGTGACGTACAGATGGGGTTTTGGTGTGGATGTCCTTTCTGTTTGTTAGTTTTCCTTCTAACAGTCAGGACCCTCAGCTGCAGGTCTGTTGGAGTTTGCTGGAGGTCCACTCCAGACCCTGTTTGCCTGGTTATCACCAACAGAGGCTGCAGAACTGCAAATATTGCAGAATGGCAAATGTTGCTGCCTGATCCTTCCTCTGGAAGCTTTGTCTCAAAGGGGCACCTGGCCATATGAGGTGTCAGTCGGCCCCAACTGGGACGTACCTCTCCCAGTTAGGCTACTTGGGGTCAGGGACCCAGTTGAGGAGGCAGTCTGTCCGTTCTCAGATCTCAAACTCCGTGCTGGGAGAAGCACTACTCTCTTCAAAGCTGTCAGACAGGTACGTTTAAATCTGCAGAAGTTTCTGCTGCCTTTTGTTCAGCTATGCCCTGCCCCCAGAGGTGGAGTCTACAGAGGCAGGCAGGCCTCCTTGAGCTGTGGTGGGCTCCACCCAGTTCAAGCTTCCTGGTTACTTTGTTTACCTACTCTAGCTTCGGCAATGGCAGACGCCCCTCCCCCAGCCTTGCTGCCGCCTTGCAATTCAATCTCAGACTGCTGTGCTAGCAGTGAGCGAGGCTCCATGGGCGTTGGACCCTCTGAACCAGGCACTGGATATAATCTCCTGGTGTGCCATTTGCTAAGGCCACTGGAAAAGTGCAGTATTAGGGTGGGAGTGTCCCGATTTTCCAGGTACCATCTGTCATGGCTTCCCTTGGCTAGGAAAGGGAATTAATTCCCTGACCCCTTGTGCTTCCCAGGTGACACAATGCCCTGCCCTGCTTTGTCTCACGCTCTGTGGGCTGCACTCACTGTCCAACAAGCCCCAGTGAGATGAACCCAGTACCTCAGTTGGAAATGCAGAAATCACCCATCTTCTGTGTCGCTCACGCTGGGAGCTGTAGACTGGAGCTGTTCCTATTTGGCCATCTTGGAACCTCTACTTGTATCTTACTGAAAGTTTTACCCTTTTTAAAAAAGATGTGCACACTTCCAGGCGGGCTTTTCTCTGCTCTTTAGTAAAGGAGACCTTGATATCTGCCTTTAATGGTCAGTGTTGTAGATGAGTTAATTTACCATGAAATATTTAATTTTGCTTTGTTATTTAAAAATTCTCCTGCTTAAATTAATAATATTCTATTATCTTGTCCACTTGGTATATAAATGCTATAGGAAGAATGTATTTGGGTCATTACATTTTATTTTCATGATAGAAAAAAACTTACCATATTTAAACTCAGAACAGTAATGTAAATTCAGCATAGATTTTTTCCTCACTCTTAGTCATTTTTTAATAGATTGCCTGTGTCCTATTAGAATTTGGCCCCATACAGTAGCAGTATATATTATATTCCAGCTCCAAGAGGAAATATAGATTATACTGCCTAGCATCCAGTTTCATATGGTTTATGAATGAATCCCATCAAATTCTACACTTTTCAAATAGTCTCTATACATTTTCTGTCATGCTGACATTGTATGAGGACATATTTAAATGCATTATAAAATTTATTCTTTGAAAAGAATGAGAAATAAATATTATCATGCTTTAGAGCTAAAGTAGTGTTGGAAAAAGTTACTAAAGCCCTTCAGATGTTAGCCTTGCAGGTCTTCATATTGAGGATGATGAACCTTTGATTTTAAAGACAAATTGTGATAAAAGAATCCTGTACTGCTATAAAACTGATGGCACCTATCAAAGCACTGAGCATTTACATTTTGTAAAATACCCATGAGGGCAACTTAGGACCTAACTACTAAAGAAGGAGGTTCTGAAGTTCCTAAACTTCCTCCAGGATAATTTCAAATGATGCCATTGAGATACCAATATTTGAAGCCTTTGGTGCCATTCTGTTCCAAGTGTGTTCCAAAGCAAGCAGAAACCCTCCAAAAGGATCAGAAGAAATACTCTTCTTTATTAGAATTATTTATCTTTAGAGATAGTTGCCAGAAATTGCTTTCTATAGCTAACTACTAATTTTTTTTCAGTCTTGCAAGTTTTTAGCCTGATGAGTTGCAAAATAATCAGAAATTTAAAACTTACTGATATTTGAGTTTTGTTTTCATTTATGTGACTATCCTTTTGCAATTTTTATATAGCCACAGAAGACAGGATTCCACATTAAACCAAAACCTCTAGAGGACTAATATTATTCTCAGATTAATGAATGCATCCTCTTTTGATAGAGCCCCCAAAGAGGAAAAATAGAAAGAATGTTTGCAAAGATAAAGGATCATTGAAAATATATTGAAATGGATTTTATAAGCCATATATAAGACCATTTAAAGATTTATCTCTTCTAGATTTTTTGTGAGAGTATAGGTATGCAATATTTTAGAGAAAATAAAATGTTCTGGTTAGTCAAAGTTCTGATTCCTAGAACTTTAACAAGACATAGAATATCTAAATTTAAGGAATCAGGATTCAGGAAGTTAATAATAATGCTGTTTTTCTTTCAAACCACAAATGGTCAATAAATAATGCTTTTTAAATGGAGTCTAATAAGAGATATTATTGAGTTTTTTATGTGCTAATCACTTTAGAGTATTTATGTAATAATCATTCTATCATTCTACTATGCTAATCATTATCTCTTTTGATTCAATATTTCACATATTGTAAACTTGGTTCTGTAGAAAAGTATAATTTGACTTTCCTTTGTAGTTGTGAAAAATAAGATGGATTAATTGACAGAAATTTACTAGTCATAAAATAGTTGCTAAGTAAACTTATTACATGAAATGAAAAAAGAAGGGAAAATGTTGACAATAGAGCTGTATAGAAATTAAAATAACAGATATATTAAAATTGAATAGATTTTAGTGAATTAGTTTAATCTTTTTTCAATTTTTCAGGTAGCCAGTCACTACGAGCCACCAAGGAAATTGAGACCATAAAGTACGCACAGATAAAATGTACATTTAAGTGCTTCCAGTTTCTCAGGAGGGTGAACTAGATAATTAAGATCAACCTTCCTATTGAATATATAAAAACCTTTTTCAAATTAATAAGGAAAAGACAGACAATACAAAGGAAAAATGGGAAAACCACCTGAACAGGCACATCCCAATAGGGGAAATAGTAGCATATGGAAAAATGCTCAACTTCACTGGTAATTAGGTAAATGCAAATTAAAACCACAATGTATTGGCACTACATACTTATCAGAGTGGCAAAAATAAAACATCTGATAATATACATGTATGAGTATGGTGAAAATTTTAAAAATATATAGCATTGTCAAGTATTTCTTTCTGACTGAGTTAGTTTCTTTTTATTCTCTTGGTAATCTCTTCCAGAGTTAACTACTCTGTTGTAGGTGAGGAAATGTATAAGGCTCCACTTTAAATGTTGGCATTGATATTAGCATGGTCTTTTTCTTTACTGCAGTTCAAAATTAAAACTTTTAATTATTTTCTTTTAGATTCTAGTCCCAAAAGTAGTTTCCACTGTACAAGTTACTGATAACAGTCTTATACTTCCTAGTAGTGACCTACAACCAGGCTCTATCTTCTCCAGGAACATTACAGAATAGAGTTAGTTTAAATATGTATTAACCTAGGAGGCATTCTCTCAAATGAGTTTAAATGCATTTTATTTTTAGACAGTCAACATGTTTTTTTTTTTTTTTTCTTAAAAACAGTGACTCTACTCCAAATAAATCACAGTCACAATAAATGAGATGCTCAAGATGATATCAGTCCTAGTGTTGTGTGGATGACATGCAGCAGACAGTTATGATGACAGGTAATCGATCCACAGTAACTGCCAAATTTGTAACACTTTTCCATTCTAAACCATTCTTAAAGAAAACCATATATGGATCATACTATTCTCATGATAGTCCACTAGAGCCACCATACCATTAGGATTCATGTTTCCACCAATGAAGAATTGGTAGTTTTTGAAATTAGCAAAGATCTGCTTGATTTGTTCCGTAGGCCCTGTCATAAAAGCTTTTACTCTTTCTGGTTTCTGTTCTTCAAGTCTGCCTTTAATTGATTTCATGTAATATTTGATGTACCTCTTGTAGGCTTCTTTTGTGAAGCTGGTTTCCTACAAGTGATGGTTCATGACAGGTTCATGACAATATCAACACCAGTGATGACTGTGCTTTTGGTACCTTCACCCTTGAGGCCTTCAGTGGAGGCATTTCCACCAGTGAGTGAGTGAGTCATCAATGTTACCCTCTGTCTTATCAACTATTTTTCCCTCTACCTCCAAGCACAGCTGGTCCGTGATCTTTCATATTTTGTAAATGTCAGAGAACATCTCATTGTGGCTGGTGAGGTCCCAGTAGATAATTATAATGGTGGCTGAAGGGAGACTGTGCTAGCTTAGCAGGAGCCTGGAGCTCAGATCAAGTACACTGCAGCCAGAGTGGCACTCGGGAGAGGGAATGAGGAAGTGGGCAGAAAAGTGGCATTGCCAATTATTAACAAGGATGTGGAGCAATGAGAACTCTCATGCACTGTTGATGGGAATATGCATTGTAAAATCACTTTTGAAGAATATCTGATAGTACGTTTGAAAATGTATATAGTCTATGACCTAGCAATTCCATTTATAGGTGTTTGTATCTCACATAAATGCATGCTTACATGCACCAGAAAACATGTGTTAGAATGTTCATAATAATATAGTTAATAGAAGCCCAACAGAAACAACTCAGTAGTAGAAATGATAAACAGAGGTAGGTTTATATCATGGTATACTGTACAGCAAGCAATGAATAAACTACAGGGATGGATATCTCTGAAACACAAAAGACTGAGCTAAAGAAGTTAGGCTAATACTGTATGATCCCATTGACACATATTTTTAAAATAGACCACATTAAACAATTATTAGCAGCATGAAAGTCAACATAGTGGTCGTCGGTAGGGGGTAGGCTGGTATTATGATCAGAAGGAGACAGGTGGAGGGCTTCTATGGGGAAGATGCCATTCTATTGTTTTTGCATGGAGGAAGACACATTGGTGTTTTTTAATAAATTTGTTAAACTACATGTTTATGTTTTATGACCATTTTGTATGTTCTATCACAAGATGATACATTATAGAAACTTACCTCACTGATATTTCAGAAAGATTAGTTTATTCATGCCATAATTATTTAATAGGTGCTGTCTTAGTTCATTTTGTGTTGCTATAAAGGAATACCTGAGACTAGGTAATTTATAAAGAAAAGAGGTTCACTTAGCTCACGGTTCTGCTGGTTGGAAAGTTCAAGATTGGGCATCTGCATCTGGCAAGGGCCTCAAGATGTTTCCACTCATGGTAGAAGGTGAAGGAGAGCTGTTATGTGCAGAGAACACATGGCAAGAAAGGAAGCAAGAGAGAGAGGAGGAAGGTGCCAGGCTCTTTTTAACAATCAGCTGTTGTGGAAGGGAATAGAGTGACAACTCACTCAACCCTCAGGGAGGATATTAATCTGTTTATGAGGAATCTGCTCCGATGATCCAAAACCTCCCATTAGGCCCCAACTTCAATATTAGGGATCAAATTTCAACCTGAGATTTGAAGGGTCCAAACATCAAAAGCATAGCAGATGCCTAGTGTACCTGGGCTTCTGTTAGAGATAGCTTATTTCAAACCAGCTGAACCAAAAGAGAACAAAGGTAGACTAAGGGAGTTTTACTTCTTTTGTTTAGTTAGAGTTATCAACAAGGAGTATGATTGGAAAAATGCTCTAGTTAAAGATGAAAGGAACAGAAAAGTAGGTGACTGAATAGGGCCAAAATACAACAAATGGTCCCAGAAGCCTTTAACATCTGGGAGGGACTTTATTCACTAATGAATTTTCTTCTCAGTTTTGAGCTCTATCCTCAAGCTTGTTTGAAAATTACTTGACTTTTCTCTCCAGTTCTTTGTACTTTTTTCCACATCATCTGTAAGATATTTCTATTAATTTCCTTAAACTACCGACCAAGCATTTGCTATTTGGAGAAAAATAAAAGAAATCAAATTCAATCACTTTGAAAGCCCCTGACTAAGTGTTGGAGCCTAGGGGTAAACACAAAAATCAAACTTGAGAACTTTTGACCTTCCTCTCACTGATGTGTGTTGAAAGCAATTATGTGAATTTGTATTTCTAGCCTGGAAAAAGGAAGAAAAACAGTAACAACAAAAACACTTGTCTAAAACTAAATTTTCTGCAAACAGCTTGCTGTGCCATTTTTGACAGCTTCCTCTACTACTATAATTGTTAACTTTGGATATGACAAGAGATTTTTTAGCAAAGGTTGCAGCTCTTGAGTTAAGAAGTTTAGAAGTTGACTCTTTAACAAGGCAGTAGGTCTTTAGTCAAAATGTACTTCTACATCAAACAGGATAGTGGCTAGAAGAATACAGTATTATAATGAATCACGATTTGCTAAAATTTTATTGTGAGTGATAAAGAAGACTAAGTTAGAATGCAAATACCTGAATTAAAGCAAGCAAATGTGTGTTTTACCACTGCAGCTAGGTAAGAGTGGGCAACCAAGAAACTTGGAATAGATTTAATTGTCATAAAGACTATGAATAAAGTATGACGGCTGAGATGAAAGTACTCTTATCTCTGTTAAAATACCTTGCCATATGCAGTTTAAGTACCTTTTAAAAGCATGCTCTAGGAAGCTTAGATAGTAACTTCATATCTTTTCAGAAAGGCACATCTACTATTTGCACTAAGTATGTGAATCAGCTATGGTTGCTAAGAGACCAGAACTTTAAATTAGTTCTACTTTCAAAGGGCAGGGTTAGGAGAAAGAAATCGCTTTCTCCTAATTGGGAAAAGGAGGTGTGCAATTTAATGCTAAATAGTAAAGGGTGTCACTATTCCATCTTATGGTTTGTTTGTATGTTGTTGGAAATCATTTAGAAATACATGCCCACAAATTCCTAGTGAAACATTTTGCACCAAAACAATGTTAATTAGGAAAAACTGATGTCTGTTCTTTGATTAAAATATATGCAGAGAGTTAAGCGTAATTTTTTTCTAGAAAGATGGAGAAACTTCCAAGATGTCAATCTCATAGTTGTTCTGTTTCAATCCAGTGACCCACACTTCCCCATCTACTTAAGCCTTCTATGATACTTGTCACTTTTAAAAACATACCACTGCCTGAAACTTTTCTACCTCTAAAATTTTGGATTCTGAAGTTCCTCTTTCAGTTCACAACCTCCTATGAAATTATTCTTTCATTCTCTTACTTTATGACAAGACATGATGGAGAGTGGCAGAGTCGTCAAATTTTGACTCTTAGGTTGTCTGCCTTTAGCACTTGAGAAGGTCGTAGAGGAAATCTACTAAGTGATAATGGAAACACTACATGCCAAAATCTATGCAATACAGTGAAAGCAGTACTAAAAGGGAAGTTTATAGCTATTAATTCCTATATAAAAAAGTTAAAAAAAAACTTCAAATAAACAACATAATAATGCATCTTTAAGAACTAGAAAAGCGAGAGCAAATGAAATCCAAAGTTAGTAGAAGAAAATAAATAATAAAGATCAGAGCATAAATAAATAAAATTGAAACAAAACACTACAAAGGATCAATTAAAAGTTTTTTTTTGAAAAGATAAACAAATTTGACAAACCTTTAGCCAAAGAAAAAAGAGAAAGGACCCAGATAAATAAAATCAGAGATGAAAGAGGAGACATTACAACCAATACAGCAGACATTCAAGTGATCATTAGAGGCCACTACGAAGAAGTATATGCCAATAAATTGGAAAATGTAGGCTAAATGGATAAATTCCCAGACACATACAACCTACTGAGATTGAACTATGAAGAAATACAAAACCTGAACAGACCAATAACAAATAATGCAACTGAAGCCATACTAGAGTATCCCAGCAAAGAAATGCCCAGGACCCTGTGGCTTCACTGCTGAATGTTACCAAACATTAAAAGAACTAACACCAATCCACCAATCCAACTCACACTATTCAAAAAAATAGAAGAGGAGAGAATACTTCCAAAAGTGTTCTATGAAGCCAGTATTACCCTGATACCAAAACCAAAGACATATTCAAAAAAGAAAACTACAAACCAATATCCCTGATGAACATGGATGCAAAAATCCTCAACAAAATACTAGCAAACCAAATTCAACAACATGTTGAAAAGATCATTCATCATGACTAAGTAGGATTTATCCCAGGGATGCAAGGATGGTTCCACGTTTGCAAATCAGTCAACGTGATACATCATATCAAAAGAATAAAAGACAAAAAATATATGATCATTTCAATTGATGCTGAAAAAGCATTTGATAAAATTCAACATCCTTTCATGATAAAATCTCTTAAAAATCTGGGCATAGAAGGAACATACATCAACATAATAAAAGCCATATATGACAGACCCACAGCTAGTATCATACTGAATAGGGAAAAACTGAAAGCCTTTCCTCTAAGACATGGAACATGACAAGGATGCCCATTTTCACCAGTTATTCAACATGATACTGGAAGCCCTAGCTAGAACCATCAGACAAAAGAAAAAGAAAGAAAGGGCATCCACATTGGAAAGGAAGAAGTCAAATTATCCTTGTTTTCTGATGATATCTTGTATTTGGAAAAACCTGAAGGCTACACCAAAAAGCTATTAGAACTGATAAACAAATTCAGTAAAGTTGCAGGATACAAAAATCACTATACAAAAATCAGTAGCATTTCTATGTTAACAGCGAACAATCTGAAAAAGAAATAAAAAACTAATCCCATTTAAAATAGCTACAAATAAAATTAAATATCCATGAATTAAATTAACCAAAGAAGTTTAAGATCTCTATAATGAAAACTATAAATGATTGATGAAAGAAATTGAAGAAAACACAAGAAATGGAAATACATTCCATGTTTATGGATTGGAAGCACCAACATTGTTAACATGTCCATACTACCCAAAGCAATCTATAGATTCAATGCAATCCCTATCAAAATACCAATGACATTCTTTGAAGAAATAGAAAAAAAATCCTAAAATTATACAGAAC
Source organism: Mandrillus leucophaeus (assembly GCF_000951045.1). Taxonomy (NCBI): domain Eukaryota; kingdom Metazoa; phylum Chordata; class Mammalia; order Primates; family Cercopithecidae; genus Mandrillus; species Mandrillus leucophaeus. The sequence goes on along the minus strand of NW_012101857.1, from coordinate 199,262 downwards.
CATAAAAGACCCAGAATAGCCAAAGCTATCTTGAGCAAAAAGAACAAAGCTTGAGAAATCACATTAGCTGACTTCAAGTTATACTGCAGAGCTATAGTAATCAAAACAGCATGATACTGGCATAAAAATAGACACATAGACCAATGAAAGAGAATAGAGAACCTAGAAACAAATCTATATGTCTACAGTGAATTCATTTAGACAAAGGTGCCATGAACATACATTGGGGAAAGGACAGTCTCTTCAATAAATGGTGCTGGGAAAACTGGATATCCATATGCAGAAGAAAGAAACTAGACCCCTATCTCTTACCATATACCAAAATCAAATCAAAATGGATTAAAGATTTAAATCTAAGACCTCAAGCTATGCAACTACTAAATAAAACATTGGGGAAACTCTCCAGGATATTGGTCTGGGCAGAGATTTCTTGAGTAATATCCCACAAGCACAGGTAACTAAAGCAAAAATGGACAAATGGGATCACATCAAGTTAAAAAAACTTCTGCACAGCAAAGGAAACAGTCAACAAAGTGAAGAGAAAACTCACAGAATGGGATAAAATATTTGCAAACTGACAAGAGATTAATAGTCAGAATATATAAAGGGCTCAAACAACTCTACAGGAAAAAAAATCTGATAATCTGATTTCAACATGGGCCAAATATCTGAATAGACATTTCTCAAAAGAAGACATACAAATGGCAAACAGGTGTATGAAAAGGTGGTCAACATCAATGATCATCAGAGAAATGCAAATCAAAACTACAATGAGATACCATCTCATCCCAGTTAAAATGGCTTTTATCTAAAAGACAAGCAATAACAAATGCTGGCGAGGATGTGAAGTAAAGGGAACCCTCATATACCGTTGGTGGGAATTTAAATTAATACAACCACAGTGGAGAACAGTTTGGAAGTTCCTAAAAAAACTAAAAATAGAGCTAGATCATAAAAATACGATCTAGCAATCCTACTACTGGGTATATATACAAAAGAAAGGAAATCAGTATATCAAAGAGATGTCTGCACTCGCATGTTTATTGCAGCACTATTTACAGTAGTCAAGATTTGGAAGCAACCTAAGTGTTCATCAACAGACAAATGGATAAAGAAAATGTACCTATACACAATGGAGTGCTATTCACCTATAAAAAAAAGAGTGAGGGCCAGGCGCAGTGGCTCACACCTGTAATCCTAGCACTTTGGGAGGCCGAGGTGGGTGGATCATGAGGTCAAGAGATTGAGACCATCCTGGCCAACATGCTGAAACCCCGTCCCTACTAAAATGCAAAAAATTAGCTGGGCGTGGTGGCGCACGCCTGTAGCTACTTGGTAGGTTGAGGCAGGGGAATTGCTTGAACCCGGGAGGTGGAGGTTGCAGTGATCTGAGATTGTGCCACTGCACTCCAGCCTGGTGACAGAGCAAGATTCCGTCTCTAAATAAATAAATAAATAAATAAATAAGTGATATCCTGTCATTGACAACAACATGGATGGAACTGGAAATCATTATGTTAAGTGAAATAAGCCAGGCACAGAAAGACAAACTTTGCATGTTCTCACTTATTGATGGGAGCTGAAAATCTAAAAGCATTGAACTCACGGAGATAGAGCATAAGATGATGGTTACCAGAGGCTAGGAAGGGTACTGGGTG
>NW_012101857.1:84508-197554 GCF_000951045.1 Mandrillus leucophaeus | reverse complement strand
GGGTGGGGAAGGTGGGGATGGTTAATGTGTACAAAAAATAGTTAGAAAGAATGAATAAGATCTAGTATTTGGTAGCACAACAGAGTGACTGTAGCCAATAATAATTTAATCATACATTTAAACATAACTAAAAGAGTATATTGGATTGTTTGTAACACAAGAGATAAATGCTTGAGGTGATAGATACCCCATTTACCCTGATATAATTATTACACACTGTATGCCTTTATCAAAATATCTCATGTACCCCATAAGTATCTACACCTATGTACCCAGAAAAATAAAAAAACAAAAAGAGTGTCCAGGAGGGCATAGTGTACATAAATCAAAGAAAGAGAGAGGACAATAGTGTCCAAGATAGGTGGGGAAATGTCAGGAGTCTGAGAAGTTCATTGGACTTAGCAACATGAAGGTCACCAATGACCTTGGTAAAAGCAATTTTGAACATGTGGAATATGTTGAACCACAAAGCAAAGTGTGAGATAAAAGTGAAGAGGTGGAAATGTTAAGTATTGAGCATTGTTTTGAAAAATTTGGATAAGAAGAGAGAGAAGAAAAACACGGCAACAGTTTGATGCAAAAATTGGATAGAGTGAGAAATTTTTAATTGGGCAGGAGGTCATAAGTAAGCTTGAATGCTAAATGAAGAGAAATCTGGAATCCAGATCATGGGGGAGACTTGAAGCTTAGAGAGGAAGGGACATTTTACCATTCTAAATTTGGTTTATAAATTTTGTGATGGGCAGTCAATTAATTTCCTGTCCAATAATTTCTTTATCTCTCTCTCTCTTTTCTTTTTTTTCTTTTTTTTTTTTTGGAGACAGAGTCTTGCTCTGTTGCCCAGGCTGAAGTACAGTGGCGGCATGTCAGCTCACTGCAACCTCTGCCTCCTGGGTTCAAGCAATTCTACCACCTCAGCCTCCCAAGTAGCTGGGATTACAGGCATGTGCCACCACACCTGGCTAATTTTTGTATTTGTAGTAGAGACGGGGTTTTGCCATGTTGGCCAGGCTGGTCTCCAACCCCTGACCTCAAGAGATCCAACCACCTTGGTCTCCCAAAGTGCTGGGACTACAAGCATGAGCCACCATGCCCAGCCTCATTCAATATTTTCTATTTCCTCTTTGAAATTAAAGGAAAAATTATCTGCTGGGTGTGTGGCGGAGACAGAGAGCTCACCTGACTGAATGTTATGCTTTAGGTGTAGTTTGAGCAGGGCTCTGGCTTCATTTTTTGGTCATTCTCTCAGGCCTTCCCTTCAAGAGTCAGCATTCTTCCCAGACAGGCTTTCTCCATGGTGGCAAAATGGTAATAGAAGTTCCAGGCTTTAAATCACAAACAAACTCCCATTCACAATTGCCACAAAAAAATAAAATACCTAGGAATACAGCTAATAAGGAAGATGAAAGATCCCTACAAGGAGAACTATAAACCACTGCTCAAAGAAATTAGAGATGACATAAACAAATAGAAAAACATTTCATGCTTATGGATAGGAAGAATCAATATCGTTAAAATGCCATACTGCACAAAGCAATTTGCTTTTCCTCTTAAACTACCACTGATGTTCTTCAGAGAACTAGTAAAAACTATTTTAAAATTCATATGGAACCAGAAAAGAGACCAAATAGCCAAGGCAATCCTAAGCAAAAAGAAAAAAGCCGGAGGCATCATGCTACATGACTTCAAATTATTCTACAGGGTTACAGTAGCCAAAACAGCACGGTACTGGTACAAGAACAAGACACACAGGCCTAAGGAACAGAATAGAAAACCCAGAAATAAGACTGCTCACTTACAACTATCTGATCTTCAACAAACTTGACAAAAACAAACAATGGGGAAAGAATTCTCCATTCAATAAATGGTGCTGGAATAACTGGCTAGCCATATGCAGAAAATTGAAACTGGACCCCTTCCTTACACCATATACAAACATTAACTCAAGATGGATTAACGACTTAAATGTAAAACCCCAAACTGTAAAAACCCTGGAAGACAGCCTAGGCAATACCATTCAGGACATAGGCATGGGCAAAGATTTCATGGTGAAGATGCCAAAAGCAATTGCAACAAAATCAAAAATTGATAAATTGGATCTAATTAAACAAAAGAGCTTCTGCACAGAAAAAGAAACTATCATCAGAGTGAACAAACAACCTACAGAATGGGAGAAAATTTTTGCAAACTATATATCTGACAAAGGTCTAATATACAGCATCTATAAGGAACTTAAATTTACAAGAAAAAAAGCCCTATTAAAAAAGTGGGCAAAGGGCGTGACCAGACACTTCTCAAAAGACATACATGCGGTTAACAATCATGTGAAAAAAAGTCCAACATCACTGATCATTAGAGAAATGCAAATAAACTCCACAGTGAGATACCATCTCACTCCAGTCAGAATGGCTATTACTAAAAAGTCAAAAAATAGCGGATGCTGGCTATTACTAAAAAGTAAAAAAATAACAGATGCGGGTTGTGAAGAAAGAACACTTATGCACTGTTGGTGGGCATGTAAATTAGTTCAACCATTGTGGAAGACAAAGTGGTGATTCCTCAGAGACGTAAAGGCAGAAATACCATTCCACTCAGCAATCCCATTACTAGGTATATATCCAAAGGAATATAAATGTTCTAATATAAAGACACATGCGCACATATGTTCATTGCAGCACTATTCACAATAGCAAAGACATGGAATCAACCTAAATGCCCATCAATTATAGAACGGGCAAAGGAAATGTGGTACATATACACCATAGAATACTATGAAGCCATAAAAAAGAATGAGATCATGTCCTTTGTAGGGACATGGATGGAGTTGGAGGCCATTATCCTTAGCAAACTAACACAGGAACAGAAAACCAAATACTGTATGTTCACACTTAAAAGTAAAGTAAAAGTAAATGAGCTAAATGATGAGAACATATGGACACACAGAGGAGAACAACACACGCTATCAGTAGGTGGAGAGTGGGAAGAGGGAGAGGCTCACGAAAAATAACGAATACTAGGCTTAGTATCTGCGTGATGAAATAATCTGTACAACAGACCTCCATGACACATTTACCTATACAACAAACCTGCACATCCTACACATGTACCCCTGAACTTAAAAGTTAAGAAAGGAAAGCTCCAGGCTTCACATTTGTATACCATGGGGTCTATATGAGAAAGAGTTTGTGTTTCAGAGTTTCCAGAAAAACACTGAGATTTATTCAAGTTTAGCAGGCATAGGTCATGCACTTACCCATAAACAGATAACATGGCCAGAAAGATGAAATGTTCTGACTGGTTTGTTCTAATTCATATGGTTGACGCATGGGTCTTGGAGAAAAGTAAATGCTACTAAAACCCATAGATTTCCAATGGAAATATGAGATTGTTTGAAAGGTGGAAAGAGAAATAGATTGTGAGAAGGAAAAAAGAAAGTGTCCACTACAAAGAATAAAGAAGAGATCCTGGAATCCTCTTTCTCTATAAAGAGAGAGAGGAAAAATAAAACAACAATGGGATAACTGTAAAGGAATGAAAATTAGGCCAGTATAAGATTTAAAAAAATTAATTTCTGTAATAGATGTATGGTTCTTAAGGATACCTAACTCTTCTTGAGTAAGCTTTGTAAGCTTGTGTTTTTCAAGAGATTTGACCCTCTCATTTGTGTAATAGAATTTATTGGCACAAAGTTGTTTATAATATTCCCTTATTATCATTTTAATCTCCATAGGCTACATAGTAATGTCATCTTTCATTCCTGATATTAATAATTTATGTCTTCTCTCTTTTTTTCCTGATTAGTATGGTTAGAGGTTTATAATGTTATCAAGGAACTAGCCTTTGGCATTTGTTTTCTGTTGTATATTTCATAGTTTTCTGCTTATCTTTATTATTTCCCTTTTCCCATTTGTTTTGGGATTATTTGCTCTTCTTTTATTAGCTCGTTCTCAAGAAACTAGCTTTTGGAATTTCTGTTTTCTGTTGTATATTTCATTGTTTTCCACTTATCTTTATTATTTCCTTTCTTCTGCTTATATTGGGATTATTTGCTCGTCTTTTATTAGTTTAAGGTAGAAGCTGAGATTTTTCTTCTTTTCCAATATAAGTGCTTAGTGCTAAAAATTTCCCTTTAAGTATTGTCTTAACACATCCCACAAATGTTGGTGTTTTGTGCTTTCATTTTCATTTTGTTCCAAATACCTTCTTAAGGATTTCTTCTTTGACCTATGGATTGTTTAGAAGTGTGTTATTTAGTGTTATGAGTTGAATTGTATTCCTCCTCCCAAAAGATGTTGAAATTCTAGCCTCCAGCATTAATGTGACCTTATTTGGAAATAGAGCTTTTGCAGATAATCACATTAAATGAGGTCATTAAGGTGGTTCCTACTTCAATATGACTGGTGTCCTTATGTATTCTTATAAAAAAGGCAAATTTGGACACAGACACACACCTACATAGAGAATTCCATATGAATATTGGAGTTATGTTTCCATAGGCGAAGGAATGCAAACCACTAGAAACTAGGAGAGAGGCATAGGATGGATTCTGCCTCACAGCTCTCAAAAGGAACCAAGTCTATTAACACCTTGATTTTGGACTTCCAACCTCCAGAACTGTGTGACAATAAACTTCTGTTGTCTAAGCTACCCATTTTCGGGTACTTTGTTACAGCAGCTCTAGCAAATTAATAAATTTAGTTTCCAAATATTTGGAGAATTTTCCAGATATATTTCTTTACTTATTTCTCATTTAATTCCATTGTGGTCAGATGACATGCTTCATACAATTTAAATCCTTTTAAATTTATTGATGCTTGTTTTATGGACTAGAATATAATCTATCTTGGTAAATGTTTCATGTGGATTTTTTTTGCTGTTGCTTGATGGTTTGTTCTTTAAATATCAATTAGGTCAAATTGGTTGATCATGTCGCTTATTTCTTCTCTATCCTTGTGAATTTTCTGTCTTGTTCTATCAATTATTGAGAGAGAAATATTGAAATCTATGACTGTAACTGTGGGTATTTATTTTTTCTTTGAGTTCTATCACTTTTTGCTTCATATATCTTGAAGCTCTGTTTTAGGTCTACAGTCATCTAGAACCATGATGTTCTCTTGATTCATTTATCCCTTTATCATGTGAAACTGGCCTGTTTATACCTGGTAATATGCTTTTCTCTGAAATCGACTTTGTCTAATATTAATATAGGCACTTCAGATTTATTCTGATTATTGTTATTATGATATATCTTTTTCATCCTTCTACAGGTAATTTTTTTTTTTGAGGGACTGATTCAGAAAGAAACTTCTACAGATACTTTTGACTTTTGTATGTTTTTATATTCAAAGTGAGTTTCTGGATGACATGGTAGCTCTGTTTTCAAGGAATTCTCTTATTGTTTTCCAGAATAGTGGTACCCATTTACATTCTCACCAAAAGTGTTCAAGAGTTCCCTTTTCTCCACATTTTCACCAACACTTGTTATCTATTGTCTTTTTTTTATAATAGTTATCCTAATAGGTGTGAGATCGAAAAAAGTTAAACTTGCAGAAGAAAAGAGTAGAACAGTGGTTGCCAGGGGCTGGGGAGTAGGGAAAATGGGAAGATTTTGGTCAAAGGGTACACATTTTCAGGTATAAGAGGAATAAGTTCTGGGAATCTAATGTACAGCATGGCAATTATAGTTAATAATACTGTATTGTATATCTGAAATTTGCTAAGAGAATAGATCTTAAGTGTCCTCACCTCCCCTCCCCATCTACACACTGGTAACTATTTGAAGTAATGGATGTGTTAATTAGATTGTGGTAATTATTTCACAATATATACATATGTCAAATAATCACATTGTATACCCAAACATATACATTCTTTATCAGTTATACTTCAATAAAGCTGAGAAATTTTTTAAAACATTAAGCAAGTTTCTTGTAGACAGTATATACTTAGGTCTTGATTTTTTATTCAATCTGACAATTTCTGTTTTATTATTGGAGTGTTTACACCATTTACATATGATTATTTGTATGTTTAAGATTAAATGTGTTTGTTTTATATTTGTTTCATTTGTTTTCTGTTGCTGTTTTTCCCTTTTCAGGAGTAAAATATTGTTATCTTACAAAAATGTTGAAAATCAAACTAAAGAGTATCTTAGTTCTGATGGAGCAAAAATAGAAATATAAATACATTATTTGAAGTTACAAAAGTAACCAAGAGAAAAACTTAGAATAATAACTATCAAACATTGGATATAGTATATGGGAGATAGGTGGAGGATAGTACAGAATGAACTAATTCTCATATTTCATAGAAGATGTTTATAAAAAATTATCTTAATAAGTCAAGAATACTATTTAGAATTATAAAGATCATCATTAGAAGAACTGAAAATAGAAACAATTAAAGAATCCCATTACAGAGTAGCACTGGATGGTTATATGGGATCATTCTTTATAGTTATAAGTTCTCCTGTATTCTTTGCCCTTTTAATATGTAAATGGTTTAGCGCAATACCTTTTAAATGAAAAACAGACATTGTAGAGAGTAGGAGGGTTAATGGACTAAGAAATATTAGTGAAAATTTCAGCTAATATTAAGGGCCTTTCTTAAAATTTTTATTTTCTACAAAAATAGGAAGGAATCTCACCTTGGGAAGCAGAGGTAGAAGGTATAATCTGAGTGTTCTCTGGGATGAATTTTCCTCAAATAAATTGACAAAAGAAGTACCATCCAACAGAAGGACTTTCAGAATCATCCATGGATCCCAGAATAATTTCCACCAATATTTTAGCTGGAGTAAATAGGTGCTCTGCTAAAACCAGGTGATATTAAACCATAGCAACGATAAGAATGAATTTAGATCTCATTGCCAGATTCCTGGAACCCCTGTCCCAGCTAAATGCACAGGTTTGCACTGAATGATTCATTAACCATGCAGTAATGCAATTCAGCTTTTTGAATTCACTTACTTCTTTATGCTGGAAGGGAGTACCTTATTTGTTTTTCTATTCTTAATTAAAACTGTGTGTCCTCTTTATGTACAATGTGATTTGTATTACTTCTTAAGATTTAAATGCTATGCTTAATTAAATTTTTTCTCTTACTTTTACAGCCCTACTCTTCCAATTATTCCCATTATCCCACCACCAGGCAGTATACTTTTTCTATGAGAAGCTTTGCTGTTTTAGATTATAAAACATCACTATCTACCTGGTCAGGGTGTAGTCCTGATACAGGTTAAAGACATATACAGAAATAACTAGATCAGTGTCCATGCAAATCTAAATCTCCAAAGCAAACAGAAATGTCATTATGTTACCAGTCTCTGCATTGTTTATCTCAATAGATTTCAATTGTACTCTTCCCTCGTCTCTTTCACTTTAGGAGTATCTGAGTAGTACATAAGGTAACCATAGTTACTGGAATAAAACTCCTTTCATGTGTGAAGGCAGAAGCTGTATATGTTTGAAGTGTTATTCATACCTCTATATTTTAAGATTGTTTAACAAATTGGACTTGTCTCTACCGTTCTGCTTCACATGAATTTCGTCATTATTTGAAAGGCATGTACTTCTTCGTCTGAAATACCTGCTGGTTCAATATTTGTAACATGTCCTTAATATCATATACAGAGGAAATTCTCCTCCTGTCTTATTGCCTGATGTTTTCCCCTCCATGGAACTCATTTCCAAGTAAATAGCCTAAGAAGTGGTTTTATGGGCATTAAACAAGTAATTCTTTGGCACATTAATTTTGAAAGCATGGGTTGACAACAAGTATGGAGAAAGAACAAATCTCAAAGTTGACATTTCTATTCTAGGGAAAAGAAGGCATTTATCTGTAGATTCTCTAAAGCAGGAAAATACATTCATTTAATAATAATATAGATGAAACATAAAGATTATTGAATGTCAGTATACTATGCAAAGGACATAAATGTTCTCATTTTTAAACAACAGCTTTGTAAAGATTTTATCATTACAATTAAACATCTCACCTAATAAATCCCACGGGCTAGAGTTTGAGTCTAAAAATCATCCCACTCCCCAACATTGCATCACTTACTGCCCTGATTTTTAAAAATAGTTACTAAATACCAATCTAAAAACTGATTTTTTAATTAAAGATTTTTAAATAGAGATTGGGTCTTTCTATGTTGCCCAGGCTGATCTCAAACTCCTGGCTTCAGCCTCCCAAAGTGCTGAGATTACAGGCGTGAGCTACCATGACCAGCCTACTAAATCCAATTTTTATATGAGGTACCTTATAGGGCACTAGAATTAAAAAAAAAAAAAACTTAGTTTTGAGAGATTTGATCTATTATCTCACTATGTTCTAGTAGACCTTTGCCTTACAATGATTTTATTTTATTTTCCTGTTTCTGAAATTTGGGTAGAAATTGTAAAAAATGGCCACTATTGATCTTGATCTTGTTTATCTCCTCTTCTCAAACTACTCAATTGGTTTGTTGTCATTTTGATGGAGGTGGTATATCTAAGAGGAATCAATTGATATGTAGTACTTGGTAGAGCAGTGATTATTGACAAGTTGGCAGGATTTTGCCTTACTACAATCCTCTCTTTCTCCAGTATGCTGAGGCAGGAACTGACCTCTCCTGCTAGATAACCTAAGGTGGTGGGAAAGCTGGCTGTCCACCACAACATCACTTTTCCAGGTTAGTAACAATGAGTTTGGGGAAAATTTTCCACACACTTGGTGCTTGAAAGTTCGGAGGAAGGGTGTTGTAGACAAAATGTCTAATTATTTTACCATCTCCACCTGCATGGAGGTTTTGAAATATTTCTCTGTGGCTCCAGGAAATTTCCCATCCTCATATTTGAGTTCTGGGATATTGCTGGTGATGCTGTCAGTGCTGTGTATTTGTTTTTGATCTTCTGTTGAGGGGAGTAAAGCCAGCTTGCTTCTACATCATCATTTTGGTGACATCATTATACAATTCTCTGTTTTTAAGAATTCAAGGAAACATGAAATAATAGTGTCCCAGTTCTTCCTACAACTAGCTGAGTGAACTTCAGTGTAATCTCAATATCCTCACTTACAAAAGATATTTAACAATACCAAACTTACTGGGTTTTGTGAGACTCTGGGGAGAACACATGGGTAAGAGAACTTTGGAAATTAAAATGCCCTTTATAAATGTCTGTTGTTATAATTGCTGCTAAATTTGGAAATGCATTTCCTCAATTTTATTGTTTTATTTGATCATTTCTTTGTATCACTATGGATGCATGCCTATTTGTTTCATACTTTGGGTTATAATTCAATACTACTTTATTTATTTTGTTGCTCAAGTTGTTTCTGCTTTGGCCATTAGGAACATGTTCAGATTGGCTTCTGAAATTCTAAGAATTTCACTGTGCTTTGGAAAAAGAAAAAAAAAAATATGTGGATGGTGGTACCTGGAAATAGAGGGAAAGCACTGGGCTGGGAACCAGGAGCCCTCAGTTCTAGTCTCAGTTCTGAACCAACCAACTTCATGACTTTGAGCCAATCACTTAACCTTTCTGGACCCAAATACCTAATGTGCTATAGCTTAGTAGTTATGTGCAAGACATAAAGCCAACCACCTTTGCTCATAGGCAAGTTTTTCTGCATATTAGCTATGCTAACTTGGGCAAATCAATTAACCTCTCTGTGCCTCAGTATCCTCCTTTAGAAAATGGGATAAAATAGTAACTACCTCATAGAGTTGTAAGGATTATTTGAGTCATATGATACTATACCTAATCTATTATGGACTGTGCCCAGCAGATTGTAAGTATTGAATAATATGGTAAAACGAGGACAATAAAATCTGTGCTACTTTACATCTGGGGGCACGGTGACATATGGGAAAGAGTTTGAAGAAGAATGGAATACTCCATCAAAGTATCGTTGCTGTTATAATGATGAGTAATAAACAATAACACACTATTCTATACCTACATTTCATTTTTCTTCAGATTGCACCCCCTTCACTTTTTTTTTAACTATTAACTAAACTGCAGACTTTATTTGGATTTCGCCAGTTTTTCCACTAAAGCTCTTTTTGTATTCCAGAATCCCATTCATTATATCATATTGCATTTAGTTTTCATGTTTCATAGGATTTCTGGTCTGTGACATTTTCTTAGACTTTCCCTGATCTTGTTCGTTTTGAGGACAACTGGTCAGGTATTATGTAAAATCGTCCTCAATTTGGGTTTGTCTGATGTTTTCTCATGATTTGTAGTGGAGATATAGATTTTAGAGAAAGAAAACCACAGGGGAAGTAGCTTTCATACCACATCACATCACATCAGGGGATACATGATATCTACATGACTTATCATTGGTAATGTTAACCTTAATAATGTGGATAGAGTGCTGTCTGCCAGGTTTTCTCTACTATGAAGTTACTACTTTGAGTCCCTAAAACTACTTCACACTAGGGATAGAGGGGAATTAAACTCTACCTCTTGGAAGGAGATATCTAAATATTATATCAATATGGATGCATGACTATTTATTTTATACTTTGGGTTATAGTCCAATACTACTTTATTTTCTTACTCAAACTTTTCCAGTTTTGGTCACTGGGAGCATGTTTAGGTTGGCTCCTGTGTTTCTTTGTCATATCCTCATCCTTTTGTTTTCTGAGTACTTCCTTGCTTTCTGGCACTATACAATGCTCCAGGCTCATCTTGTCTCACCCTGTCTTCCCTGCTGTAGCCCTAGAAAAAGTAATTTCTCCATGAAGCCCTTGTGTCTTTAATGTAAAATGGTAAATTTCTGACTGTTAACATGGTGGGAACAATATGGGAGCTGAGGTCTGGGTTTGATTCCTGACCCCCTGCACATAGCAACTGTGTAGCTGGAGACAAGTTCCCTCATTGTATAATAACATGGGGATAAGGAAATAGGACACCTCATAGCACTTAGCACAGTGCCTGGCACACAACGAGCACGAAATAAATTTCAGCATCGTAACGAATAATTAGCTTAGAACGCTGTCAAAAAGGCTTTAGAAATTTATTTCTTTGACACTACTTGCCACATTTGTCATTCTCTTCTTTTTAGCCTCAGAAATCTCTGCCAGAATGAATTCTAAGCCTCCTCGGGACATTTGCTTTTGCAGTTAATCCCTCTTTGTTTTCCCTTCATAATGTTTTTTCTTTTCTCCTATCAAAGTTAACATATATTTTCTGTGCCATTCACTGACTCTTTCCTCTGACTCTTGTCTAATTGTCTCATTTTCCTCTTTGCTAAGCTTTTAGAAAGAGGTGCGTAAATCAGCTGTCTCAGTTATTACTTTTTAACATTTTACTACAACTAATACATTAATTATTATAAGACATGTAATATAAGTATTCATTATTCATTATAAATAAATACTATTTAAATTTTTCTAATAGTTACCAAAAATCTTATTTTGATCTTTTCTATTCTGGTAAAAATATGCTCTTGAAGGTAATCAATGGCATCTTTAATCACCAAATGCAATAGCTACTTTTGTGTTCTCTATGGACATTTGTTAATACTCATTTTGGTACTCTTAAATTTTTTTCATGCTCAGAGACCATGTGTGGTAGATTAGATTATTATTTAGCAAATTTCACCTCCCCTGCCCCCTATCCTATTTCTATAGGAGAAATAGTATTCTCCTCATCTCCTTATTGATGTTGGATTTAGCCAATGATGAGTAGGCAGAAGTGACAGAGAATTAGTTCAAAGGCTAAGCCTTAAGAGATCTTTAGTGCTTCCTTCCACCCCTCTGGGAATCTCTAATGCCTGACAGGAGGAAAATGTGGCCACATAGCTACTGTCCCTGAGCTGGGGGGTGAGGCCTGTGTTACAGAGCTACTCCAGCCACTCACTCTGCAGCTACTCAGATCTACAGCCTGAAACAGAGTGGCCCTGGAAATTGTACACCCTTGAGTGTGAGATTTGAAGACTGGCTCCATTGATGGGCCTTCCAACTTTGAGCATCTGTGTCTTTTTGAACAAGAGCTTTCTATGGCCGTGGGAGTCCAACTTGCCCATGCTGATGCAAGCCAGAAATGCTGGGAAATTTACGTCCCTGAGAGTAGCCCTAAACCAATGACTGACAGGAATTTCTATGTAATATTCAGTTCCCTTACACCTTGGGTGGGATAATTCTAAGACTCACACTCTATACTGGCTTTTGTAGCTTCCCAGTAAATTGAGGTCCAAGTTCCCTAAGGGTAACTTGATTGCTAATTCACTATTAAAGCTGTCTTCCCTTCGCTGTGGGTCTTCCCTACTCCTTTTCTGGCATTTCTTATTTAAGAGCTTGTTTGGGGGGAACCATAATAGTACAGCAAATGGATTTGATTCATCCTGACGCAATGCTACCCAAGATGGCTTCCCATCATTCCAGGTATCCCCAAGAACAAAAAGCTCTAGCAGCTGAGAGGTTAGAAAGGGCTGTTACTGAAACTCTCAGCCTCTTCAGAGTTGTGGACAGAAGAAAAAACCCCTGAAGTACCCCAGCTCCAAAAGCTTATATGCTCCAACCCTCACTCCACCAGAAATCCAGCATTTGGCTCATTTGGTTGGCTGCCATATGGGTATCAACAACGAGACAGTGTTAGCCAGCAACACTATGATAGCCAAAGGGGATGAAAATAACCACTTTAAATAAAGAGGCACTTGTTTTTTTCCCTGTCTCTCCTCTATGCCTCTGTCAGTAGTCCTTGAAGTGGAATTTAAAAAAACCATGTCTCACAGCTGATTAAGCTCCTCTCCAATAGCTTAAGTTGTTTCAGTTTAAGCTTGTCTTGGGGGCAGTGATGAGATAAGTTATAAATCGAGTCTGAGATTAAAGCTTTAACCTGGGCTGCTCTTGAAGTAACTGAAAGCCACCAGAAGTTAATGGCATCTTTCAGGATATCCATTAAGTGATTCACTATTCGCCAGGGAAGACAGATATGACAGCACATGGTTGAAAGTAGTGATGGGAGAAAGAATAAATCGAGCCATATTTATACTCTTCTTCTCAATAAACCGGTTATAGAAGTGACTTCAGAGATGAATAAAACTCAAGTGCCTGTGTTAGAATGGTTCTAACCTCAAGAAAAAAATGTTTGTCAGAAGCTTATCTAATAATATTGAAGCATAATTCCAGCTCATGTCTCCCCATACACTGTCCCAGAGTGAAAGTCAAAATGCTTATCTGTGAGGATGCTCACCATTACATTGGAAATTCCCCTGATGAAAGCGCTGTGCCGAGGAAAATTGTTTGTGGTATAGAGAAACAGTTACTACAAAATCCTCAGTATTTTATTGTTGAGTTATTTCTACTCTTGAAGGTCAAGAACAAAATCCTCTTGGAAAAACAAGATGAGAGAGTGTCTGTATAGCTGTTCACAGTTCTTAACCCCATGTAAGCATATTAAGTCAAGAGAGCTTAGAATTACAGGGTTTAGTTGATCTAACCTTCCTACTGTCCTTAGAAGGAGAGAGGTATAATGGAGGGATTGAAGGGGATAGACTTACCATATTCTACAGTGTGAGAGTTTCACAAAGGTCTTTCACAAAATAAGATAGTTTTTGGAAAACAAAAAGAATAATAGGAGAGAAAATGCTTCCAAAAGGATATAGTCATACTGACATACAACATAAAATGTTTTACAGCTGGAAAAGACCTTAAAATGATGTAATCTAACCATCTATATTTTACACATCTAGAAGCATTAGTGCTCGATGCCAAGGCTATCACTTTTATTATCCACCACACTGTTATTTCAGAAAAAAACATATTTTTAGAATTGCAGCCTTATGATCAGGGTAACCAGCAACCCTCTGCCTTTAGGCCACTAGGAAAAATTACGACAATGACATGGGTGTAGATGGATCTGCTTCTTTTGGACAACCAGATTGCATGGACATTTCATCTCCTAGAGATAGAAAATATCACATTGCTTTAGAGATCACACTCTATAACAATCTTTACACTACCTGAAGGAAGAAGAAGAAAATGAGGGTTTTAAAGAAATGGCTTATTGTTGTATCTTCTGGATATGTAGAGGATGGAGGTAGGTACTTTCTAGAATCCTTGAGAGAAGAGGTAATGGAAACATTTAGACTGGGGTTTGTCTCAATTTTTGAATCTATGTATGTGCCCATGTATCATTTTTATCTGTTTCCCTGTAGTGATATTAGCAAGTTGTCCTTAAATTAGGATGCATCCTGGGCTTGCCTCTAGATAAAATGACTAAAAATTAATAGATATTTTTAAATCACACCAAACTCAAGGAAAAAAATAATAATCAAAATGTGTTTAGCCACAGAGCTGTATTTTGGGAGAGTATAAATAATAGAAATCTTCAAAATGGAAAATGTGATAAAAGGTTCAAAAAAAGAGAAAAGAGGTGGAATGAGGTCATAGATCCCCTTGAAATAAAAGAGGGGAATAGGAGGGAAGGTAGTCAGGGATTAAAAAATCCTCTTGGGGTGTTAACTGTCAGAAGGTGATGTTTGGAGGATGTCTGGTTCTTCTCTCTGCGGCCTCCAAATGCTTTGCCTCTTTTTGGTGATGCTCATCCCTTATTTTAAAATTCTGGCTCTATTTCTAAAGCCTTATTTATTGCCTTTGAAATAAGAGCATATTTCTTGCTTTTATGACACTTACTGGAGAGTGCGCACCTCAGTGAATGATGGTCTCTTTTTCTCCAGCCTTAGGATTTTATAAGCATGCCCAGAAGCTCATGTGTGATGTAGTTGGCTAATAAATATGATAAACACCATTTTTACGTTTTCAAAATTGGGCATATTGATTACACAAATCTTTAAAAGTATTCTTGATGGGAGAAACTGTTTCCAAGTAAAATTAGTCATTATTCTGCAGCCCCTTTTTATGGACACAGAAAATACGTCAAGCCCTGTGGGGATACAGAGTGTGAGACATAGACTCTCAGCTGCCTTACAAAGCAACCTGATTTTGCAGGAATGTGAAGTTTATGAGAAAGCTATCTTTAGAAGCACTGGAAAGCTAAAGAATATTTTACATTCAGACATGGCTCAAGAAAAAAAGTGAAAACCATTATGGGATTTAAAATTCTCATTTATTGTAGAGGAATCTAAACCAGAATTTTCTAAATAATAGACATGCCTCTCAAATTGAGAAGTTATTTCCCACCTGCTAAAATAGTAACTGGAAATTGTGTAAGAAATATAAGTTTTAAAATGGTTATATAAACATACTCAGGATCAAGAATAGTTGAATCTAGGAAAAAAGAACATTATGAATAAGGGATGTTCACACTGTTATTACAAACAAACAAAGTACAGGAAAATTCTAAGAAAGGGGCATTAACATATACACTCTCAAGAGTAAAACAGCCAGAGTGAAAAAATAAAAAATTGGAGAACAATCTTCGGCACAATTTCTCCCCATTGAAATAGCCCAGAACTGAATGAGATCTTTGAGGAAAAGGAGATGGCCCTCAAAGAAAATGTGAATTTATCACTGTTACTTGCAGATGATATTTTTTTGTCTGTTTCCATATCATACATTCTCACTGTTGCTATATCGGACACTGGATGACACACTGGAACTCACGGGGTATATGAGCCTTTAGGAGAAAGCTGAAGTGAAAATGATGAACAGTTGATGACCTTTTGCAATTGTAGGTGGCATAAATTACATTATTTTTAGGAAGGCACAGAAATGTTGTGAAATATGTTGTATCTGTCAAAAATCTTTCAGTTAAAAGTCACAAGAACCCAACTCAAAATAATTTAAGAAGATAAACCCCCAAATAAACAGAAGGTACAGTAGGTGAAGTTATGAAGAAGTTAGGGTTGTATTTAATGAAACCCAGGACTTCAAGTGTTGTCATCTATATTCTGTTTATTTCTCAATCTCTTGAAAGCTCTTTACATGTGTAGGCCAAGATGACACCAGAAAGTTGAGACTCATGTTCTGTTAGCTTAGTAATCATCTCAGGAATGAGAAGTAGTTTTCCCCATCATCTAGGGAGGATATAGATTAGTCTAGCCGAGAATAATATCCTCATGCCTGAATTAATAATTCATCCAGGGGAATGAGAGACTCTGATTGGACAGAGCTTCCAGTTATATATTTAATCCCACATTCTTAAATATAAGCAGACACCAAGTATTACCAGGCATCTGAGGAAAGCATATACTAAACAATACTGATACCCAAAACAACCTACCAGAAGAAAAGCAAGTTAGAGATTATAGTGACTATGCAGGGATAGTACAAAAAACCCTTAAGATCTATCACTAATATCATCAGAGAAGATGCTACAAACATAAAAGGAGAACATGATATTATAAAAATGAACATTCAGAAGATAAATACACCCTTAAAAATTAAAACAAATTATAACATGAATGAAAACCTCAATAATTGTATTGAGGGATAGATTTCAAGAACTCTTCCAGGAAGTATTTTTTAAAAAAAGAGATACAAAAATAAGACAGCAAAGAAAACTAAAGGACCAGCCCAGCAGGTCCACAATCCAAATTATAGGAGTTGTAAAAAGACAGAAAAGAACAGAGAGGCAAAAATCACCAATAAAATAATTCAAGAAAGTGTTCAGAATCATAGGATATGTGTTTCCAAATTGGAAAAAAGTCTCTCACAGAGCAAATAGGAAAATAGATTAAAATAAACATACCAGGACTCTTCAACAAGGAATTCAGGATTATGGGTATAAAAAGATCCTATATACAAATACAAATTGATGGAGGGAGGGAGCGAGGGAACGAGGGAGCGAGGGAGGGAGGGAGGGAGGGAGGGAGGGAGAGAGGGAGGGAGGGAGGGCGGGAGAATGAGCGTGTCACATACTAATAATCAGGAATTACAATAATTTAACACTTCTCAATAGCATTACTGTAAGCTAGAAGACAATGGAATAATGCTTTAAAAATGATTTCCAGGGAGTGACATCAGCAAAATGGCAGGGTAGGTGTTATCTGGACTCACTCTCCTCCACAGAATCACAACTAGCAAGATTATCCAGAAGCAAGATTACCACTCAAAATATCTCAGAACTTAAGAATGAGACTGTGATGGTCCCTTGAACTGCAGAACTGAGAAGAACCATGATCAGATGGTAAGGAGAATGGTTCTGTTTGACTATGATGTCCTTTCCCCAAGCAAGCACAGCATTACACATGGAGAATTCCTCTGGACTCATGATTTCAATAGTGGAAAAAGTGAGTTGAAGGTGGACATTTGGCTTCCCCAACATTCTGAGACTATATGCAGAAGGCTCACTTCTGTTTCATTCCACAGAAAGTACTGTGAGTGCCAGCATGGCTAAGCCATCTGACGTCAGCTAGAGACAAAGAATAGGGGTGGGGTTCACAGTGGCCAGTGCAGGACTCAGTGGTTGCTCTTCATTATGGCCAGAACAACACCCCACTAGAGAGGCCACTCAGCAGTGCCATACAGCAGGAGGCATGGTCCATGAGGCTCTTGGGCTCAAGCCCCTAGACAGCTTTTACCAGTATCTCAGGTATCCTCCTGGAGTCTTCCCTCAGCAGTTTCAGGTAGGGCATTATGCCAGCCTCAGATTCCTCATGTGACTTTCAGTGAACCTGGCACTCTCTGGTGCTGAAACAACTGCAGCTGTCATGGGCCTAGGGACCAATAGTCAGTCTGCTCAGAATTTCTGGACATTCCTAAAGCAGAAGGATGGTCACAAAGCCAAACTGTGAAAACTAAAATAAATACCTAATATTTTAAGATACAGACATCAGTGCCCGAGTGAAAGAAACAAGAATAATCGGGGAAATATAACCTCAGCAAGCAGACAAAATAAGATGCTGGTGATTGGCCCTAAAGAGATGAAGATGAATGATCTCCCAAACAAATAATTCAAAATAGCTGTTTTTAAAAAGTTCAGCGAATTTCAAGAAAAAACAGAGAAACAATTCAGAATTTTTTTAGAGACATTTAACAGAGAGATTGAAATAGTAAAAAACCCAGAAGTCCTGAAGCTGAAAAATACAATGAATGAAATGGAAATGCAATAGAGACTATCAATGCAGAACGGATTGAGCAGAAGAAAGAATCAGTGTACTAGAAGACAGGCTATTTGAAAACCTATAGTCAGAAAAGAAAATAGCAAAAAGAATAGAAAGGAACAAAGAAAGCTTATGTGATTTGTGAGATAGCATCAGAAGAACAAATATTGGAATTCAAAAGGGGGTAGAGAATAACAAAGGGGCAGAAAGTATATTTAAGGAAATAATAGCAAAAAAAATTCAAACCTGGAGAAATATATAAATATCCAGGTACATGAAGGTCAAAAGTCATCAATCAGATTCAATCCAAATAAAAGTACTACAGAACATATTATAATCAAATGGTGAAAAGTCAAGATAAAGAAAGGATTCTGAAAGCAGAAAGAAAAAAGAAGCAAGTGACATATAAGGGAATTCTAACACACCTAGCAGCAGCCTTCTCAGCAGAAGCTTATAGTCAAGGAGAGAGTGGGATGATATATTCAAAGTGCTATAGGAAAGAAATTGTCAACCAAGGAAACTGTACCCAGCAAAGCTATCCTTCCAAAATGAAGGAAAGATGACTTTCCTTGACGAACAAAAGCTGACAGAATTCATTACCACCAGATCAGTTTTACAAGAAATAATGGGAGTTCTTCAAATTAAAAAAAAGCGATATTAATGAGCAACATTAAAACAACTAAAGGTATAAAACTCATTGGTAAAAGTAAGTACACAGTCAAACTCAGAATACTCTAATAATATACCAGTGGTTATAAATCACTTATATTTTTAGTATGAAGATGAAAAAAAACTATTAAAAATAATAACTATAATAATTTGTTAAAGGAAAGGCAATAAAAATATGTAAATTGTGACATCAAAAATTCAAGATATGGTCATGGGAAGTAGAGTTAAAGTGTAGAGTTTTTTGTTTGTTTGTTTGTGATTAAAGTTAGGTGGTTATCAGTTTAAAATAAACTCTTATAAGATGTTTTATGTAGGCCTCATTTAGGTAGTCACAAAGCAAAAACTTGTGAAAGATACACTAAAAATAAAAATCAAGGAATCAAAATATACCACCAGGGAAAAATCACTTAACCACAAAAGAAGACAGTAAGATAGGAAGAAAGGAAGAAAAAATCTAGAAAACAACTAGAGAACAAGTAACAAAATGGCAATTGTAAGACCTTACCTAACAGTAATTACCTTGAATGTAAATAGGTTAATTTCTCCAATTAAAAGACACAGAGTGGCCAAATGGATTAAAAAAAAAAAAAAGACCTAGCTATGTGCTACCTACAGAAGACTCACTTTACCTGTAAGAAAACACATAGACTGAAAGTGAAGGGATGGAAAAAGATATGCCATGCCAGCAGAAACCAAAAGAGTGCAGAATTAATTACACTTAGAGCAGATAAAATAGACTTTCAAGTCAAAAATTTTAAAAGAGACAAAAAGTGTCATTATATAACGAGAAAGGGGCCAATTCAGCAAAAGGATATAACAATTGCAATTATATATGCAGCAAATATTGAACCACTTAAATATATAAAGCAAATAATAGTTATTAAGGGAGAGATAAGACTGTAATACAAAAATAGTAGGGGACATCAACATCCTAGTTGCAGCAAAAAATCAACAAAGAAACATCAGATTTGCACAGCAAAGAAAATAATCAACAGAGTGAAGATACAACCTACAGAATGGAAGGAAATATTTGCAAACTATATGTCTGATAAGGGATTAATATTTAAAATACATAAGGAACCAAAACAATTAAATATACACTGTTGATGGGAATGTAAATTATTACAGCCATTATGGAAAACAGCAAGGAGGTTTCTCAAAAATTAAAACTACCATAAGATTCAGCTGTCCCACTACTGGGTATATAGCCAAAGGAAATGAAAGCAGTACTATCAAACAGATATCTCCATTCTCATGCTTACTGCAGCACTATCACAATATCCAAGATATGGGATCAACCTGTGTTTGTTGGTAGATGAATGGACAAGGAAAACGTGCTATATGTACATAGTGGAATAATGTGCAGCCATTAAAAGGAATGAAATCTTGTCATTTGCAGCAACATGAGTAAGCTTGAAGAACATGTTAAATGAAACAGGCCAGGCACAGAATAACAAATGCCACGTGATCCCAAACATATGTGGAATCTAAAAAAATTCAACCTCAGAATTAGACAGTAGAAAGGGTGGTTACCAGAGGCTGGGATGATTGGAAAGGGAAGGATGATAAAATCTTGATCAAAGGACACATAATTATAGTTAGATCGGATAAGTAAATTTCAAGAGTGCTATTATACAGCAAGGTGATTATAGTTAAGAATGACACATTATAGTCTTAAAATGTAAAAAATGGATGTTATGTGATCTTACCACAAAATAGATATCTAAGTGAAGTAGTGCAATTTGTTAATTAGCTAAGGTTAACCATCTCACAGTGTATAATACTTCAAAACATCTTGCTGTTCACAAAAACATACAGTGTCATTTGTCAATTTAAAAAACATTTTAAAAATGATTTTACAACCTAGAATTCTACATGCAACCAAATTATCAGTCTACTGGGGAGATAAAAAGGTCTCCCAAACTTATCTACCATTTTATAATCTTTATTAGGAAGCTATGCAAAGTATGCTTTACAGTGAAGAAGTCCCCGAATACAGGACTCAGGAGAGCCAGCATAGTAGCGAGGGAAAGATATTCTTCAGCATGTCATTAGTGCAGCAGGCATAGAGGCAGCTCATCCAGAGTAGCACTTATCAGAAAGTACTGGGAGAGATTTTACAAGAAAAATGGACATCACAGAGCACCTGATGTGACTAAGGCTCTCGAGAAGAGATTCAGGCAGTTGCCAGAATGCATGGAAATTAAGTAATGTTTAATGCTAAGTATGTGGAAAACAAGCATTTCTATGCAATAAATGAGGCGATTATCAATCACAAGAGAATACAAACTTTATGAAAGGAAAAGTAATCATATTTTACTACAAACTCACCCATAAGTAGTATTTACATAGCCATAATAAGGTAAACAATAATAGTCTAACTAGAATTAAGATATAAGAATATTGAGAGAAGGGCAGAATGGTGACTGCTCATTTGCCACTGTGGGAAGTCAATTAATAATGCCTAAGATAAAATATCAAGAAGTAGCAATTATTGAAACAAATGTGTTATTTGGAGAAATAGAATAGTTAAATAAAAATGAATCAGCTGTAAGAAGAGAAAGTGGTTTTCACTGGAAGGGGTAAATGATATGGTGGCCATCCGGTTTTATATAAATTTGTAAAAACATTATATGTGCATAATATTGGCATTATGACTTTACACATAAAAATATCTTTGATAAAAAAATCAAAAAAAAATCTGCACTCTATTGAGTTCATTCTCTATTTTTAGAAATCCTAGGCTCCAGATCTCTTTGGGATTAATAGCTTTCATGTCAATAATTAGCTAAAAGAAGGTGACAGCAAATAGATTTTTTTTGGGGATGTAAATTTAGTAAGAGTGACACAGATTTAAGAAAGACTGCATAAAGCATATTGACAGGGAAAAAAAAATAATTTTATGCCACAGCCCATTTATTTACACTAACACTAAGACTTTTATTTATTTATTTATTTATTATTTTTTTGAGACAGAATCTCGCTCTGTTGCCCAGGCTGGAGTGCAGTGGCGCGGTCTCGGCTCACTGCAAGCTCCGCCTCCTGGGTTTACGCCATTCTCCTGCCTCAGCCTCCCGAGTAGTTGAGACTATAGGTGCCCACCACTATGACTGGCTAATTTTTTTGTATTTTTAGTAGAGACGGGGTTTCGCCTTGTTAACCAGGATGGTCTCGATTTCCTGACCTTGTGATCCGCCTGCCTCAGCCTCCCAAAGTGCTGGGATTACAGGCGTGAGCCACCGCGCCTGGCCGACTTTTATTTTTTTATAAAACAATATTCCATAGTAGATACATACTGAAAGACTATTATATTTTTCTTTTCTCTTGGAGACAATCCATAAAATTATATTATGGCAATTATCTAATAACTTTTATACTTTTATGACATATACAATCAGAACAATGTCTTCTACAATTTCTATGTGCTCAATAATGAAATACTCCTTTCTCTAGCCAAATTCTTTCTCAGAATCAACTTACTTTTATCAGGATTATCAAAATCTGTGAAATTAAAAAGAAGTCATCTATCTTATCATAGAAACAAAAATAAAATAGCTTTCTAGTCAGCTATACACCAATTATAGCCCTCAAATTGCTCACAGTCTCATATTGGCTGCAGAAACAGAAATGTAAGCAGATAAAATATAGACAATTATAAGAAAACATGGCCGGGGCCAGATGGGGGTGTGCGAGCAAAATAGAGGGTGTTTCTAACTTCCTGAGTGTGGGGGTGGGACATTTCAAGCAGAAAACCCCCTTCTGAAAGATCAGGAGGCTGGAAACCACGAAGCATGAGCTGCTGGTAGCTCCTGGCTCAGGATACAAATGGATACCTTTATAAGGAGATCCAATGCAAAGTAAATGTCAGATCATGAGGGGGCCATTCAATATTGAGAGGACACATTCAATAGAGTGCCGAGGGAGAAGGTGGTCCTGGGAGATGAAAACTGAACAAGAACAGCTGAGGTACAGGCTTGCGAACGAAGTTTAGAAGATAAGAAAATTGGGCAGACGAGTGGGTCTAGGAGAAACATCTAGATAGAGTAGGGAGTTATTCGAGACTCAGAGGTTTCTATACAGGACTCCTGCTAGGATTAGGTCTGAGCTGCAAGCAAAACCATTAAGTAGGTCATTTACTATATTATGCCTGCCCCTGAGTTTTTCACCTTTTTTTTTTTCCATGACAGGGTCTCACTCCTATCACCCAGGATGGAATGCAGTGGTGTAATCTCAGCTCACTGCAGCCTTGACATCCTGGGCTCAGGTGATCTCCCACTTCAGCCTCCCAAGTAGCTGGGACTACAGGCATATGCCACTACACCCAGCTAATTTTTTGTATGTTTGGTAGAGATGGGATTTCACCATGTTGCCCAGGCTGGTCTTGAACTCCTAGTCTCAAACGATCTGCCCACCTCAATCTCCCAAAGTTCTGGGAATACAGGCGTGAGCCACTGCTCCTGGCTTGTCACTGTTTTTTAAAAATTTATTTTAGTATTTCCCTTCCACCATGTGAAGACACAGCTAGATGATGCCATCTTTGAAGCAGAGAGTGAGTTCTCACCAGAGGACTGGTGGTACCTTGATTTGTGAACTTCCCAGCCTCCAAAACTGTGAGCAATAAATTTTTTTGTTTATATATTTTAAAAATTATTTCATTTTTAATTTTGGTATAAAACAAAGTATAAAAGTTCGCCTTTAGATCATTTTAAGTGTATAATTTAGTAGGGTTAACTATGTTTACATTATTACAAAATAGATCTCTGGAACCTTTTCATCTTGCAAAACTGACACTCTATACTCATCTTGTTCTCTTCTTAGATTTTCTCCATGTGGGAAGAACCACCAGATAAAGAACTAGCATCTCCCAGTTGAGTCCTCCCACTTGAAGGCATTTAGAACCCCAAGCCAGGCACTTTGAAGTTCTAAGTGTTGGGATTTTCTAATATCTCTTAGTGCATTGGAGTAGAATTGTCAAGTTTATTTCTTTTACTATTAGCACTTCAGAAAATATCTGCAAGGGGCTGCATGAATCACCATCTGGTTTGAAAGAAGATCAATATAGCTTAGTGTTCTCAATAAAATAAAAACAGGGAGCCAATTTAATTATTATGCTTCTGTTGAGCTTTCTATCCCCAAAGCTAATAACTTTTCTGTAAGGATCTCCACCTTGATTATAGCCCATGTTATATAAAATTTAGAATTCAATAATGTTGCATCCGACTTCTGGGAGTCGGCTTGGCAAACACATTTTTATTAGCTAAAAGTTCTGGTGAAGGCAGAAGCTCTGACAAAAGCAAGAGAGCGAGTGAGCAGGCAAGTAAACAAGTGAGAAGGCAAGTAAACAAGCGAGAAAAGAAGGAAGGGAGGGAGGAAGAAAGGGAGAGAGGGAGGGAGGGGAGAGAGAAAAAGAGAAAAAACAACTAGACACTGGAGTAGAGGGTTTTAAAGAATTTCTTTCAATACAAACAAATTTTCCCACAAATTAAAATGAGAAGTGTTCATTATAGCACAAGTCAGCTTTACTCCACTCTGTCTCAGATATTGTGGCTGCATCTCTGACAAATGTGTTTAAACTACTGGAGCTTCTGAGTAAATCTAGTATGCTGGCTGTGATCTCAGTCAGCTTTATTTTGTCCATCATCTTTGGCACCATTTCTCCAGACCCTCTCTATGATTCATTAAGTAGGTGAGGGAAAGAGAAGTAATTATGGGAGGTGACAGTACCCTCTACATTTCTCCTAAAACCTGGTGTCTCAGGCATTAGGGAAAGTCTGAAAAGCAGATTCTGAGATGGGGATTAGCACATAGGAAATTTTTTGGGACATGGTCTTAGAATCAACATGTGGGAGGGAAGGGAAGGAATCAGGCTGGGTGGAAGAAGTTGGGCCTCAGACAGTCACAAGAGGATCCCAGGGTGGTCACCCTAGTATCTCTGGAGCTGGGATGGCTTTGCAGAGATATCCTGAATTGCAACTAGGAATATCTTTATGCCCCTGCATCAACCATTCATTGGATAGGGGATGTCTCCCTGCTACCGAAGGAAACATAACCTCGGATGAAGTGATTCTCCTCGGCCAAGAACAACTTCTGGAGTGGGACTCAGCTGTGATCTGTCAGTCATCAACTTTTTTAGGAGCTAGGGGAATGAGTTCTTTAGTCTCCATGAGGGGGAATTAATTTTGCTATAAGTTACAATCTGAGCTCTCAGGAATTCCCTGCATCTTGATGGGCCCAAGTGTGGGCCCAGTTAGTCCCCACAGAGCAGTCATCTTAGACTTTAGAACCAAAATCCCAAGACAAAATGGCCCCTCCCCCAACAACTGCTGCCAAATTCTTGGCATTTGGGGAAATTTTGGCCAACCATCTGTCTAAGGAACTGTTCTAATCCTTTGACAAGAGTATATCGTCATTCAGATGGTACGAACCCTAGTGGCTCCATACTCATCTTTCCCCGTTCATTTCATGCACTTTGGGGAGGAGCCCTAACCAGGTCAAGGGCACACAATGAACATTGGGAGGACAATAGCCATTTCTGCCTACTAAGGCAAGTATAACCCACTATATGCCAGCAGCAAGTGCTCAGGAGTCAGCCAGGCTATGTTCTCATCTACCCCTGACCTCGTGGGCAAGTTATTAATAATGCCTCTGAGCTTCATTTGTCACAAATGGGACTAATAGTGCCTACTCTTTAAGGTTTTTGTGAAGATTAAGTGAAATTTGGTAGATAGATACATACATAGATAGACAAAGATATAAGAGACATGTTGAGAGGTAATATATCTTAATGGTTAAAAATTTACATTTTCTTGGTTTTATATTTTTGGCTCCACTGTTTACTAGCTATATGTCACATGTCTCTGGGATAATTATAGCATCTCTATACCTTAGTTTCCTTTCCTATAAAACAAGTCATAGTGAGGATCAAATGAAATAATATATTTAAATTACTATGTCTAGTGCTTAACACACAGATAACTACTCAGTATATGTTAATTGTTGTTATTCAGAGTTCTGGCACATAGCAAGTGTTCAATAAATTGTCTATCATTAAGATGGAAGTACAATTACTTCAACTAGTGCTGATCATCCATCATCTAAACTAACCATGTAGCCAGCCCCCATTCCCATATTCAAACTTCTAAAATATTAGAGATTTATGAAATCAGGAGAAAACCCATCAAAGAATCCCCGTCCTTCCAAAGGTTTTGATGTTCAGTGTATCTCATTGCTATTAATGACATACAACTTGGAATCTTGCTGTAATCATACACATGAAAATTGTGGTAGTTGAGAAAAAGTTGAAACGTTTGTTTCTGTATTTTTGTTTTAAGATATGAAAGCATATGGGAGTCCTGTTGGGCACAAATGGCTCTATATTTTCTAAATCTCTCTAAAACAAAATGTGTAAGTCAGAATTTTCTGCTCTAAATTCCATATGGCTTTAATTAATTCACAGAGTGAGTAAATGTATTTTCCATTTAATGAAAAAGGCTTTTGGCAGTAGGACCACTTACTCTGCACTAGTTAATGGAGCATTAAGAAAAAGACAGAGAAATATTAATCATATTTGAAAAGATGGCTAGCTTTAAAGTTAGGCTATTAGCCACTTATAGCATCTCTCACAGAAATAATACAACATACTCAAAGAGAACACTTGTCCTACTATTAATACTATCATATTCACAAATTAATAAGTCACGACATTCTCCAAAATATCTCTAATTCTCTAAAAATAAACAAATAGAAAGCCCTATAATATCCTACTCCTAACCAATGCTATCTTTCCATTTAAAGTATCTATCTTATAATTTCAAACATGAGACTTTACCAGTTGTGTCTGCTCTGAGCAAAACAAAGTAGGAATATTAGGATTCTTTGTCACAAGATTTGTAGGAAATATTGTTTATTCTTAAAAAAATAAGGAAACAGTATATTCCCTTAACAACAAAGGTGTCAAATGGCTTAAAGGCGGCTTCCTTAAAAAGTACTGCCTTAAGAGACTTCTTTCATATACTTTTGATCCGTATCCATATAGTAAGGGTACTACACATAACACCAAGGTTATTTCATCCCTCAATTTATAAAGATTGGCTTTCACACTGAACACATGGGACAGTGATGAATACTGCTTCTTTTAGAGCAGATGGGAACATCCTGGCAGTCAGAAGCTGTATTTGGCAAAGTATGTGAGAAGAGTTTTTGAGGCATGAGATGGTGTTGGATGCATTCCAAGATATTGCACACCAACCCATTGAGGTAAAAGAGATGTATCCGTTTGCTAGGGATGCTATAACAAAGTACCACAGATCTGGTGGCTTAAACAACATAAATTTATTTTTTCACAGTTCTGAAGGCCAGAAGTCCAAGATGAAGGTGTTAGCGGGGCTGTTTTTTTCTGAGGCCTCTCATTTTGGCTTGCAGATGGCTGTTTTCTCTATGTGTCTGTGTCTGTGTGTCATCCCTCTGCCTGTGTTTTCTATGTCCTAATCTTCTCTTCTTATAAGAAAGTGCTGCTTGAGTCCAGGAGTTCAAGGCTGAGCAACATGGTGAACCCCCGTCTCTACAAAAAATACAAAATTTAGCTGGGCGTGGTGGTGCACTCCTGTAGTCTCAGCTACTCAGGAGGCTGAGGCAGGAGGATCACTTGAGCCTGGAAGGTTGAGGGTGCACTGCAGTGAGGAGTGATGGCATCACTGCACTCCAGCCTAGGTGACAGAGTGAGACTCTGTTAGAAAGAAGAAAAGAAAGAAAGAGAGAGAGAGAGAGAGAGAGAGAAAGGGAAGGAGGGAGGTAAGGAGGGAGGGAGGAAGAAAGAAAGAAGGAAAGAAGGAAAGAAAGAGAGAGAGTACCAATCAGTCATATCAAGTAATGACTGAATGACCCCATTTTAATTTAATTACCTCTTTAAAGACCCTATTAATAGTCATATTCTGAGGTACTGGAGGTTAAGGCTTCGCCACATGAATTGGGGAGTGGGGCACAATTCAGCCCATAACAGAATAAAATAAGATTCCTTTAGTTTTGGGATTATAACTGTTCTTCATTCACTCATTCAATGCAGTTATTCATTTATTGAACAAATAACTATGAATCTCAGCTGTAATAATTGCAATTTAAGACAGATATGTAGTGTGATGAAAACTTATGTTAGGATTTAGCCTGGTCACATAGATGAACGAAAACATCCCTAAGGAAGTAGCAATCCATCTAAGATCTGAAAAATTAGTAAGTGTGGAACAAATGAAAGGGGGAAGGAAGTGTTTTAAGAAGAGAAAACAGTATATACAAGGACCTCATGTTAAGGACTATGTATGAAGGAACAAAAGAAAAGTCACTATGGCCAGACCAGTTTGATGAAGGGAAAGTCTAGGACAAGATGAGGCTGAAGAAACAGGTAGAGGCCAGATGGGCACAATCTTGTGGGAGTAGATCTCATGTCTACTTGATGAGTAATGAAAAGCCTTTAAAGTGTTTTAAATCTGAAGGTGGGGATGAGGGTGGAAATAATTATACCACTTTGACTGTACTGTTGGTAATGAATCACAGACTGGTAGAGGGCAAGTGGGCAAGCAAGTTAGGAGGTGTTTGCAGAGGTTCAGAAGATGGTAAGAGACAGAAGTCAATGGTTTAAAAAATATTTAGGTAGTGAAATCAAAAGGATTGAATCAATGATGGGTTAGACATGTTGTGGGATGATGATGAAAAAGAGGGATGAATTGAGAATGATTACTAGGTTTCAGCTTTTCAAAGCTGAATGGATATTGTTAACGTCCCAGAAATAGAAACCAATAGGATGGTACAGGGTGTTGGTGGAAAAAATCATATTTTCTTTTGGATCATGTTGAGTTTGAGATGCATTTAAGATATTGAAGAGACATAAACTAGAACATTAGATATGCAAATCTGGAATGCAGACCAAAGGTTTGAGCTGAAGATACGAATGTGTGACTCATTTCCTTATGAGTGGTAACTGAAAATGAAGAAGTAGATGAAATCAGTTAGAGAAAATTTAGAGTAAGAAGAGTAGTTGCAGAATCAAGCCTTGAGGAACTTCAACACTGATGAGCCTGCAAGGTAAACTAGGCAGAAATAGGCAGAGAGGTAAAAGGAAAACCAATGGTATACAGTGTCAAAGTGTCAAGAGCATGTTTCAAAAAGGTGGATACAATTAATTTGTGTAATGTCGCTTATAGACTAAGGGTTGAAAATTCCCTTTGCATTCATTGACATGGAGATTTTCTATGATGTGATGGAACAGAACCCATGTGGGAGTGGTTGGAGAGTGAGGAGAGGAGATGAAATGGAAGTGGATATGTTGGATATGTCTTAGGTTGAGCTCCTCCAAAAGCAGATCCTAGGACAAGAATTTGAGTTGAAGTGGGTTTTGGGGGAAAGACAATCCTAGGAAGCAAGAGTAAGTGAAAAGAGAAGGGAAGGGAAAGGAAGGAAGAGAGTAAAGGGTGAGGTACTGAGCAGATTGTTGCTGTGGTTAACTGAGATTCAGCCCTGCTGGGGACCTCTGGGACACAACGTAGAACACACCTCAGAGTTAGGCTTGTCCTCACTCAGGGACTAAGACATGCATATTTATCCTCCAGCTCCCACCCATCATTGGCTGAGAGATATTCCCAGGGGTACAAATTCCCATAACCCTCTGGAGTGCCTTGCACTAGACTGGAGAGAAGTCCCCAGGTAGGGTGTCCTGGCAGCTTAAAGTATTTTTTAATGGCAAAAACCACAATTACTTTTGCATCAACCTAATAAGATGCCACTGGACTGGACTGGAAGCTGAGTGCTGAGAGGAGTTGGGTGAGGCACTGATTTCATCTGCCTTCAAATAGTATGGATAACTCAGGAAGTTTGGAGATGAGTACAAGGAAGATTTGAAGTTGGCTAGATTAAGATGCAAGGTTAGGAGTGATTATTTTGTTGTTTTAAAGGGTGACGTTTAAAAGTCTATGGGAAGGAAATAAATGAGAGTGAGAGGATGAGCATATAAGTTCTAAAAAGGATAATCAATTTGACAAACTGACTACTCATCTTTGGGGCCATTGTTAGATATATCAACTTCTGCACTTTATGTTTTCTTCACTCCCACGCAATCTGTAATCATGATTATTACCTATATGTATTAATTGGCAAAAATTTAGCAAAAATATAAAAATTATTACATGCATCAAATGATTTATTGTATAGTTTTTAATCTAAAACAACATGCTGAGAAGCTAAGCAGGAAAGACTAAAGGATGAGGCATGCTTGGCTTCTTTAGACAGTATTTAAGTAATACTGATATGGAAGAATTTCATTTCCAAATGGGAGTAAGAGATCAACATATTCCCTCATAATGCTACATATATTCTTCTAGGTGATTGAGATACATTAAAAGATGATGTAAGCTGAATTTTTAGATCAGTCTTCAATTTACAATGAATTCTTTAGTTTCACTATTGAGTTTGTCCTCTGCCAAAATACCTTATGTCAGAGCCAGCAAAAGCTTTTAGTCTCTGCTTATTTGCATTCCATTTCTTAAATGTAGCATATATCCCGTCAAATAAAAAATGTATTTGGTGATTTGCAACAGTTCTGAATACTTGCCGATCTTAGACATTATAATACATTGTTTTATGGAACAATTGTAAAAGTTTATCCAGTAAAGTTTATCTTAGATTTTGATTTTAGTCTTTTCATTTCCATTCATAATTTATTTATTCAATAATTTTAATAAGTATTGATTGAATGCCAGTCAATATGTGTATTTAAGATATAATAATGAGTCATAAAAATACAATAAATAATTCAGGTATGTTTATATGAATGTAGTTCAGCATTCATCCATTCACTTCTTCATTTGTTATGTCTTTTTTAGGTGATACAAGTCACAGAAAACCCAACTAACATGAAGACATTTACTATTTGTTACATGAAGTCTGTTGGTAGGTGACCCAGGATTAGCTTGGCAGTGTAATGATGTCATCAAGGAGCATGCCTTTACCTTCCTTGTTTATATTGGCCCAGCTCTAAACATAACATCCTCAAGACAATATCCAAAGCAGGAAGTGGAGGGATGAGCAAAAAGCATTTTCTTTATATAGATTTGAACTTTTGCTTCCCCAGAAGCTCCCCTACAGACTTTCCATTCCATTTCTTTTGTCACACTGGGTCACACACTCATCGCTCAACATATCGCTGACCAAAAGAGAATAAGACTGGTTTTATGGTTTAGATCCATCATGGTTCACCCCCAAGTTATGGACCCAATTTTGCCTAGGTAAAATTAGAGTTTTGATAGGTATGAAAAAGAGGGAATGGTCTTGAGTAGGCAGTGATAGATGTCTATCACAGGCGTATTCTCATAACTTTTTTTCTAAACACAATAATCAATATTTATTGAATACATTCTAAACACACACAAGCACACACACAATACACATGAGGTTTTATGAAGAGATTGCTGCTGTGGTTGCTATGGATATTGCCTGTTGTTACTAGCCAAGGAGTAGAACTGTGCCCTCCTCATTATTTAGACTGCCCTCTTGGGAATAGTTACGTTGTAGATTCCACTGTACAATGTTTTCATCACATAATCATCAGCATGAGCAGTACAATTCAGCCAAGTATCTAGAATTCAAGGGCTATTTGACCACAGGATTAGGAATCTTTGTCTATAAAAATGTATTCAAAACAACTACACAATACTATTATGTGGCATGAAGAGAAATAAAAATCCCTTTTTCTCTGCAGTCTCTGACCCTTTCAGAAATTGTATAGAGTCACCATCTCATTGCATCCTTTCTTGTTTCCATGATTATCACAGTGCTTACACATTTAATTCTCTAATTGCCTTTATTCGTTTTAGTTTGTTCCCCAATCATTTCTTCCTTTGCTCCTCCTTGCATCTTTGTCATCTTTCATCAACCATCTCAGAGCTCCATTTTGTGCCCCATATCTTTTGGCATTTGCTATTCACCAACTTCTAATCTGTCAAAAAATAGTAAATACAAACACCTACATACATGCTTAATGCAAGGTGATTCATGTTTATGACAGGAATGAAGAGGATTTATATCAATGGAGAAAAGCACTGAGTTTAGTAACATGTGCCCTGCAATTAGACTGCCCAGGTTTTGATCCCCTCCCTATCACTTATGAGGAGTCCTGGGAAAGTTTCTTAACTTCTCTGGGCCTCAGATTCTTTATTTGGAAAACAGGAATAATAACAGTACCAACCACATGAGGTGGGTATGAGATTAAATAATATAAAAGCACTTAACACAATCTCTGGTGCATATTAAGTTCTCAATTAATCCTAATTATTATTATGTCTGCAGATAGGAGTGCATGAGAATTAATGAGGTCTTTTTTTTTGATATTGTCTTATTTTGTCCACATAGGATGAATCCATATATCACTTTTACAAAAAATAAGATAAAGGTGAAAGGATTTTTAAGTTTTTTAAAATCTGGAGAGTTGGGTTTAAAATAAATAAGTAAATAAATGGCATTCCTATAAGTAGATTGCACTTGAATAACCAGGTTTTTACCTGCTTATCTTCCGTAACCTCAATATTTCCCATACATTCTATGTAATCAGCATTACCTCTACTCTTATTTGAGGCATGAATACCTGTAATCTTTGGCTGCTGTTAGCTTATGATTTGAAATAAGGTCATATCTCTTATAGGACTTTCCATAATGAATGTATTCTTAGAGAGATAAGTATAATAAAATCTAAACAGTCCTGAAAACTCGATAACACTGAGTTTTTACTCCAAAAGGATGTTCATTTCTGGATCCAGACTCCCAGGACTATCATTAACCCAGAATATCTTACCCATTTTTAAAATCACTTATGCTTACAACGAAGTTAATTATAAAATCATGAACTTTGCTAAACTTTCCAGAATCTAGGATTCTTCCATGTGGCAATTATAAACAAGACATTGCCTAGATGCCTGGGGTCCTACAACAGTCATCTAGGTCTGCTCATATCTTGGTCCTGTGGTTCTCTTGGAAGAAGATGACATAGTGATGAACTAAGAGAGCAAGACGACTTTCAATTGAATTGCTCTTCTATCATTCACATCTCCACTCACATACTATCTTTTATAGAGATGCCTTGGACTGTAAGCAATAGACAAACTAACTCAAATGAATTAAATAATAAGGGAACGTATTTATGTCACTTAA
The DNA here is from genome assembly GCF_000951045.1 of Mandrillus leucophaeus. Lineage (NCBI taxonomy): Eukaryota > Metazoa > Chordata > Mammalia > Primates > Cercopithecidae > Mandrillus > Mandrillus leucophaeus. The sequence continues at coordinate 164,695 of NW_012101857.1, read as the reverse complement.
TAAGAAGTCTAGAGGTAGTGTGACTCCAGAGTATACCAATTAAGTGATTCAGAGATTTCTGGGACTCAAATTTTTTTCTATCTTTTCGCTTTTCCATCTTCAGTCTTCCCTCTCATAGTTGCAAGAAGCCTCTAGCTTCACACCAAGTGAAGGCTCCAAGCATCACTCCTCAAACATCTGAAGGCTGAAGGAGACAATATATTTTCCTCATGCCTTTGTGTAAAATGGGGGACAATGGTTCCAGAAGTCTCCAGCCAACTTTCCCTTGAATCTCTTTGACCAAGATTGCCTCACTGTCCCAATCCTAAACCAATTGCTGGCAAGAGAGATAGAACCGCCACAATAGGCTCAAACCAGTTAAGATTTACCCCTTGAGGTGGAGATGGGCCTGCCTTTCACTAAACCATATGGACACTTGCCTTAGAGGGAAACCAGTGTTCTTTAAGCAAAGAAAGGAGTGGTAAGGCTCTTGTGGAGCAATGAGCAGTGCTATGTAGACCTTCCATGGCCAACCTAAATTTCACCCCACATCCTCAATTTCTTCCTCACTATCTTGCTCTTTTTTTCCTTTATACTTCTTATCCCTTTTAAAAACTGTATTATTTGCTCCTTGTTTATTTTCTTTCCCCATCACTGTAATGTAAGATCTGTGTGGGAAGACAGTTTGTCTGAAGGTGCTCAATAAATATTTGCTGAATGAATGAACGTTGTTGTCCAACAAAATCTTCCCAAAATGGTCTTTGTGGGGATAAATTCCAGAAAAAGTGGGATAGTGGCAAGGAGGGAAGCATTAAAACAGGCAGGGTGTGAGACAGACTAAGATAGAATCACAGTTGCTTTTCAGTTTATTGTCTTACCTTCAGGCAATTCTATATCTAAATTCAGCTTCGCAGCTTTAGGGAGGCTTCAGGTTTAATCAAACCATCTTGGGTATGCTTTGTGCAATGTAACCTGATAGAAACCTGAGTAATTGTCTGTTGTTGTTGTGGTTTACAGCTACCCAGAACAAAGCTTATCTTTTCTTTGCTAGTGAACACTCAAATTACTTTGGTCTTTTGGTCCATATCCTTGGACAAATATGGATGCTGATAACACATCATATTTTAATTTGCTGGATTTACTACTACTGTAGAAAGAGATTGTTTTGTCTCTTGCTGAGAATTTCCACAAATAATATACCAAAGAATGTTAACCACAGATTGTGGGTACACAAACAGTAAGGAGACTATAGAAGATTCCTCAATCATGGAACTTACTTTACAATAAAGATAGAGATATGATAGTTCACACCTACCAAATGTAATGACTGCAATTCCGAGAAAATAAAAGGGTTAGAAAAAATGAACATTAGCTGGGTACGGTGGCTCACTCCTGTAATCCCAGCACTTTGGGAGGCCAGGGCAGCAGGATTTATTGAAGCAAAAAGTTTGAGACCAGCATAGGCAGCAATGCGACATTCCATTTATAGATATATATATTTATATATATTATATAATTGTATTGCACAATATCATATAATATATATTATATAATTGTATTATATATTATATTATATTGTATTATATTGTATTATATTATATATTATATTAATTGTATTATATATTATATAATTGTATTACATAATATGTAATATACATATTATGTAATACAATTATATAATTGCATTACATGTTATATAACATATATTATATAATTGTATTACAATGTAAAAATATACAATAGAATGTAATACAAAATACATATATTATATTATATTGTATTATATATATTCACTAAAGTATATGGACACTTGCTTTAGAGGGAAACCAGTGTTCTTTAAGCAAAGAAAGGAGTGGTAAGGCTCTTGTGGAGCAATAAGCAGTGCTATGTAGACCTTCCATGGACATATATGTTATATATAATATACATTATGTATAATATATAATATATGCTATATAATATATATTACATATGTTATATATAACATATGTTATATATTTAATATAATATATAAATTTTTTACATTTTTATATATAGAAAAATGTACACAAATGGCAATTTATTCCACTTTATAGAAAGTTTTAAAGGATATCATTTCATGTTTTCCACTCAAATAGTAGCAGGCAATGATATACTATTATTCATCTTTTATTTTTTCCTAAGTTGTCAAATGAAGATAAAATATTTCAGTGAATTAGTGCAACTGCTTTGCAAAGATACAATAGGAGCACCCTGTTACCTTTCAGGTCTCAGCCTCAAAAGAGGTTTCCTTAGAAAGTCCTTCCTGACTCTCCTATCTAATGTTATCCTCTCCTGTCCTCCCCCATCATATCATCTTGTTTTATTTTCTTAGCATTTTTCACTAGTTGAAATCATTGTTTATTTATTTCCTAATTTATTTGTTGTCTATCCTCTCTTGCAGTAGCCCTGGCACCTAGACCAGCACTTTAGCACATGGCAGGTGCTCAATCATTATTTAAGGAATTATGTATTCATCAGCTGTCTTTTTTCATATTGATCATAATTGCCCTCTGAACAGCCTTCCTTTATCATTCTTCTCCTTGTTTCTGCTGCCTTTTATAAAGATATTACCTTAAACATCTTGTGAGATGCCAATTCCTTAAAAAGTTAAACATAGAATTGCCACATGATTCAGCAATTCTACTCCTAGGTATGTATCCAAGAGAAATATAAACATATGTCCACACAAAAACATGGGGCATTATTTATAGTAGCCAAAAAGTGGAAACAACCCAAATGGCTATTAACTGATGAATGCATGAATAAAATGTAGTCTATCGATACAAAGAAATATTATTTGGTAATAAAAAGGAATGAAATACTAATACATACTACAATATGAATGAGCCTTAAAAATATGCTAGGTGAGAAGCCATTCACAAAACGTACATACTATATGATTCCATTTGTATGAAACATCCAAGAAAGCAAATATGCAAGATGGAACATAAACTAGTGGTTGTGTAGGGCTGGGAGTTCTGGAAACTAGGAAGTGACTGCTAATGGGTGTGAAGGTTTATTTTTTTCCCTTTAACTGACAACATGGAATTCTTTACTCGTTAAGTTAACCTTCACAAATGAAAGCAAGGCACAAACATTCCTTTCTTTCTCTTTTATAAAAAGGCTTTCTTTTAGAGGTAATAAAAATGTCCTGAAATTGATTGTGGTGGTGGTTGCACATATCTGTGAATATAATAAAAACAATTGAATTCTGCACACTAAATTGGTGAATTGTAAGGTGTGTGAATTATATTTCAATAAAGCTATTATACTTAAAAATGTGGGAAGGGAAAGAGAAAAGGTAAAATCCAGACTAGTGATTTTAAAAGACTCTATGAGAGAGAAAAATTTAAATGAAATAAGGTATAGAGGTCATTCTTTGCTTTAATTCATTTAACAAATACTTATTGAGGCATACAAACAGTATAGATGTGACTTTGTTATAGAGAAGCAAATCATCATTACTATCTGTAAGAATAACCAGTTCCACACTTCACACTGAGCAACAACCAAGTGCTTTATGGGACCAGGAAGGCAAGTACTCACAAGTGGATGAAACTACATTACATTTTGAAGTTGAGATATATAAGAAAATATTGCCTATCAACACCAAGCCTTGCAACACAGACTGGAGAAATTGCCAAACTTTTTGGAAAAGATAAAATACATTTCAAAGGTATGAGAGGCCACTGTCATGCCAATGAGGTGCTATTGTTAAGGAGCCTAAAATCAATATGTCAGAGACTTCCTGCTGACTCTGAACAGAAGCTGATGCTAAACTTCTAGGGACATATAATTGAGTAGAGGAAATATAAGAGTCAAGTAAACAATGCTAACAAAACCCAATGTTCTTTAGTGTGCCCCACAATTATACTGTCAATATTAAAGATCAGAAAAAGTTCCTTCTACAACTAAAATTTGAATTCATAACAAAACATTGTTTCAATTTAATTGCCAGTGTTTTTAAACAAATTTTAGTGATAAATAATAAAGATTTTTGATATCTTTGATTTATCAAAATATATTATATCCAGAAAGTGTTCTATAAAAACTTCTGTGTTACAAAAAACATTTTAACAAAGTCTTAATACACAAACAATAGACTTGAAAAACTTTTATGTAACACAGAGAACAGATAGTGGTTTAGTATAAATAACACACAAAACACTCTTAAAAATTTTCAAAAAGGAAAAAAATAACCTACAAAAAGAATGGATGAAGAACCTGAAGAGACATTTTCAGGAGGGTAAATTCATTTGGCCAAACAAAAATATTAGGATAACACTTTTTTAAATAACAAATATCATGTTATATTTGTCAGACTGACAACAATTTTAAAGGCTCATAATATTTGTTGCTGATAGGAATACTGGGGAAAATAGCAATTATAAAATTTGCTGGTAGAAATGTGAATTATGAAAATTATTTTGGAAAGCAATCAGGTAGGATTGATTGAAATTAATATAAATATATACTTTAACTCAGTGAGATGGTTAATTTTGTGTCAACTTGACTGGGCCATAGGAGTACCCAGATATTTGGCTAAACATTATTCTTGTGTCTGTGTGGGTGGTTCCAGATGAGATTAGCATTTGAATTAGTAAACTGTGTAAAGCAGATGGCCCTCCCCAAAGTGAGTGAGCATTATCCAATCCCTCGAGAACCTGAATGGAACAAACAGGCAGGCGAAGGGAGAATTCACTCTTTGCTTGACTGCTTGAGCTGGGACATTGGTCTTCTCCTGCCCTCAGACTGAACATACACCATTGGCTCTCCTGGTTCTCAGGCCTTTGGACTCAGATTGGCTTTCGTGGGTCTCTACCTTGCAGATGCCAGATCAAGGAATTTCCTAGCCTCCACAATCATGAGCTAAATCTTTATAATCTCTCTCTCTCTCTCTGTATATATTAAAATTTATAGAGATTTGTCAATATTTAATTTTAAATCATATATATCTCTATCTATCTCTCCTATTGGCTCTATTTCTGTGGAGAAGTATGACTACCCTAACACACTTAGCAATCCCTCTATTAAAAGACTCTCCCACAAAAATAAGAGTACTATAAATAATGATACGTATTTCAAGGGTTACGGCAGATGTCAGCAGTGCCCAGACCCCATCTGCTCTCCTTACTGCCTCATTGCCTACCAGCCTACCTTCCAATAGGCAGTGCATGCATTTCTTTGTCCAAGATTGTTCCTGGAGCCTGCTTTGACACACCTGCAAAGTACTGAGGAATTAACGCTCTCTAAGAGTAGCCCACAACCAATCTCTGGTAGGAATTGGTATAAATATCCCAACTCCCTAACCCTTGGATATTAAGATCCTGAAGCATGTTTTCTCTGAGAGCTCCCCAATAGAATTAAGTTCTAATTGTCCGCAGTGAATGGTTAGATTACAATCATATGAAATAGTAAGCAACCATTATGCAGTTAACTCATGCTATACCAATTTCTTTTTAATTATTTTAATAAGGTAGTATTGAGTGAGAGAAACAAGATCCAGAAAGGTGGGTTTAATATGATCTCAATTTTATAAACAATGACCAAAACTTACATGTATGTGCACATATCAAAGTTTCTTAAACTCTATACTGTTGCCATTTTGGGCTGGATAATTCTTTGTTGTGGGGAACTGTCCTGTGCACTGTAGGTTGTTGAATAGCATCCCTGGTCTCTACCTACTACTACATGCTGGTAGCTTCCCCTCAGCTGTGAAAACCAAAAATATCTACAGACACTGCCAGATGTCCCTTAGAGGGCAAATTTATTGTAATTTATGGGTCACATATCTGTGTCTATATAATATGCATATGTATGTTTGTTATGATTATATGAGCATGAAGAAAAAACATACAACAATTATATGTATTACATTGTTAACATTTGTTATCTATGGGGACAAAAATGTAAAATGAACAGAGAAGGTCAGAAGGAAAGAGAAAAAAGGAAAGCAAAAAAGCATAAAACAAGAGAGTTTTATGCATTTATATAAGTACTTTTATAAAAATTAAAAGTACAAAGTTTTGTTACTTGAAAGGGAAGGCATTACCAGAAGCCTTGCTCATGGGAACGCATTGGAAGTCATCGCTTTTTACGCCTGGCACAACTTTTCCTTTTGGGACCTGTCACTCTCACAGTGCACTTGATTCTGATGGGACTGACAACCCTAGAGTATTATCTGGGCTGCAAAAGTGGGCATTTGACCCAGGCCTTGTGCTTTGGTCTGAATGTTTGTGTCCTCCCCCAAATTCATATGCTGAATCCTAATCACCGAGGTGATGGTATTAGGAGTAGGGCCTTTGGGAGGTAATCAGGTCATGAGGATAGGCCCCTCACGAAAGGGATTATAAAATGGGCTCCTTATAAAAGAGACCCCAGAGAACTGCCTTGCTCCTTCCACCATATGAGGACACAGTGAGAAGGCACTGTCTATGAAGAACCAGCCCTCACCAGACACTGAATCTGCTGGTACCTTGATCTTGGACTTCCGAGCCTCCAGAACTGTGAGAAATAAATTTCTGTAGCCTGTAAGCTACCTAATCTAAGGTATTTTGTTATAGCAGCTTGAACAGACTCAGACAACTTGCTAATCATGATATCTTATATTTCTTCCAACAGTGATTGGGCTAAGGCCCAAACAGATACTCACACAAGACTTTGGATCACAAGCTATGTGGTTGAACATGGTTAACAGTCAAGACATAGGGGAAAAGACAGGAGGAGAGATAGAAGGGAGAGAGGAAGAGGGAGATCTGGTGGCATCATTTGAGACCCTGGATATAGCTGAGCCTTCAGTTAATTTTACCCTAAGACTTCCTGATTATTATGCAAACCAAACCACTAAAGTTATTCTTTTGTTTTCTTTGCCTTGGATTATTTGAGTCATGTTTCTTTCACTGTATTAACCCAAAGATTCTGACTAATACAATGTAATAATGAATTCACCAACAATAGGCATAATAAGGTTTTTCTTTTTGAGACTCTGTCCCCTAGGCTGGAGTGCAGTGGCACTATGATGGCTCACTGTAGCATTGACCTCCAGGGCTCAATCAATCCTCACATGTCAGCCTTCAAGTAGCTGGGACTACAGGCACATGTCACCATGCCCAGCTTTTTTGCATTTTTTTTTTTTTTGGTAGAGATGGGGTTTCACCATTGTTGCCCAGGCTGGTCTCAAACTCCTGGGCTCAAGTAATCCACCCACTTCAGCCTCCCAAAGTGCTGGGATTACAGGTGTGAGCCACAGTGCCTGGCCAAGAGTTTTTTTTTTTTTTTTAAACAGAGATTATGTAGAACATACTGTAGCATGGGAACAAATAGGATATTTTTATTTTATGGGTGACTATATGATAGCTTTGGGAAATTTATGAGATAATTTTTTCTTTTCCATTCATAATTTTTGTTTTTTAAAAGGCTCTCAGCAAACTAGGATTTTTAAAAAATAATTTCAACTCTTATTTTAGATTCAGAGGGTACCTGTGCAAGTTTGTTACATGGGTATACTGAGTGATGCTGAGGTTTGTTGTGCAATTGATCCCATCACCGAGGTAGTGAGCACAGGACTCAATAGGTAAGTTTTTCAACTCTTTTCCCCTTCTCTCCCCCTCTATTAGTCCCCAATATCTATTGTTGCCATCTGTATGTCCTTGTGTACCCAGTGTTTAGCTCCCACTTACAAATGAGAACATGCGAGGTTTGGTTTTCTGTTCCTGCATTAATTCGCTTAGGATGATGGCTTCCAGCTGCATCCATGTTGCTGCAAAGGACATGATTTTACTCTGTTTTAATGGCTGTGAAGTATTCCATGGTCTATATGTATAAAAGGTAAATTTCTGGTGGAGTTCTTATGAGTTAATAAAAATGATTTTGTAGGGATGGATCTAGGTTAGGGGAACAGCTTGCTTTTCATAACTAATGAAGCATCCCAAGGAAGGCTGGCACAGCGTTTTGGTCATGTTTTCTGTGCTGTGGTGGCCAGCAGCTTCACAGAGATGCAAGTTGACAGAGTCTTGCCACAAGCCATGCCTCTTCCTGTGCTGAGGCTTCTGTGACAGCACAGCATAAGCCACTCAGACAAGTCCATTTGGCCCTCATGCACATATAACCAGGAAGTGTGTATAGGAATGAGAATACCCATAGATTCATCCTTGGCCAGTGGGGTTGGCAACTGAAGGATAAAGGTTCTCTCGTTTGGTGCTCTAGACAGACAGTTCTGAGATGCATCTCACGAGTCTCCTGGGAGGGTCCTAGGTAATCAAGTGCAAATAATCTATAGTGGAAGCTGACTCAATAAGATATTTTTGTATTGGCTTTTTATTTTTCCATGATCTCCTCATCCTCCCTCACATACACACATGCTAGTCTTTCTCTCCCATGTCTCTGGATCAGGTCTTGTTATGGTCTGAATGTTTGTATCCTCCTGAAATTCATATGTTGAAATCCTAATCCCCAGTATGGTAGTATTAGGAGACGGGGACTTTGGAAGGTAATTGGGTTATGAGATCAGAGTCCCCATGAATGGGATTAGTGCCCTTATAAAAGAGGCCCCAGAGAGACCCTTACCCTTTTGCCATGTGAGGACACAAGAAGAAGTTGGCTGTCTACAACCCAGAAGACATCCCTTACCAGAACTTGGCCATGCTGGCACATGATCTCAGATTTCCAGCCTCCAAATCTATAAGAAATAAATTTCCATTGTTTATAAGCCATCCAGTCTACAGCAATTTGTTATAGCAGCCTGACTGGACAAAGACGGGTCTGAAGTAAAACCTCTGCACACAAGCTTTTTCCTCAGGCTTTACTTTTGGTAAATCCCAGGCTGAAGTAAACCCTCTGCACATAAGCTTTTTCCTTAGGCTTTACTTTTGGTAAATCCCAGGCTAAGATATACAGATACCTAGATATTCCCTAATATCATTCTGTCATATCCCTGTACCATCTTTACATACCCTGCCCCCGAATAGTTTGACAGCATTTCATTATCACTGAAAAGAAAAAGAAATCCATAGTATCACTTTTACTTTGACCTTTAAGAGTAGAGGAATTAACTAGAAAGGGCAAAAGAGGTACCTTTTGTAGAATTAGAGGTAAGGTCTTTGCCTATGGCACTGAGATTAACTGAGCGATGCAATATTCTCCTGCATGACTGCATTTCCAGCGGAATGGTTTGGTCAAAAGGAAAATGCAAGTTCTGATAGGGAGCCTGGGGAAAGGCCTACAGGAAACTTGAAAGCTTGCTCATGAGGAAATATGGTATGAGCACATTACATTATTGATTTTTACTAAATATAAGGAATCTTCCAACAGCTAGATTTACTTTGACTGATACATTTGGAAATGAAATGCATGCTCCCCAGAAACTCCCTTCCTCTATCCTGAAACTGGTGTCTAAGGCCACCCTGATAAAATCTTCTTTCTCATCTGAATAGCATGATTTCAGTCAAACACTAAGTGTCAATGATGGGGCTATGACTCAGTATAGGAGATGTGTTATAGAAAGAGAAAGGGAAATTTTAAGATCAATAGACTCAATAAGGCAACCTCTGTACAGGAAGGTTGTAGGGTGAGGACAGATGGAGAATGGTAGGCAACCATATCCTTTTCCTTCCTTCCCTTTCTTCTTTAGTCCTATATACAGATGTATATGCTGGGAATGAGGATAGAGGGAGACTAACTGGCCAGCTCTGAATTTCCTAGATCCAAAAGAAGCTGCCAGATGAACTCAGAACTCCTTGGCCTTGCTGGAGAAAATTGCAATAGGTTTGTCTCATTATAACCTAGTCTCCAGATGGTACAAGTCTACAGTTATCTTTCACCTGTATATATTTAATTTTTCCTGAATATTACAGAGTAGGTTTTGGTGCCTGCACAACATACCAGTAAGGGTAAATATCAACAGTACTTTTCATTTCAAATAAATCAAAATAGTGTTGCTTTTTGGTTTCGTTTCTAATCCCAAATCACCATTCCATGGACATTATAGTAGAGTCTGTAAAAGCTTGAGTTTCTCTATTTTCCTATTTTATCATTTCAGATCAGGTAAACGTGTAAAATACTGAATGGATATAATTTATAGATTGGCTAGACTTAGAAGAGTTCATACAAGGATATAAGAAATTTAAATCTCAAAAATGCATTTTAGCATAGCACTCCTTAAGGAATATATTGATGTAGCAATGTTAATAGCAAGCATAGCTTTCTTTTTGATTGAGTCTGTGTTTAGTTTCTAAGATAAGAAAAAAATGGATGGAAAAATAGTACATCTATATTTGATTCATATATCATAAGTAAATTTATTTCCTCTGAAAGGGAGATGGGGTAATTTGGAGGAAATAATTCTGAAATTTTTCTATTAAAACAGCATGGTGTATCTCTCTTCATATATAAAATTATCTGAAGAAAACATTAAATTTAAAGGAAATAAGATAATGCTACTACAAATTTTCCTGGAAAAATATAAACGCAATCAACAAAGTTGAAACTATTTTTTTCCTATGTTTTGCAAACCATCTGTAGGTGGGAAAACAAATTGTCCTGTTTAGAGCTGACTGAAACCATGATTGAAATGAGCAAAAATTACAAATATACTATGTGTTTGTACAGTTAATTTGGCTCTGCCTAAAAATTTAATTGAGAAATTGAATACAGATCCCAAAGCTAAATATTTGCATATGAATGCAAAATCTCAAACAAATTAGCTTGTGAAAGAAATGCCACAATTCTCATGTCCAAAAAAAATCATAGTAATGAGAAGCATTATCATGGAATAATCCCTTTAATTCAAAATAGACAGCAATTGTTTCCCATGTGATTTCAAAGCTTCTGCCACCTTCTGGGATTCTGAAGGATTCACCATAAAAGGATATTGGAGGCACCTAAATATTTCCAACAGAGATATCGGTGAGCAGAGAGCAAACAGAAAGAAGTAAAGACTGATGTATTTTTAATAGATTCAAATAGCTACTGAGAGAAATCACCCAATACTGGTTATCCAGCTTTGGAAGTCCTACTCATTTTCAGAGTACCTGCCATTTTCCCAATGATCCCAGGTCATGTCAGTCAAAGTCACTCTCTTCTTTGCCTACAACCCCCAGGGTGCCAACTTTTAGGACCACTTAATGAGGCTTGTGGGTTTACACAAACCATGCCAGGCAGGTTTCGTGGTGGGGATGGAAGCTGGGGCCTGGCACTAAACCTGGCTGGGCAAAAGAATGATAGACTGGGCTGTTAGAAGAGGTGTGGCTACAGGGTATGGATAGCATTCAAGGGTATAGTGACCTATGCTTCGGTTCAGGCAAATGCTTACTCTCAGGAACCAAGGGACGTAATCCCTGTCTTTTCTGGGAGATGAAGTTTTTCATGGGTGACCCTGGCTCTCGCTCCTTGGAAGACCCAATGGGCAAGTGTCTGGGAGCCTGTCCATAGGCAGCTGGTGACTCATCCAGTGATAGGACACTTGATTTAGTGAGTATATTAGTCCATTATCTGTTGCTTATAAAAGAACACCTGAGGCCGGGCGTGGTGGCTCATGCCATGTAACTCCAGCACTTTAGGAGGCTGAGGCGGGTGGATCACCTGAGGTCAAGAATTTTAGACCAGCCTGACCAACATGGTGAAACCCTGTCTTTATTAAAAATACAAAAATTAGCCAGGCGTGGTGGTGTGTGCCTGTAATCCCAGCTCCTTGGGAGGCTGAGGCAGGAGAATCTTTTGAACCCAGGAGGCAGAGGATGTAGTGAGCAGAGATCGTGCTAATGCACTTCAGCCTAGGCGACAGAATGAGACTTGTCTCAAAAAGTAAATAAATAAATAATAAAGAACACCCGAAACTGGGTGATTTACAAAGAAAAGGACTTTATTTTTCACAGTTATAGAAATTGGGAAGTCCAAGTTTGAGAGGCCAGATCTGGTGAGGGCCTTCTTGCTGATAGAGACTGCAGAGTTCTGAGGTGGTACAGGGCATCACATGGAAAGGAAGCTTAGCCTGCTAGCTCAGGTCTCTCTTCCTCTTCTTATAAAGCTACCAGTCCAACTCCCATAGAAACCCATTAATATATCATCCCATTAATCCATTAAGTTATTAATCCATGGGAGGATTAACCCATTCCTGAGGTCAGAGTCCTCATGATTCAATCACCTCTTAAAAACCTTGCCTCTCAATACTACCACATTGAGGATTAAGATTCAAAATGAGTTTTGGAGGGGACAAACATTCAAACTTTAGCAGTAAGTATTATGAAGGAGGACAAAAATAGGCTCTGGATTTTCAAGAAGAGCTAGGAACCAGACAGACTACTGGAAGAGGAACTACAAATGGAGAGGAAAGCAAAGCAGAAGCATAACACTACTTCTGGGCAACACAGAGGCTAGGGCAAAGGAAGAACTCTGGCTGGGTACCCAGTTGCCAAGAATTAGATATAAATGGGGAGGATGAGTGACCTGCCACAGAGAGAACACAGGAATCCAGTGGTCTGCACTCATCAGATAACATCACAGACCTCACAGCGGCAATGGAGGAACCTTCAGGGACCACATTCCAGATCAGCCTCATAAGTCAGGTGCCTATGTATTTCCTGTCTAAACCTGGATTGCTCTGGGAAGTGGGACAGGGATGTTTAATTCGCAGACTAGTGCAAAAACCTATCAGGGATGTGGGGAAGACAGAGGCAGTCCATCCTTACACTTCATTTCTACCCCGTGTTAAAGCTTTTCACATGTTTCATTCAGAGGATGGTTAGTTCTTGGAGAGTAGGAGGAGGACCCCTGTCTAATTCATGTGTGCATCTTCCACAGCATCTACTGTGGTAGGTACTATATGTACAGTAGGGAGACCTCAAAAGATATTTATAGTGGCAGATTTAATTTTGAGTGGAGTTACACAGTCAACCAGTTGGGATCACAGGCATTAAGATTGAGAGGCAGGAAAAATGGGGAGGAATACATCTAGAAGCTTTGGAGAAGCACCTCGTTCCACCCAATGGAGAACTTATGAGACCATTAATCTTACCACCCATTGGGGTCACTTGGGTCTACAACCTCCCAGGGTCTAAAAGTACTATTCTTATGTGAACAACCACTGCACAGCAATGGCAACTAACACATGTTTCTTATGTCAACAGAGTTGACACTGTGCCAAGCTCTGGGACTACATAAGTGAAAAAGACAAGATTCTGTCTTTGAGGAGTTTAATTTAATGGAGGGAATAATCACAAAAATAATTGATGACAGTTGTGAAAAGGGCTATAAAAAAAATGAAGGTCATATGGAAATATGCAAATAGGGTTTTTCTGAAGCTGTGGGTGGTTGCTCCGCCCAAACAAGGAGCAGTTCATAAGTGCTGAGAAGTCCTTTGGGAAGCCAAGGCAGGTGGATTGCTTGAGCTCAGGAATTCGAGACCAGTCTGGGCAATGTGGCAAAACCCCGTCCCTACATTAAAAAAAAAAAAAAAAAATTAGCTGGGTGTACTGGCACATGCCTGTAGTCCCAGCTACTTGGAGGGCTGAGGCAGGAGGATCACTTGAGCCCAGGAGGCCAAGGCTGCAGTGAGCCGAGTTCATGCCACTGCACTGCACTCCAGCCTGGGTGACAGAGTGAGAGACCCTGTCTCAAAAAAAAAAAAAAAAAAAAAAAAGATGCTGAGAAGTTAAATCCCACAAGGGCAATCTTCTGGAAGAAAGCACTAGCCTCACCTTCCACAGAAAAGACAATTCTGAGCCTTATTCTATGTGGTTTCTCAGAGGGTCAGTTTTAGGATTACTAGGATTGAGCCTCAGTTAGTTAATAGTGATCTTTAATGACTCATTAACATGTTCTTTTTTAGATTATCTTTCCTTTATGTCCCACTGCTTGCTATGGTTGGAATACTTATGTTCCCACAAAATTCATATGTTGAAATCTTAATCCCCAGATGATGGTATTAGGAAGTGGGGCCTTCAGGAGGTGATTGGGTCATAAGGGTGGAGCCCTCATGAATGGGATTAGTGTCCTCATAAAAGAGGCCTGGGAGAGCTCCCTTGCCTGTTCTACCACGTGAGGGTACACTGGTGAGAATACATCTATCTATGAAGGAAGAGGGCACTTACCAGACATCGAACCTGCGGCACCTTTTATCTTGGACTTCCCAGTCTCCAGAACTGAAAAATACATTTCTATTGTTTGTAAGCCACTCAGTCTGTGGTTATTTGCTACAGCAAACTGAATGGACTAGAACACTGCTCATTTTCTTGCCTCTGCCCCCTGGGATAAAGCTGTCAGATAAAATATAGGACATTCAGTTAAATGTCTAAAAATATCTCTCAAATGGTATATACTTACACTAAAAAAGTATTCATTGTTTATCTGTAAAGAAAACTTAACTGGGCATTCTGGATTTTTATTTGCTAAATCTGGAAACCCTAACAGTGAAAAACTTCCCAAATAAATTACCCTTCTCTCAAGTCCTTGTTTGGGACTCTGTTTTGAGGGAAATATAAACTAAGATGAGAATTGACATCCAAAAAAAAGTCAGCAGAAAAAACAGGGTAACCAGGAAGGAAGGCAGAAGCACAGAGTGATGTCTGAAAAGAAAATGGAAACTGTTTTAGAAAGGCATTCTCATCATTTGCCAGGAATTGTCAAATGATTCCAGGTACTGCCAAAGTGCTAAGGTCTTTTTATTGATTATCTCATTTTCTCTTACACAACCCTATAAAGTAGGTAATATTCTTACTTTCTGCTTCAGATGAGAGAGCCAAAGTCTACAGAGGTTAATTAACTTGGCACAAGCCACGTATTTGTACAGGAGGGAAAAGCCATTCTGGTCCTCCAAATCTAAGTCTTTCTCTCTCTGTTGTGCTCATGCTTGAGCCCAAAGCCTTTATTAAGGTTTTATCCTTTCAGCCTTTAGCACTTTACTTACTAGGCACTTAACTCAGGGGAATATGGAGGCAACATGACGGCAACATGACTTGCAATTAAGAATGTAAGTAAGAACAGTAAACCTCAGAATAATCAGCCACATACCACATGCTATTTGAAAAGAGGCCATGTTTTTTGTTTCTTTATTTACTTATTTTAAGACTCACTGGGGCCAGGCGAGGTGGTTCATGCTTGTAATCTCAGCACTTTGGGAGGCTGAGGTGGGTGGATCACCTGAGGTCAGGAGTTCAAGACCAGTCTGGCCAACGTGGTGAAACCACATCTCTACTAAAAATATAAAAATTAACTGGCCATGGTAGCGGGTGCCTGTAATCCCAGCTACTCATGAGGCTGAGGTGGGAGAATTGCTTGAATTCAGGAGGCAGAAGTTGCAGTGAGCTGAGATCACACCACTGCACTCAAGCCTGGACAACAAAGTGAGACTCTGTCTCAAAAAAAACAAAACAAAACAAAACAAAACAAAACAAAAAAAAACACTTCATTGGAAAATTTCAAATATATGCAAAAGCAGAGAAAATGGCATAAGCCCCAGTTGAGTGTCGCCATTACTCAACTTCAAAAATTGTCATAATTCTGTCATTCTTGTTTCATCTCTACCCTTTCTAAAATATTTTAAAACAAATCCTAGTCAACATATTATTTCACTTGTACATGTTTCTGCAACTTGTAAATGTTACCTTATATGAGAAAAGGTCTTTGCAGATGTAATTAAGTTAAAGATCTTAAGACAGGGGTATACAGGGGTATTATCCTGAATTATTCAGATGGGCCCTAAAAGCAATCACGAGTTTCCTTATAAAGGGAGGCAAAGGTAGATTTGACACAGAAAGTGATGTGACAATGGAAGCAAAGAGATTTGAAGATGCCACACTGTTGGACTTCAAGATAGAGGAAGTGGACCATGAGGCAAAGTATACAGCTTTAGAAGCTGGAAAAAGCAAGAAAACAGATTATCACTGTATTAGTCCCTTCCCATGCTGCTAATAAAGACATACTTGAGACTGGGTAATTTATAAAGGAAAGAGGTTTAATTGACTTAACCTAATTGACTTAAACTAATTAGACTAATTGACTTGTAATTCAGCAGAACTGGGGAGGCCTCAGAAAACTTACAATCATGGTGGAAGGGGAGGCAAATACATCCCTCTTCACATGGCAGCAGCAAGAAATGCAGAGTGAAGTGGGGGAAAGTCCCTTATAAAACCATAAGATCTCATGAGAACTAACTCACTATCACAAGAACAGAATGGAGGTAACCACCCCCATGATTCAATTACCTTCCACTGGGTCCCTCCTACAACATATGGGGATTATGAGAACTACAATTCAAGATGAGATTTGGGTGAGACATAGCCAGACCGTATCAATCCTATAGAGCCTCCAGAAGGAGTGTGGTCCTGCTGACATCTTGGTTTCAGCCAAGTGAAACTGGTTTCAGATCAGGTAATTCTAGAACATTTTCATCACTCCAAAAGGAAAACTCACAATCTTTATTTTATTTTTAATTTTTGTCAAATATACAGTGCAAGGCTTAATCATGGAAGCCTAGTTTGTATTTCTGTCCCTCCCATCCTTTTTCTTCTCTTTTTTCTCCTTTTTAAAAGTTGTTTAACCTTTGTTTTTATTGTTATAAACAAATATGCATACTCTTTTTTTTTTTTTTTTTTGAGACAGAGTCTTGCTCTGTCACCCAGGCTAGAGTACAGTGGCGCGATCTTGGCTCACTGCAACCTCTGCCTCCTGGGAAGTGATTCTCCTGCCTCAGCCTCCCGAGTAGTTGGGATTACAGGTGCCCACCACTGCACCTGGCTAATTTTTGTATTTTTAGTAGAGACGGGGTTTCACCATCTTGGCCAAGCTGGTCTCAAACTCCTAACCTTGTGATCCACCCATCTCAACCTCCCAAAGGTGCTGGGATTACAGGCATGAGCCACTGTGCCTGGCCCCCATAGATAATCTTATTTTCTTAGTTGGTTAGTATATGTACTTTTTATACCTTGTTTTTTTCTACTTGATAATATATCCTGGAAATGATTCCAAAGCAATATTTATAGATATCTCACAATTCTTTTCAGAGCTGCACTGTTCCGTTGTGTGGGTGTACCTTAGTCTATTCAATCAGTCTAATTATGGACATTTGGGTGTTTCTAGTCTTTTGCCATTACGAATAGAGCTGCAATGAATAGTCTTGTGCATATGTCTTTTCATATTTTTTCTAGTGTATACATGACATTAATTATTGGAATTGGAATTGCCGAGGAAAATAGGACTAGTTAAAAAACATAAAACTAGCATGGTTATCAAAGTTAATTTTTTTACATACACACTCAATTTCCTTTTGAGATCTTATAGAAAGGAGGCTGTTTATGGGCAAATAATCAATATCTAAATAGATAGCATTTTAATACCAGTTTACAAATAACAGGCAAATCTGGGTTCACATTATTTTCTGTCAAAACAAGGTCATATTCATTAGAATGATGCTGGCTTACTCCAAGAATGGCCTGTAACATAGGCTATGAGTATTGAAGGACATTGTAGATTTAGTTTGACTTGGTGTTTTTTTTTTCTTTTTTCTTTTTTTTGGAAAAGAGAGAATGTCCTGGAATGAAGGGTCGATCTTACATTCTGATAGCATTTTTATCATCCCCATAAGTAGCACTTAAATAAAATATTAGCTTTTTTCATTTCTGATCTATTCTTATGGACACTCAACTTGCTAACCTACCTCTTCACACTATTTCTTTTCCAGAAATGGAAAACATCTCACTCCTTTAAAACTCTCAGATTCACAGCAATGGAAGACACTGTGATGACAACAGAAGTACAAAATCATGTATTATTCAGGTGACATTCAAAGGGACACTCCAGCAAAAAGAATTCTACCAGCCCACAAATTAGTGGAACAAATTCACCTTTGAGCAACATGCTTATTTAGTAGTTTATTCTTATTCCTCACCTTTGTTAGCAATAGCTGGGAGCTCTTTCAAATCATATTGTTAATTCTTATACTCACCCTATAAAAGTTTGGTAGGTGAAAATTATAATACTGAAATATTCCAAATGGAGACAAATGTCTACTATGTCTACCACTCCAGACAGATTAGATTTCAACTTCTTTGTAATGATTAAGACTCAATGCCAAATCTTACAAAAGAAGAAAAAAAATCCTCTCACCTTTATGTTTTCTTCGCATATCCCCACAAGGCTGATATTTCAATACCTAATAGCTTTCTGTGTTATCCTAGGCAAAGGTAGTTAGTGATTAACCATCTTTTTAACATTTAAGTGCTGATAGAATGTAAAAAGTCATCTTCAGTATAATTGTTTTTTAAATTCATTTTTATGCCAACACTTTGCCCTGAATTATTTTATCCAAAGCATGCTAACTAGAAGGCATGAAGTTCTGTGATTAAAAAAGGGCTTGGAGTCTGACCAACAAAGGTTGGAATTTAACTCTATTAATACATATGAGTCCCTGCCAAATTACCCAAACTCTGTCATTTCATAAGTCAAAGATAATAGTGCCTACCTCACAAAATCGAATGATGTAACTCAAGATTGAGTTATATAAATGAATGTAAAAGTCTTAACTCTAGGCATCATCACACTTGGTAAGCACTCAATGTGTAAGAATGTATCATAGTGTTATTAATATTTGTAATATGAAGACCTGAAAGTTCCAGTAGTTTAAAGAACTTGGTTATTCCCCACTGCTGTGCAGTGAAAAATAAACCTTACCTAAAGAGAGGACTGGCCTTTGTTCTTGGCTATTGGGGGGTAATCTCTAGGCCCTTGGAATGTCATACCCAATAAGAATGTCTTTATCTGAGAATCTTGGTCACAGAAAGTTTAATGATGGGGCCATATGACATCAGTTCTACGTCTGGAGGAACTCAAAAACAAAAGGTCATCCATATGGGCAATATGTGATCAAGCCCCAATAAAAGCTCTGGACACCAAAGCTTAGGTGAGCTTCCCTGGTTGGTAAGATTTCCATACATATTGTCACCATGGATACAAGCAAAGTAATGCTATTCATGACTCCATGGAGAAAGGACAATGAAAGCTCTGCATCTGGTACTTTTTTTGATTTTTTCCCTATGTGCTTCCTCCTTTGGCTGAATTTAATCTGTTTCCTTTCCTTGCGGTAAACCATAATCATGAGTTCAGCAGCTTTTGGTGAGTTCTGAGTCATTCTAGTAAATTATTGGGTGTGAAAGTGGTTTTCGGAACCCCCGGAATTTGTAATTAGTGTCAGAGATGAGGGTAGTTGTGTGTAGACTGTGCTCCCTCTAACTTCAGTTGGCTAAACTTATGAATTTTAATTGTGCACTTACAAATTATATGCTTAAAATCTCTGAAACTTGCTCTCCTTGTGGGTACAATGGTGACACTGGTCTGGAGGACTGGTGATGTACCTTTGCCCTACATTGTATACTCTGCCCTTTGCATAATATGTCTAGTTCCTTAAGCTATGGCCAAACCAATTCTTTCCCATGGCATCAACAGAGCCAGCCAGCATATGATCCAGTCATTTAACTTTTCTATAAAAATATAACTCTTTAAAAGAACATTAGTATACCTTCCTAATGTACTAAAATAACTTCTATTTGAAAAACAGGTAAAAAAGAAAAATTGAGAAAGAGATAAGTACAAACACAAAGATACAAGTTAAGAAGCTTCTTGATTACTCTTCTGATATTATTTACCCCATTCAGACTTCTTACCTGAGAAGACTTTTTTCTTGTCTTCCATTTTAGGATATCAAAATCCTAGGATTTGGCCTCTCCAAAGTTTCCAGAAAGCTAACTTTGCATACAGTGCTCATATTTTATCTCACTCAGAAACTCTTCCATCAAAAATTTTGACCTCAACAAGGAATCTTTCTGAGGTAAGATGTTCATTTTTCTCTTTTTATTTCCAATCTACAAAATACCTTCTTTTTCCCCACATAGAATTTTTTTTTCTAATCCTCTAATGAAAGGCTATACTTGGCTTTCTATATTTCAATACCTTGGTCTCTGTTAAGAAACAAGTAGCATCTTCACATCAAAATGAATCTAATGAAGCCAGAATTCTCTAAGGGGAGGAGGGTGCTACATGCACTTTTCACACTCTTGGAATGAAAACCAAGACACTAAGAGTGAGTAGTTTACACTGAGTTCACATATCTGTAAGCACCAATACCTGCAGGGCTTGCTGGAGTGAATGAAAATGCTAACTGGATTCATTGTGTATGGCGCTTTATTGTGGATAATACTCTATTTATTGACAATGGTATACTAATTTACTAAGTACACATACATACCCCAAATTAAAACAGAGGTTTGCACATGGGCCACACATTAGAATCACCTGGGGAGTTTCTAAACAACATGGAGGCTGGGACCCCTTCTCCCAAAGATTCTGTTTGAATTGACCTGGGCTGGGGCCCAGCCTTAGGCATTTATTCAAGTTCCCAGGATAAGTGCAGCTAGTGGTAAAAAAATCATTGCTGTAAAGCACATACAGTGCGTGTGAAGTCAGTTTCTGTCTCCTTCTAAACTAAGAACTTTGTGATGGCTTATTTCATAGAGCTGAGACCAGGCAAAAGCTAGTCTGAATATTTTTTTCTATACATCTAATCACTGAAAGTTCTTAAGCTTCTCCTTATTGACCCTTGAAATCATTGACCAAGATACTTCTGCATCTCTGAGCTGTGCACTTGCATCTGAATTCTCTGAGCACTTGTGTTCATGACCATGGTGGCTAAGGGTCTCTAAGCATACCACAAGTGGAAAGACTTCAAAGTTTCTTTCAGGGAGTAGTATCTTCCTCTTGGAGTCAGAACAGAAAACAGATCTCATGTTAGTCTTCACCATTAATTTTTATGCATAAAACAATTCAAATCCTTCCCCCATCACAAGCTTGAAACATTAATGTTTAATCTCTTCATGTCTAAAATATGGAACTTTCTTGTACTCTACATCAGAAAAATTGTTGGGGAGAAAATGGGGGTGTTGTCAGAGGCTGACCCTTGTGTGCATATAAAAAAGCTAATCTTTTTCCAATTAAGAAAATATTTCCTTAGCAACTGTGCACCTATATTACTCATTCCTCCTACTTTGAAGTTTGTATTTGTCTTCAGTCTTTCCTCTATCCATTAAAACAAAATCCATTCTTCTTCATATCAACTAGTCGTGACTTGATTTCCACTTGCAGAATTTCCCGTCCCAAACCCTGAAGAAGTCTAAAGTTTGATTATCTAACTCTTTGTACGTGACATTTGTGTGCCGTCTCTACTAATTCATTGAGTGATGGAGACTCTGTAGTCCCTATTTGTTTGCTGCTTCTGACTGCTGCATTTGGGTTTCACCTCTATTGATCCTTGGTTTTCCCAATGGACTTTGCTTTCTCTGTCCTTCTGGCTCTTGGTGTACAGGGCTGTTTCTGTCAGAAAATTATGCTCCTGCCATGGTCTCCCAGAACCCAAGGTGAACTCTATCACTTGGCTGCCATCCCAGAACAGACAACCTTCTGTTCCAGGGTTGGAACTGGGAAAGAGATTACAACCAGTGAGAACACATTTCCTCTGCTGCTTCACATCCATAGACGTTTATGTGAAGCTGATATCACCCCAGCTCCAGAGGTGGTCATGAGACTCAGGACCAAGCCAGACAGCCCAAAGAGTAAAGTAGCTTGTATTTGGGAAAGGGGCAAGACTACCCAGGTTTTACTCTCTGCTTTACCACTTATTAGCTCTGGGACATCATCTTTTTATGTCTCACTTCCTTCTTCAGTAAAATAGACACAATAATAATGCCTATTGCATGGGAGAAGTGCTTAGAATCATGTTTGCCACACATTAAGTGCTTGATAAATAGTTTTCTTTCTTTTCCCCAGGGACATGCCCAGTGCTTTATTCAGAGATGAGCTAAAGACCAAGTTGAGCCAGTGAGAATGATAAATTAGACTTCTGTGAAGGTTTTTGGAGAAGTCTCTCTCTCTCTTTCCTGCTGACCTTAAATCAGGAAAATGTAGGTCTGAAGCCTACATTTTGGCCTCCTATGGGAGTCTGAGCATAAAGCCAACATAAAGAACAGATCAAAAAGATATCAAAGTAATAGCTGCTGGTGACAAGCCTCCTGCTCCTGGGTTTACCAGTTAGCTGAGCCTAAAGCCAAATTGATCCTTGCACTTTTCATTTGCTTGTGACAGTTTAATCCCTTTTTGGTTCTAACCCAGTTGGAATTGAACTTTCTGTCACTTGCAATCAGAAGATCCTAACTGATTCAGGAGTCAAAGATAAAATGTCTTTGGAGCCAGATAGCTAAACATTTTCCAGGATTCCTCAACCTGTATTACCAAAGTAATTACTTGTATGGTATGTAAAACCTGGTCCATTCACTACTTCCCACAGCTGGCGAGTACAAGAGGGAAGGGGATTGTATCAATCCAACAGGAAATCAAACTCAATTTTGGATGACTTGAAAAGAGTCTGTTTACAAAGAGATTATTTACAAAGCTATGGAGAGCATGTCACAGGACTGGGTGCAGGGAAGCTGTTCCTATTCCTAAGCCTACAGGGATAAGGTGAGATTAAGATTCCAGAAAACTGCAAAAAGAAAATCATATAGAAAAAGCCACCTATGAAAAAATATTGACCTTCAACTGGAATACTGAAAGTATCAGAAGAAATAAGAGGGGGAAAAAAACATCCTGCTAGGGCTCCTCGTTGGCTAAAATGGAAGGGAGATGACAAAGTGCAACATCAAGAAAGGTGCAGGATAGATCTGGAGGGGCAACGGGAAGATCCCAGCCCAAGGACTGGAATGGAGCTATGCTGCTTCTGACTCCCTCTATAACCCCCCAAATTTTAATTTCTACCATATTTGATTCTATAAAATTGTCTGATGAATTCATTGAAAGAGCCAATATTTGGGGCCTACAAAGAATCCAGCATAGTGTGTTTTCAACTAACTATAGTCTGGAAGACAATGATCAATTTGAAGCTGTCCACAGAAAAACAGTGATCATGAAAATAACTTCAGCAAATGGAAAATTTTCTCACTGTAAATACATTATAAGGGGACTAAATAAAATATTGTATATATGCTAAATTGAATATCATACAATATCAATATTGTATATATGTTAAATTGAATATCAAAGGATTGGGCTGGATTTGTATATTTATGGGGCTAGGTCTTAAGTATGTTATTATGTGTGAAAGCTAGGTATATAACAATATATACAGTATGATATTTTTGGGGGTAAAAACAAGGAATTAAAAAAAATTATATAAATTGTCACTATATCTGAAGTTTTTACTACATATAAGTATTACAATTTTCCAAAAATGAAAAAAAATGAGCAAACTTTTTAAAAACTAAAGACTGACAAGAATCAATTGTAAGTCATTTAAAGATAATTTCTAGATCAGTGATTCTCAAATATAAATGTGTACACAAATTACCAGGGGATCTTGCTAAAATTCAGGTTCTGGTTCAGTAGGTCTGAGATGGGGCCTGAGATGTTGCATTTCTATCAAGCTTCCAGGTGATGCTAATGCAATGGATCACATTTCTAAGAGTGAGACTCTAGACCAAGCATCAGCAAACTTACTGAGTAAGGAATCAGATAGTAGGCCAGGTGCGGTGGCTCATGCCTGTAATCCCAGCAGTTTGAGGGGCCAAGGCAGGTGGATCACCTGAGGTCAGGAGTTCAAAACCAGCCTGGCCAACATGGCGAAACCCTGTATCTACTAAAAATACAAAAATTGGCTGGGTGTGGTGGCAGGCGCCTGTAATCCTAGCTACTCGGGAGGCTGAGGCAGGAGAATCGCTTGAACCCAGGAGGTGGAGGTTGCAGTCAGCTGAGATCACGCCACTGCACTTCAGCCTGGGTGACAGAGCAAGACTCTATCAAAAAAAAAAAAAAAATCAGATAGTAAATATGTTAGGCTTTACAGGCTGTATGGTATCTGCCACATCTTTGCCCTTGAAGCACAAAAGCAGACAGAGATAACATGTAAACAAATGGGTGGCAGGCTTGATTTGGTCCACTGCCAGTAGTTTGTTGAACTCTGTTATAAACAGTTAAAAATAGCAATAATGAATATTTGTTGTGTGCCAGGTCCTCTAAAAAGTACTTGTTATGGATTGAATTGTGTCCCCTCAACCTCCAATATATGTTGAAGTTCTAACTCTAGTACCTGTGAATGTGACCTTATTTAGAAATATGGTCTTTGTAGATGTAATCAGGCTGAGATTAAGGATGGATCCTAATCAAATATGACTGGTATCCTTATAAAAACTGGCAAATTTGGACACAAACACAGAGGAAAGATGGCAATGTGAAGACTTAGGCAGAGATTGGAGTTATTTTACCACAAGCCAACGAATTCCTGAGGCAACCAGAAGGTGGAAGAAGCAAGGAAGGATCCTCCCCTAGAGGATTCAGAGAGAACACAGCCCTATCAACACCTTCATTTTGGACATCTGACCTCCAGAACTGTGAGAAAATACATTTCCTTTGTTTTAAGCCACCTAACCGGTGGTGCTTTGTTATGGTAGCCCTAGGAAACTGATACAGTACTTAATACAAATTTTTTAATTTAAGGGTTACAACTACCCTGTAAGTCATATACAACTATCATTATTAGAGTAGGTAGATAGGCAGATAAGAGCAGGGCAGGATAGGACCCCAAATAATGTCAGGACCATCAGGTGATTGTCAGGTGGCTGGTGACAGGGAATGGAAATTTTCCTAAAGAACAGGAGACATCTTGAGCTTGTGGGCAACAACTTCTCGGTGGCTCATGCCTGTAATCCCAGCACTTTGGGAGGCTGAGGCAGGTGGGTCATGGGGTCAGCAGTTTGAGACCAGCCTGGCCAACATGAGGAAACCCCATCTCTACTAAAAATACAAAAATTAGCTGGGTGTGGTGGTAAGTGCCTGTATTCCAAGTTACTCCAGATGCTGAGGCAGGAGAATTGCCAAAACAAAACAAAACAAAACACCCAGGGAATGCCAGGTGCAGTGCTTCACACCTGTAATCCCAGCACTTTGGGAGGCTGAGGCAGGCAGATCACGAGGTCAGGAGATCAAGACCATCCTGGCTAACACAGTGAAACCCCGTCTCTACTAAAAATACAAAAAATTAGCCCAGTGAGGTGGTGGGCGCTTATAATCCCCGCTACTTGGGAGGCTGAGGCAGGAGAATGGCGTGAACCCAGGAGGCAGAGCTTGCAGTGAGCCAAGATTGAGCCACTGCACTCCAGCCTGGATGACAGAGAAAGACTCCATCTTGGGAAAAGAAACAAAAACAAAAACAAGCAAACAAAAAACTTCCCAATAAGAACTAAAATGGCAGAGTTTGACCTTTCTCTGGGGACATTTCCAGGCATGCACAGTAAGGGGCACATATAATAAAGGGCAAAATGGTGGAGTTTGACCTGTATATGACCTTCCTCTAGGGGCGCTAGATCAGTAAGAGAAAATTGCACTAAGAGGGCATGTGTATAACTTCAACCACCAAAGGGTGCATGCGGTCCCTCCCAGATACTGGCAAGACCCTGCACGTGCAGCAATTAACCAACAGCCTGCCCAGGGGGAGACATGAGAGGAAGAGACTGGGATTAGAAAAGGAAATAGTACATCTATAAGAGCCCTGAGCCAACGATCAGGCAGGGCACTCAAATCTTTCAAGTTGCCCACCTGGTCCCTTTCAAGTATACTTTACTTTGCTTCAATAAACTCCCATTTCTGCCTTAAATCTAGTTCTGTCTCTTGGCTGAATTCTTTCTCCCAAGAAGACAAGGATCAAGTACTGTGGTGCCCACTTGAACTTGCTGCTGGTAACATTATCTCTATTTTAAAGATGAAGAAAACTGAGGTTTAAGGAGGCTGATTTACTCTCTCAAAGACAGGACTACAATTTGAATCTTCTTCAATTCAACAAAGACCACCATTATGTAAGGCACTATTATGGAAAATACAAAGCTGAATGAGATATAGTGCCTGCCCTTGAGGGCTTCCAGTGACACTCTGAGACACGTCAAAGAGATAGCATGAACTGATTCAGAAAAGGTAGTGGCTTTTCCATGGTCATAGTTTACTAGAGTATTATATTTAAGAAGGACTAGAATTCAGATTTCCTAACTACTACTCTACTTATCTTTCCCCTGCTTTTCAAACATAAAGGAGATACTGATCCTCTTTTTCTTCAAGATTCCTGAAGCATCCCTTTGTTTTATTATTATATATGTATTTATATTTCTGTTTATGTATTTATATTATACATTAACAAAAACTTAGATCAATTAAATTCCCTCCCCTACTATGGAAGAATGACTGTTAGGTAGTGTAAGTAGATCAAAACAGAAACAACTGCTTTTCTTCAATGTTTTTGATCAGTTTAAAAATTTTCAGAGGTATAGATTTTACCATTCTTGAATTGAACAGCCCACTTGCCATTCTTCAACACTGCAATGTCTAATATAATGTGAACACATAGGTAATTTGAAAATGCCTAGTAGCCACATTTTTAAAGTGTTTGAAAATGGGTAAAATTAATTTAAATGATAATATCCAAAATATTATAATTTCAACATGTAGTCTACAAAAACAAATATTACTGAGACATTTTATATCATTTTTTCTTACTCCATTTTCAAAATCTGATGTGTATTTTGTATTTATAGCGCATCTCATTTCAAATTAGCCACTTTGCAAGTACTTGATACCCACATGTGATTGGTGGCTACCTAATTAGACAACATAGCTTCAGCAAGTCCTCTGGGTGTACATATCAAGATTCACCATCCCAAATCTGAACATATCTCATCACCTTGCTCAATACTTCGTGAGTCAAAACCACCATTCTCTCTTCCCTGGATTATTTGGAGCACCTCATAATTGGTCTCCTGATTGGATAATTTCTAGTGAACAGAAATTTATTTCTTACAGTTCTGGAAACTAGGAAATCTATGATTGAGGGGCTGGCATCTTGTGAGGGCCTTCTTGCTGTGTTATCCCATTGCAGAAAGTGGAAGAACAAGAGAGGGCAGAGACTGAACTCGTAGCCTCAAGCCTTTTTATAATCAGCATTAATCCATTTGTGAGGATGGAGTCCCCATGACCTAAATACCTCTCCTTAGGCTCCACCTCTCAATACTATTGCATTGGAGATGAAATTTCCAACATGTGCTTTTTGGGGGAGACATTCAAACTATAGCACTCTCCCTCAAATGTTCTCCATTCTCTTCTTCCTCTGTTTCTTAAAAAAAAAGCCAAGGTTATTCTTCAAGGTTTTTGTACTTACTTATGTTAAAGAACAATTTTCAAAAAATATGACTCTCATACAGGTATAAAATGAGCATGTGTTAAAGATTTTATTTAACTCATTAACAATGAGAGAACCAGTAAGATGTAACAGCTGATTCAAAAGTGAATCCAAGAGGCACATTTATAGATCATGGATATTGAGAGAATTTGTAAATGGAGGCAAAATCAGTCTTTTTCTCATTGGGGGAGGGAAGTTAATTAAACCCCCACAGAAAACCTTTATTATATCTCTACAGACCAGCGTTATTTTGCATTTCTGTCACTTATATACAACTTAACAGAATTGTACAATAACTCAAAGGTAATGAAAGTCATAGAGCCCCATAAAATCAGAAGGGTGTGTTTTAAACCAGTTTCCCTCAGCACTATTGACATTATGAGCTGTATGTATAATTCTTGGTTGTAGAGGGGAACTGTCCTGTATGTTGGAGGACATTGAGAGGCATCCCTGACCTCTACCCACAAGATGCCAATAACACCCCCCCCCAAGTTTCGACAACCAAAAATATCTCCAGATATTACCAGGTGTCACCTGGAGGACATAACCATCCTCAGTTAGGAGTCATTGCTCTAAACAATGTATAGTTTTCTATTGAAGTACATTTTTTCCCACTCTTATTTCTCTATCTGAAATGTTCCTCTCCCATATCATTTCATGGCTCCCTAACTTTATTCAAGCCTTTGCTCAAATGTCATCTCTCTCAACAAACTTCTATCACCATGTCTGAAATAGAACCCATTACCCAAACTGTCCTCTGCTTTATTCTTCCACACAGCACAGTTCTTTCTCCTAAGTGTTCTTGTTTATTGCCTGGCTTCCCCCTCTAGAACCTAAGTTCTTGGAGGTCATAAACTTGTTGAATTAATGAATCAATTAATACGTGAACTGAAAGAACTAAAACAAATGTACAAAATAATTAAAAGTATAAAAACATAGGTATAATTGACATTGGATTTCCCCCCCTTTTTGCTGAAATAGCCACTTGAAACATGAATAAGAAGTGAACTTCCATGGTGTCAGTTCTTTTGAGTTGGGCCCTCCTTTCCTTCCATGTGACTTGTGAAGATTACTGAAGCAAAAATTTCTTAAACAAATTAATCTGAACACCAAAGTTTATTACTCATTAATGAGGAAACTAGCAGATGGAGAATGCCAGTTTGAAATAAAAACCTTTAGGAGGAACAGACATAGGCTCTATATGAGAGGCTGATTTTGCACACAGCTTGGTTGATAAGTAATGGCTCTGGTTTCTTTCATATGGTGCTTATCTTATCATAGCCCCAAAGTGGTTATTTCTTTACCAAGTGGCATGGGTTAATATTTTTGGGACAGGATCTTCAGAACCATTTTCCATATTTGCTAAACATGAGCCATTAATCAGAAATAACAGGTAATAATTGTTACATATCGAGATGTAAACAACACTCCAACTATCTGTGCCTATCACTTAGATGTAGCAAGTAACAAGGTTTAATCCCCCAACAAAGAGGCAATTAGTAAATGGAACCAAACAGTAGCTAGCAAATGTCAACCAATATAGACATAGGTCCTGCTTCTCTTCCAAGCAGCTATTAGAAGATTTCTTTAGCAATCAAAGACATTGAATACCCAGTTTGCTTAAATCTTTTTGGAGAAAAACCTTTTCTCTTAGGATTCATTAAATTTTCCAACCACACATCTCCCTCCCTGAACTACTGCGACACCTATTCATACTGCACACTGGGATGTAATTGGCCTTTATTCTGATGTAATTGATGATTTATGTTATTAAGTCTGTCTCTGTCTCTGTTTTGCCTCATTAATAGTGGGACAATTGAAACTGACACTAAGACAGAGGCAAGATTAAGTCATTAGTGGTGCTTCCTCTTTTTACTGACTCAAAGCTAGTTAGTTCACCCCTCTGTGCAAACTTCGTTTATCTTTGAAATGGGGATGACAATGGAATTTGCTTGATTGGATTGTGACAACTACTAAAATAAAATAACTCTAAACAGTAAGAGCTCAACGTATTTCTTAAAGGTGATTATCCTGCTAATCCATATTATGTGTGAATTAATTCTAAAATCACCATCAAAAGATAAGTTTAATAAACTGCTATGAAAGACATACCTCCTCTGAAAGTCCGATATCAGAACTCCAAACATCTAAAATCCCCTACTTGAGAAATACCATTTTTTTTTTAAATTTATTTATTATTATTATTATACTTTAAGTTCTAGGGTACATGTTACCAAAATGCCATGCCATGGAAGTAGTGCTGAGAAGTAAACATAAACAGGAAAATGCTATAATCGCAACATTTTTAATGGAAAGGTGGAGTTAGAAATTTAATAGCACATTTCCAAGATTCCTTTAATAAGGAGAATGACTGCCCCTGAATAGTACTTCTCAGACATTTTTAGGTACACTTCCTATGGACTGCAGCTGATACAGCAGTGCTTATGCTCTGCTCATGATACTACTGCCTAGCAGTGACCATTCTCCCAGAACATGCCACAAATCTTGATAGCCATGTCCCCAAAATACTTTCCCCAGAGAGATCAGGCTTCCCTCAGAGAACACAAAACACTATTTTGCCTTGTGATGGGAGCCTGATATGGTTTAGCTCTGTGTCCCCACCCAAATCTCACCTTGGATTGTAATAATCCCCACATGTCAAGGATGGGACCAGGTGGAGATAATTGAATCGTAAGGGCAGTTTCCCCCATGCTGTTCTCGTGATAGTGAGTGAGTCCTCATGAGATCTGATGGTTTCATAGGGGCTTCCCCCTTCTCTCGCTACTTCTCTCTCCTGATGCCATGTGAAGAAGGATGTGTTTGCTTCCCCTTCTGCCATGATTATAAGTTTCCTGAGGCCTCCCCAGTCAGGCAGAACTGTGAGTCAGCCCTGACCCATGCTAAGCAATTGAATTAAACTTTAACAGATACTTTTGAAATGCCCTAATTTTATTTAGATGTTTTATGTTACATATTAAGTAACTTCTTTCCTTTATAAATTACCCAGTCTCAGGAAGTTTTTTATAGCAGTGTGAGAATGGACTAATACAGTGCCCAAGGGCCCGAGGATACCAGGAACAACAGCTGCCTTCATCTAAAGTAGAGTTGGGTCAAATTCTAACCCACCTTCACCTCTCCTTCCATTGGCACTCCCATCATCCTTGCTCCCATTGTGCCTACTTCAGCATCAGAGTGACCTTTCACCATCACTGGCTCTGAATGAATAGCCTTTGGTCCTACCTTGCAGCTACATGGTCTCACAGGCAATGCCAGCTAAGTCCCAGAAATGTTGGCTGCTAACAGGTTAGGGATTTGCTCTGACTCATGGCAATTGCATTTTCACTGGTAATTTTTGAAGGCAGCCCAGAAGTGGTAGACCCAAGACTCTGAAGTAAGATCTTGCTTTAGAAATGATCTTTCCTGAGCCTCAGTTTCTCTAATCCATAAAAAGGTAACCCATAAATATATACACCTATTATGTACCCACAAAAATGAAAAGTTATAAAAAAGGGATATACTGCTCTCACAGGCTTGTTGAGAAAATTAAATGGGGTTAAAGGTGATAAAATAAATAAAACAAAAAGAAAACACACCACAGATGAGCATGTGACACCAACTGAGGAATATGATGAACACAGATCTTTACACCCAAGGACCAGAACGTTGAAAAGAAAAGAAATGTTTGGCTAGAAATCTCTAAACTAGTGGTTCTCAAAATTGATCACCAGCATCCCTTAGATCACCAGGCCCTACTCCTGAGTTTCTGATTCAGCAGAGTTTGGGTGGAGCCTGAGAATCAGCATTACTCACACAGTCCAGGTGCTGCTGAGGTTGCCCATCTGCAGATCACCCTTTAAGAAGCCCTGGTCTACTACAGAATGGGAGAAAAAATTTTGCAATCTACCCATCTGACGAAGGGCTAATATCCAGAATCTACAAAGAACTTAAACAAATTTACAAGAAAAAAACAACCCCATCAAAAAGTGGGCAAAGGATATGAACAGACTTCTCAAAAGAAGACATTTATGCAGCCAACAGACACATGAAAAAATGCTCATCATCACTGGCCACTAGAGAAATGCAAATCAAAACCACAATGAGATACCATCTCACACCAGTTAGAATAGCAATCATTAAAAAGTTGGGAAACAATAGATGCTGGAGAGGATGTGGAGAAATAGGAATGCTTTTACACTATTGGTGCAAGTGTAAACTAGTTCAACCATTGTGGAAGACAGTGTGGTGATTCCTCAAGGATCTGGAACTAGAAATACCATTTGGCCCAGCAATCCCATTACTGGATATATACCCAAAGGATTATAAATCACGCTACTATAAAGTCACATACACACATATGTTTATTGTGGCACTATTCACAATAGAAAAGACTTGGAACCAACCCAAATGTCCATCCATGATAGACTGGATCAAGAAAATGTGGCACATATACACCATGGAATACTATGCAGCCATAAAAAAAGATGAGTTCATGTCCTTTGCAGGGACATGAATGAAGCTGGAAACCATCATTCTGAGCAAACTATCACAAGGACAGAAAACCAAACACCGCATGCTCTCACTTATAGGTGGGAATTGAACAATAAGAACACTTGGACACAGGGCGGGGAACATCACACACAGAGGCCTGTTGTGGGGTAGGGGGCAGGGGGTGGGATAACATTAGGAGAAATACCTAATGTGAATGACAAGTTAATGGGTACAGCAAACATGACACATGTATACCTATGTAACAAATCTGCACGTTGTACACATGTACCCTAGAACTTAAAGTATAATGATAAAAAATAAAAAAAGAAGCCCTGGTCTAAATTAGTGATTCTCCATCCTGACCGTACATATCCTTGGAATTGTTTGGAAGTTTGAACATTACTTATGCCTAAGTTCCCCTCCTCAGAGTTTTGGATTTAAGTAGTCTGGGGTACAGCCTGGACATCAGGATTATGATAGGCCCAGGGAATCTACTATTCATCCAAAATTGAGAATCACTGCTCTCTACCAAGAAGCAGCATGAACTTATTAGTTGATTTTATTGTTACACCATATTCCTGCTAGGCTAGGCCGGCTTTTTCTGTGCATTCACTACACCCACTCCTTAAAATCTTCTGATATCTTAAGACAGTGAACTGAATGATGGACCACCCTAGACCAAAGGGAGAATAAGCAGGTGGACCCACTTATGACACCTATGTAGGTGGCACCTAGCTAGGTACAGCCACAGCTTAAAATGGTACCAAGTGAATTTTAAGTTCTGGATATAGGTTTTTCCACCCTAAGAATATGTGAAAATCAAATGAGAAATTTTTTTTTTGAGGCAAGGTCTTACTGTGTTGCCCAGGCTGATCTCAAACCACTGGGCTCAAGTCAACCCTCCTGCCTCAGTCTCCCAAGTACCTGAGACTATAGGTGCATGCCATTGAACCCACCATCTGAGAGAATTTTAAGAAAGCCTGATAGATTGATGCGTAACCCACCACCCCAAAGCCAAAGTTTTTAACCTTGGCCATCTGTTGGAATCACCTGGGAACTTTAAAAAAAAAAAAAATTACTGGGGTTCCAACCCCAGAGATTCTGATACAATTGGTCTGGGTGTGGCCGGGGCATGGGAATTTGTGAAACCTCCCCAGGGGATTCTAATGTGCAGCCAAGGTTAAGAATGTCTGGTCCAAGACAGGACTCTTCATTATGTATTCACAAGACTCTTCATGAGGTTACTCCATGTTTTTCAAACCCGCCAGGGATTCTAAACTACAGGCAGGGCTGGGAACCATTGCTTCAAGTGGGAAGCCAACAAAAAATGACAAAATGGCAGTTACGATACTGTTATTTTTTAAAGTGCATATTTGCACAGGAAAAAGACTGAAATGATATGCTCCAAAATATGAATAGAATTCTTTTTGAGAGGTGGGGTTACAAGTCATTTTTATTTATGCTTTTCTTGATTTTCTGAAAATTTCCACAATGATGTTTCCTAAAATCAGTGAGAAAAAAAAAATCCCATAAAAATTGCTTTGTATTCAATACTAGATTATCATAGTGGAAAAATATGGCACCTTATTTTGTCCAAAGTAATGAATCTGTAAGCATTCAACTTCATCCATATATCAAATTAAACTCTATAAGCTGATGTCTGTTGTTTGATAGAGGAGGCTGGATTTGTCATCTTTGTCTTTATTAGACCCTAAGATTTTATTATGTTGATTGTATCCTTCTTCTGCGGTGATTCTTTTAAAAATATTACTTGAAGGCATTCTCAGCCACTTACTGTTCAGGGACTTTGTGACATGACATAAATGCGCACTTCCTCCAAAGATAGACATTTGCCTCTGAGATCCAGCAGAAGTCACTTCCCAGAAGAGCTCAGCTAATGCAGGGATTTCACAAATGACATTTCCTTTATGTCAACACAACCTCCAGCTTCATTTTCTGAAAGATAATCTAAGCTCTAAGCTGAAAGTGGGCAGGGCTGTGAGACTGACTTCAATAGAGATTTGTTTACAGTTTAACATTAAAGGAGTTTGACAGGATAGATTGAAATTGTAGCATTTTTTTCCCCCACTATTACAAAAACTACTCAATAGGGCACTCTCACTCTCACTCTTTCTCTCTATATATACACATATATACACACACACACATATATATGTGTATATATGTATATAGTATACACATATATATGTATATATACATATATGTGTATATGTGTGTATATATGTGTATATATGTATGTGTATATGTATATATATGTGTGTGTATATATGTGTATATATGTGTATATGTGATCTCCAGATAGTACAGAGTTTAGATACTTGATTGTTCTAAGTAGGTGGAAAATTAATTTAATTAATCCTATAAACTTTTTTCCCTTCTATTGAAAGTATCCTCTTTTATCAAAAAGAATTGGTCACGAACAGTTGTATATTTTCCATTTTGTACTTAAACTGCATTTAAAAGGAATTACCCCAGGGGTTCACAAATGTTGGCAAACTTTTAAGGAGGTGTTTTTGTTGTTGTTTTGGTTCTTAATACGTAACACAAAAACATCTATATTAAGTTAGGCCATTTCAAAAGTATCTGTTAAAATGTAATTCAATTGCTTAGCATGGGTCAGTGACTGTGCCAGTCTGAGAAAACTCACAGATCACTGAGACACATCCCTACTTTCAAGGAATTTACAAATTGCAGGGGAGATGCGTATGTTTACACATCACTAAAAATGCAAGTCATTGAATTAGAAACCCAAGCAGACCACCATATACAAACAAAATGCTATGTAAACACAGAAAAAAAAAAAGGAGAAAATAATGTAAGCCAGAGAGAAACACTGAGCTGCATGGATATGGCTGGCAGCTCTAGAGCTACACCTAAAGGAAAGATTGGATTTCAGCAGTCAAAAACGGGAAGAAAGGGTGGAAAGTCATCTCGGTTAGACTGAACAAGGGAAGGAATGGATTACGGGTAGAGAAGCTTATAGCATGTTCAGACTTAAGTAGGTAGTTGGATGGAGCTTGTATCTAGAGGCATGGGAGGACTTAGGTCACCTTGTGGGTGGGCTTCAGAAGTGAGGTGGGAAGTTTGAGTGTTAACCTGTGGGCAGTGCAGAGCTGCTAAGGGCTTCTGTGCACAGACAGGGTGTGACTGAACTTCAGCTGCAGATGTGCTCTGGCAGGAAGCAGTGAGACCCAATAGGAAGCTGCTGTAGCAAATGAGTGTGAGGTGATAAGGCTCTGGTGATAAGGGCCTGGACAGAGCAACCTAGGAACAGAATGGCAGACAGAAGCAACCTTGGGGAAGAAGATACTTCTCCAGATCTTCAGGCTGAGCAGATAGATGAGGGGCAAGAAAGAGAAGAGGTGTGTATGATGGCTGAGGTTTTGTACCTGGGCATCTTGGGGATGGAGACATCAGTAACTAGAGGAGAAAGAAGTAGGTTTAGGGGCAGGAAAACAAGCCACTGAACTCAGTTTTTTTTTTGTTACATATGTATACATGTGCCATGTTGGTGTGCTGCACCCATTAACTCATCATTTACATTAGGTATATCTCCTAATGCTATCCCTCCCCCTTCTCCCGACTCCACAACAGGCCCCGGTGTGTGATGTTCCCCTTCCTGTGTCCAAGTGTTCTCATTTGAACTCAGTTTTTGATAAGCTATTGGCAATGTTGAACTTAACCTTACCCGTGTGACCCTGGGAAATAGTGCCAGTTAAAGAAACGTCCCCCGTCCCCACTCCTTTGTGTTTCAGAAACTGGCTTACTGCAAATAACTATCTTTCCCGGTAAGACTTAGATAAGGGCCATGCGTATCTCCTTGTTTACCTGTGAGAAGGTCAGACACAGACCCTGTACACTCCCATTTGTCTCATACATGATTAGCTGAACTGCTTGTTCCACTGATCAACCAAAACAAGATTGTTAAGCAAGCTTCGGTCCAACTTATTTCTCAACCCTGGTCCTGAAACTTTGGCTCATTTTCAGCTTGAGCCACCAAATGAATGAATGAATGAATGAATGAATGAGGACAAGAAAAACCCTTTTTGCCTAAGCCTTGAGACACTTGCAGACCTTATGGCCAGAGCAGAGCATCCTCCCTATTACAATAGTCCTTTTCCTGCCTTGCAATAACCCTTTTGAATAAAGCCTATCCTTACTAAGTCTGAATTTCTTTTTGACACTATCAAATTGTAACCTCAGACTGCTGGCCTCTCAACTGTCGTTTGCATCAGCTTTGTCTACTAGTAGTTCTACTGCAGGGCTCTACTTGGCCACCAAGGTGCTGCTGATGAGGAGAATATTTATCTTTTTCCTCTGGATTGGCATACTCTATTCACTTTCCCAGTTCTCCTTCTAGACAGCTCTAATCTCTGAGCAGGCAATACTTTCTCAGTATTGTCCATCAGGTCATACCCTTCCAGCTAAATTCGCTTGCTCAATCTATAAGACCAAACTCAAAGTCATACACATAGGCTACATAGGATGCATGATTCTGAGAATATCTATCCAACAGAAATAGAATTCAAGAAACAGATGCAAGCTACATATGTAATTTTAAATTTCCTAGTAGCCACATTAAAGAAAGAAAACAGAAAGAGGTAAAAATAATTTTAATAACATTTTATTCAACCCAATATATCCAGATTATCAATACAAAATCAATAAATTCTTGAAATATTTTACACTCATTTTTTTCATACTCACTACTCAGAATCCAGTGTATATTTTACACATATAGCCCATCTGAATTTGGGCTAGTAACTATTGTATTGGACAGTACTGCTATAGATTATGATGTGTGATTTGCATCCATATTGGTCAGAGACTAGCCAAGATGCAGAAACCACTCAAGCATTTCAACAGAAGGATTTTAATGCAGGGAATTGGTTATATAGATGTTGGGAGAGCAGAAGCCGAATGTATAATAGTGGGGCAACTCATGGATTAACAATGGCAGGAAGCCACCCATAGGCTGGAAGCACAGAGGAAGGACGTGGCTTATGAGTGCTCAGGAGCTGGGCTCAGCTGGTGGAAACTGAAGCCTTAGTAAGTCTGTTAGAAGAATCCATGAGTATGGATGACACATGACTATTGCCAGAAAAGCAAGGTGAGGAGGGAGGGGAGAAATACCTTGGCTTCTCCCTCCAGTCCTTCAGTCTCCCATCAGTGCCTCCTATTGACCAAACCCAGTTTGGAAGCTAGCTGACATGTGACAGACTGGGAAATGCAGTCTGTGGAGTTCAACACCTTTTGATACAGGAAAGAGTGGGAAGAGGCCAAAGAACAGATCTGAGAGCAAACAACAGACCAGCACAGCATTCTCTTATTGCTTACATCTCCCTGCTAGTTATTTTAAACAGATAAGGGCAAATACCTAAGGAGATGTTAACTAGTGTTAAATTTCTGATTGCCACACACTTGCTAGATGACTTGAATTTTGTTAATAATTTTGATAATAATACTTTCACCATCAGTTTCTTGTGAGGATTAAATAAAGAGAATCTGGCCCAGATGTAAAAGCAGTAAAAAGTGTTCGTTATTATTATTATAAATTAGCAAGTCAAGGAATTCTAGGCAGCTGGATATTATCAAGTCCCACATCATGACTACAGAAATGGACAGCAAGACAGGGAGGGAGATAGTAAAAATAGGCAGCAAGTCACTGTTTCAACCCAATGGGCCAGTTTCCAGCTTCATTTCTCATAAAAAAGTTATGTTTTGCTATCCAGTTCAGGCAAAAGGCTTTGAGTAAGCCATTTAACCTCTCTATCTGAAATGCTAATGTCACCTTCCTAATCGATTATATAATCTGCTTGTCAAGTTAAGATAGATCTATCTATTTGCATGTCTTTGAAACACTGGCACACTCTACAGATGAATGGCACCACCTTTGATTCTACCCTAAAGACTGAGAAAAATACTTTCAAAGATCAAGCTTAGCCCAGACATGTTATCAACTTATCTTTGTATTTCTCCTTCATAAGTACACTCTGATAAAGAGAGACTATACTGTGATGAGCTCTTCGATCTTAAGTAAAGAAAACCTTAAATACAAAATGTCTCAAGTTGTGTTTCCTAGGAGCAGAACCTAAGACAGGAATGCCTGTCAATATCATTTATTGAGCAAGTGTTCTCAAGAGAAGGGAAGTGAGGGAAGTAGGATGGATTGGAGGAGAAAGCTAAACAAGGATGTGATGGAGATTAAGTTCTGCTTAATCTCAATGAGGAGCACTCATTGGAATTACAAATTTATTTTCATGTTGAGGTAAGTGGGCCAACCATTTGTACACCTGTGTGTGTCAGTCACTGGCCTCTGACTAGTGCCAGGGTTTGAGCATAACCTTCCTGGCCAGATGGTCATTCTTTGGAAGACAATGCTCAGGAGAAGAAAGTAGCTTTGGAAGACAAGCAACCAACACTCACAGCAGCTGGGGATTGGGTGAGCCCATTGGTAAAGGAGGTCTGGGTGGGGCACCAATAGAATCCACTCCTCAAAACATCATCAAATATTCTAATTTTCTTCCATTTTTTTGGTCCCCAAAGTCCACATAACCCTTTGTTTTGACCCTTCCTTTCCTCTGACCCTTAAAAAAACCCACCATGAAGTCTTCAATTTTTATTCCATGAAGCAAAAAGGAATTATCTCTATTAATCAACTATTTAATAATATAATATTGATAACAGCAGGGAGACAGACTCTGGATTAAAACTTAGCATTTGATGGAAATTTTCCTCTCTGCAATGCATTTTATCCCTTTTGGTTCACAGCTCCTCATTGTCAACTATTTGCTCTGTATCCTACAAGGGATATTTCTGTATACCTTTGGGTCAGATTTTTCAACTTGAAAATTTTCACAATGAAGAAGAAATAATTGGATCAGCTATATAGATATAATGCAGAAATAGTAATCACAAGCTTCTCATTTTAGCTTAGGTTCTGCAGCAGTCTACAAGCTATATGTCATAGACCATATGCAATCTGTATGGGTACAATCCCAGGGCAGCAAAAGTAGGAAGAAAAAGGAATTAAACCAGGGCATGAGAAAAGGCAAAAAGAGTGAAGTGTCACCAGGGCTGTGCTACAGTTGTCACCAGAGCCAATTGTGTGCATGTCTTTCCAAATCCATGTCCAATGACATCACCTTGTTTAAAATTGGCCATGGTGGAAATATTTATGCCTTGGAAATTGGCAAATACTACAAATTAGGGCTTTACTTTTGTCTAGAGAGTCAGTTTTTAAACACTTTCCAAGCATAGCACTGGATATTACCAAGCTGGCCACAGCTTCACAAGAAAATGCAGCTGGTCTGTTCACTGGACGGACTTAATGGAGCAGTCTACCAGTGAGGAGGAAGGGAGAAAAGGTTATTTGTTAGCTTCCCCATAATGCCTGACCCACAGAGCATTAACTTTCCCAGGTCCCATACCCCAAGGTACAGCCCTGAACTGAGTTCTGAAGTTGTGTGACAAGTCAGGGCTTGTGAGTTCAGTCTGTTTGGACACTGAAGCTGCTCAACATTTGTGCAATAAGCCCATTCCAGAGCACTACCCTTACTGTGAATGAGACTGAGGTATTGGGAGATGAAGCAAACAGGAGAGCAGTACGCCACTCAATGAAGCACTTCACCAAGGATCAGCAAGGCATAAGAGGCCAAAAGAATATAAGGAGGTTAATAAATTGGGTGGGATAGATCACCTTTTACTGAGGAATATATTTTAGACAAGAATCTTCACCGAACTTTATGCTGTCTTCAAATAATGCAAAAATAGATTATCAAAATTCTGCTTGGTTGTAGAGAAAGCAGCAGTAGGGGATTCTAAATGTTGAATGACCTTATGAAAATTGGATATGTCATATATCACTTCTGGCTTCCCATCTATCTTTTGTTTGTCACACACCTGATAGTGCTTACATTTTAACATTAGCATATCCTAATTAATTGTCAAATACCAACAATTGTAATTCAGGGTTGGCTAAACAATGCAGACAAATTACTTATTCATCTGGAAAGGTCAGCCTAATTATAATAGATAAAGGATTGTACTGTCTCATGTCCCTAGTTAATGTCAGGTACCTGACATTCCACACGTTCAATAAAAATGCGTTAACTCTACCATGTGCCAGACATGCAAGAAATACTAAGAAAATTAGTCCAAGCCTTTACCCTTGAGGAATTCACAATCCCAATGGTGGGAGAGAAAGACATGTAAATAAATTGACTTAATGCGGAGAGATAAGGAGCAGGCATATGCTAATCTGGTGACATATTTTCTGAAATGAGATGGCAAAGCAATGCTTAATGCTCTATACAGAACATGAAATTTATTCTTGTAGGAAGGTATTATGATTGCTTAGCAATTTCGTAAATGGTATTCTCATCCATTTCTTGCAGGACCTGTACTGCACAGTGAAACACTAGAGCTCAGATGCTGAAGTGCACTCTGGAGCCGACCACATTTCATACAGTCTGATTGCATATGCAAACAGAACCATTTATTTTGTGCCCAAAACAAGCACTTTCCATGGGTGCACTCAGATTCTTCATAGGCCCCCATGTGTAGCTACTATTATCATTCCTATTTTACAGATGAGGAAACTAAACTTTAAGAAAGAAATGTATGGAAGATCACATAGTAAGTGGCACAGTGAGTATTTGAACGCAGGTCATGTTACTCCAAAGTCCACGTGGTCTGGAGTTCAGCTGCCTATTAGTGAACTCTTATTGATCTGTGATAAGAAGTTTTTGCCAGAATGTAAATCAACTATGTCAGTAAGCACATTGTTTAATTCATCTAACTTTTTTTGATATGAAGATCTTCTTGACAAGGTAAGCAGTGCATTGATTTACATTCTAATGCAAGCTTCTTATCTTGTCATGAATCAGCACTTTGCATAGCATTATAAGACTCCTAGAAAAACAGCACCTTAGATTACTGTAGAGCTTTTCTTCTTTCATATCTATAGAAGAAGAATATTAAAGTGCACTTAGTTTGTCTTGAGACAGAAGTAACTCAGAGGACCTCAGCTACTACTGTAGGGAGTCTGTTCCAAAATGTCCAAACTTGCTAGTCTTGTTTATTTTTCTTCCTCCTGTGAAGGAAACACACATTTTAAAGGGAATTGCCAGCCTTAAAACTGGCCTGGGAGTTTTTTGTAATAGTATTATTGGCCAAGCTCCTGAATACTTTATCACTATGATCTGCCTTCCTGACTGCTTCAGTGCCCAGGACAACAGAGGTGGTCTGGACCAGCTCTCCCTCTCTGTTGGCACCTGCTAGCATCCACTCCTATACTCAGGTTAATTTTTCCTTTCCTCACATGATTTTCCGCCCTCACTTAAGAAGACATATTTCTAAACATACACCTACTCCGTGATCCAGTAACTCCAAGAGAAATGAGTGTAAATGCCCAGGAAAGACACATATAAGAAGGTTTATAACAACTTTATTCATAATAGCCCCAAACAGGAAACAACCCAAATGTCCATTCACTGGAGAATGGATATATAAATGGTGGTATTTTAAACACATTCATACAGTGGACTACTATACAGCAATTATAAAGAACAAATTACTGTTATGTACATAACATGGACTAATCTCACAGACATAATTAGTACGATAAGCCATACATAGAGTACATATTGTCTGATTCTGCTTATATGAAGTTAAAGAATAGGCAAACTGGTCTGTAGTGACAGAAGTCAGAACAGTGGTTACTTTTGGGATGTGTATGTGTGGTGGGTACAGATTGGTAGGAAGCAAAAAGGAACCTTCTGGAGGGCTAGAAATGTCCTATATCTTGATCTGAAAACTTCGATGAAAAGAAACCTTTTTAAAAAAAGTACCCATGGAGAATAAATATTTAAAGGATTTTTGAGTTCAGTTAAGCTCGAAATGTACAAATCCATTGATTCAGCAATTCTACTTCTAGAAATTTCTCCTAAATAGCCATGATTGTGCAAAGATACAACATCAACATATTTGCAGAGCCCTGTTTATAACTGGAAAAAATAGGAAATAACCTAAATTTTCCACAATCGGGACTTGGTTAAGGTAATTAAGATATGGTCATATAATGAACTACTAGAAAGAAATACAAGTTGAAATTGTAGAGAATATTCAGTGTCATGAAAAATGTTAGCAATATCATGTTGAGTGAAAAGTGGTAGGATCAATCCACTGTTCAAGGAAATAGGAG
The DNA here is from genome assembly GCF_000951045.1 of Mandrillus leucophaeus. NCBI lineage: Eukaryota > Metazoa > Chordata > Mammalia > Primates > Cercopithecidae > Mandrillus > Mandrillus leucophaeus. Next base: position 122,735 of record NW_012101857.1, on the reverse strand, counting down.
AAGACACAAATGGAAAAACATTCCATGCTCATGGATAGGAAGAATCAATATCATGAAAATGGCCATAGCACCCAAATTAATTTATAGATTCAATGCTATTTCCATTAAACTACCATTGACATTCTTCACAGAATTAGAAAAAAATATTTTAAAATTCATCTGGAACCAAAAAAGAGCACATATAGCCAAGACAGTACTAAGCAAAAAAGAATAAAGCTGGAGGCATCACACTACCAGACTTCAAACTATATTACAAGGCCACAGTAACCAAAACAGCATGGTACTGGTACGAAAACAGACACATAGACCAATGGAACAGAATAGAGATCTCAGAAATAAGACCACATATGTACAATGATCTGACCTTCAACAAACCTGACAAAAATAAGCAATGGGGAAAGGATTACCTATTTAATAAATGGTGCTGGGAAAACTGGCTAGCCATATGCAGATAATTGAAACTGGAGCCCTTCCTCACACCTTATACAAAAATTAATGCAAGATGGATTAAAGACTTAAATGTAAAACCCAAAACTATAAAAACTCTAGAAGAAAATCTAGGTAATATATTCAGTACATAGGTATGGACAAAGATTTCACGACGAAAACACCAAAAGCAATTGCAACAACAGCAAAAATTGACACATGGGATCTGATTAAACTAAAGAGCTTCTGCACAGCAAAATAAACTGTCATCAGAGTGAACAGGCAACCCACCTAAAGAGTGGGAGAAAAATTTTGAAATCTATCCATCTGATGAAGGTCTAATATCCAGAATCTACAAGGAACTTAAATTTACAAGAAAAAAAAAAAACCATTAAAAAGTAAGACAAAGGACTTGAACAGGCACTTCTCAAAAGAAGACATTTATGCAGCCAACAAACATATGAAAAAAGCTCAACATCAGAGAAATGCAAATCAAAACCACAATGAGATACCATCTCATGCCAGTCAGAATGTTGATTATTAAAAAGTCAAGAAACAACAGATGCTGGCAAGGCTGTGGAGACATAGGAATGCTTTTACTCTGTTGGTGGGTATGTAAATTAGTTCAACCATTGTGGAAGACAGTGTGGCAATTCCTCAAAGACATGGAACCAGAAAATACCATTCGATTACCCAAACTAATATAAATCATTACATTATAAAGATACATGCACACATATGTTCATTGCAGCACTATTCACAATAGCAAAGACACAAAATCAACCCAAATGCCCCCTGTCAGGGGGGATGGGGGGAGGGAGAGCATCAGGATAAATAGCTAATGCATACTGGGCTTAATACCAAGGCGATGGGTTGATAGGTACAGTAAACCACCATGGCACATGTTTACCTATGTAACAAATCTGCACATCCTACACATGTATCCTCGAATTTAAAATTAAATTTTAAAAAGAAGGAAAAAACCACCCTTTGATAGTGAGGTAAGAGTATGGGGAAATCTTTTTGAACTTTCAAAAAAAAGTTAGGCAAATACAGGGAACATATTCTTAATTACTTATGTGAGAAAAAAAGAGAATACTAAATATAGTTAAAATTCACAAGTATTTAGTTACGTGGTTGATAAAAGTCTTTGAAAAATACAGATCTGTTTTCCTTTTCTGATGAGAAGTTCATATGCAGATACTGATTGCCATGAATGACCAATTTCCAAATGAAAAGGACCACATAATTGTGTTTGTTCTCTTCTATTTGCCTGTTTTTGTTTTGTCCAGTAGGAACTTGGTTCTTCATGTTTTTCAAAACAAAATGTAAAAAATGAAACAGATTACAAATATGGAAACTAGAAGGAAAAGAAACTAAAAAGAAAAAAAAAAAGGATAGAAAACACTGACACCTGAGGCTCCAGAGGTGCAAATTTGAGGATGAGAAAGATGCTCAAAGATCTCAATAAAAATCCAAACTCAATGATCTGTTGTTGGATTATCGTGTGACCCAATAGCTTTTCCCATTCTACTGCCAAATAGGATACCTGTCTTCTAATAAGGACCCTAAAATGTTTCTCTGCTCTTAGAGGTTCATAATAAATCATTATCAAACCACCCATTTCCATTTAGATGACTCCTACCTTAAAATGATGAACTGCTATATAGAGCAAATGCCAACATTTTGGAAGATTAGTGTAATTTTTACTTGGTGCTCCCCTATCTTTATTGTGTAGAGATTTAAAATAACTCTGACCCTTGTAGTCATTAATTCTCTTAGAATCAAGTTTTTCTGAAGAAACTCTGCTATGTTTTGGAGAAAACATCACTCAATATTTGGTCTGCCACTCAAAGCCAAGCTGGCTCAAAGCTTATCATCTCCTACCCCTCAGCTACACAGGGCCAAAGGACTTGGAGCAGGGCCTGTTGGCCCAAATCCAGTTGAAAGAAAATATGCCTCACCTCTCTCAAAAAAGTTAAGTAACTCCAGCTCATCTTTGATTCTTTTCAGCCTTTCTTATTTCCTACTCTTTTACTCCTTCCTCCCACACAATGTCCTCATATTCCCTCACTCATTCCTGCCATTCAAACAAGAAACTTTCCAAAATCATATGTTCACTGTTGACCAATTATGTTTCAGAATAAAAAAGATTTCATCAGGCTAAAAAAAAAACAAAAAAAAAACAAAAAAAAAAAAACAGGAAAGAAAAGTGGTAGGTTGCAAAGTGGCATGTAAAATATACATCTAGTTTTACTTTAAAAGTTTGTACATACACATACATTGTACACATATAAAATTTAAAGTGCATGTTATGAATATATATTTATATTGCATGTAGAAAAACTGGAAGTAGATCTGCCTACATGTTAAACTCAGGGGTTATAGTATGCATCATGATTTATTTTAATCTTTGGGCTTTTTGAATTTTTCACATATTTTCAACAATGAACATTTGTTACTTATGTTATCAGAAAAACATTAAAAATAAGGTCTGTAGGCTTCTAGCAATGTGAAAATGTAAATGAGGTTATTAGACAAAAACAAATTGCTTTATTATTTGCGATAAAATATAAATTCATCAGTCAAATTTCAGATGGGTGAATTAAACCACTCTGAAACCAGTGATTACATCCTGAGTGACCTCACAGTAGAATACCTTCACCAGTTTTTAATAATAATAAAGATATAGCCTGGTATCAGTAACTCTCCATTATAGGAACCTTGAGCTGAACCAAACACATACTTGAAAAACATCCATGATCCTCCAGTTGCCATCACTTAGCAAATTTCTTGATGGAGATTTAAAAAAAAAAAAAAAAAAAAAAAAAATCACAACTCAGTTTTAAACCAGGATTTTTTTCTTGTCATTTTTACCTCAAATAAGTTATCAATTGCATTGAAGGGAAATTTCACTGCTCTGAAGTTGCATAAAACAGAGGTTTACTGGTATCAGGAGTTTGGAGTCTGTATTGTCAATTTCTTCCATTCATCACTGAATGCTTAAACACCTTGAGAGATACCTTTTTTTTTTTAAGAAAAAAAAATGGGTATAGGGATATCCGCTGTAGCAACATCAAGTTCCCTGACAGTGTATTTTAACAACTCCAACTTAATTTTCATTGATGCCACAGCATCCTGAAGTTATCAGATAAAACCACGCCTATGTGCTTAGTTACAAAACCCCTATGAGGGATAGCTGTAGCCAGTTGAAATTTTTTCCAGTGGGAGAAAGGTAACTATGGTAACTATTTTTATCTACTAACATTACAATTTCATGTTGGCTAAAGCTGCCTATAGCTTTATTGGTAATAGTCAGCTATTAAGGGAATCCTTGAGAATACTCTTTTAGAAGCCCCAATCTCTATTCTTCCTTTGCCTGCTAAGTAGTCATTAAAAGAAAATTACACAGGCATAGTAATCCAGTTAAAATTTTCAGAACTTTTTGAGCCATTGCTTTAGCTGCTGGTGGGTGATTTGTTTTAATGTATGTCACCTTCAAAAAAAAAATTTACAAAACTTTCTAGACTGTACACACCCAAAAAATCCATAACATTACGATCATTATAATATATTGTGTACTCTACCCTTTAAAGAAAAAATAGACTGAGCATCCCCTAGCTAGCTGCTGGGTTTGTTTTTGTTTGTTTGTTTTTTTTGTTTTTTTGTTTTTGTTTTGTTTTTTTCCCACTCAAAGCCTCTGGGTTGGACTTTAGGGTGATAAGTTTGGGGGCCAAATTTGATAATTCAAGCTATCTGGGCTGGAGACAATGGGAAGGAATGTGTGGAGGCTACTACTGGCTATCCTACCCTCCCCACACAGAAGGTCTGTGGAGTGTGTGTGTGTGTGTGTGTGTGTGTGCATGTGCATATTGTGCATGTTTGTGTGTTGATGAGAATGGGGTGGAGGGACAATGACAAAGGTCTACCAGAAAAGGCTTTGAGATCAATTGACAAATTGTGATGATTATACTAGAAACTCTGGGCTACCAAAAAATATCTAAATCGGGGGCCAGCAAACATTATCTGAGAAGAGCTATGTATTAGTTTCCTAGGGCCATTATTAACAAACTACCTCAAACTTGGTGGTTTAAAACAACAGAAATTTATTCTCCCACAGTTCTGGAGACCATTAAGTCTAAAATCAAATTCAAACTGCTAGAAAATTTTAATTGAACAACATTAACTTAATATATGATGTAACTTTGTTGAAACACACATCTTATTTGTAAAGATGCATTCAGATGTTTCGTAGTATGCTATTGTTCAACATGATTTTTACTTTATTTTAAAGATAGTGGGCCATGACTTGAGTTCTAGTCATTATCATTAATGCTAATTTTCCTTTTTCACAACAAATGTGTTTATAATAATGAGTTCTGTACCATTTTAAGTTAATTAATAGTAAAAACCAAAATACAGTTATTTAAAAAGGCAACTTAATTATTTATTGCATATTTACTGTTATAGTTACTGAAAATAAATCCTTTGTTGAGTAGAAAAAATGAGATAATCACATCCCAGCTGACCATAGGGCAACAATGGTGTTTATCATTAAGATACCTTTTGAGTTTGTTCTATCTGTGCTAGAGAAAGCCATGCAAGGACTCAAGTCTCCCAAGGATTTTCTAATAACTCTACTGGAAAACATTTTCATGGACACACACTCTGACATTACTGGGTAAAAACATATCATTTTTGCCTTAAGTCCTCTTGGGTACATTTCTCTTTAGCCCATGACAATTAAAGTAGTATATTACTAATCATTACTATGATGATTTGATTATATCAAACAAATTTCAACTTACTAAATTACAAAACAAGTCTTATTCCATAAAAGTGTTATACATGTAAATTATAACTGCAAGAGATAAGTTTTGGCCTTTTCACTGTTAAACAAGAGCACAGTGTGGTCAGAAGATGGTTCTCATTTTGATGCAAGAATATTCCAACCGGGAAACAGTTAGATCTGCTTATTAGCCAGCATATTAAGAGTTAAATATAGTCACTGCAAGTACCAGTGTGATTAGGGACACAAATGCAAATATGGACTGGGCTCATTTATAATGTAATCATACAGATCAGTGGTCAGTAAATATTTTCTATAAGGGGCCAGAGAAGAAATATTTTCCACTTGGTGGGCAAAAGTGTGTCTGTTGCAACTACTTAATTCTGAAAACATAGTGCAAACACAGTCACACACAGTATGTGTATGAATGATTGAGTGTGATTGTGTTCTAATAAAGCTTTATTTACAAAACCAACCACATCCAGGATTTGGCCCATGGCCTGTAATTTACTAACCCCTGATATAGATGATACAGAATGCATTTATATTGCTTATACAGATGATACTATAATTGAAAACACACAAATGATGCTTAGGGACCCCAGAGAATATATCTCTGCTAAAGAATTTACTTAATTTTATATAGTATTTCAAAGTTTCCAATAGTGCTGTGAATAAACTCTAATTTTTTTGGTTAATTACTACATTTTCTAACTGGTTATGGCTAGTTTGAAGCAAAGCTATTGATTTGTGTATGTTAATCTTACATCTAGCTTACTTACTGAACTCTAATGTTATATTAGAGTTTGAGTTGACTCAATTGGCCTTTCTAGGTGAATAATGATATAAACTGTGAATTATGACAGTTTCTTATATTCATACACCTTACCTATTTTTTCTTGTCTAAATGCACTGGCTAGGACCCCCAAAATAATGTTGATTGAGCAGTGAAAACAACCAAAATTATCTTGCTCCTTTTTTTGTAGTATTTTGCTTAGGTTTTTTCCCATTGTAAGTGACTGTATTACACTTTTCAAAAATTCTTTTGCTTCTGCTTTTGATATGAAGCAGGCATAAGAGGCCCACATTTGTTACACATCTGGACTTTGGATTCAAGCCCTATCACCAGTGACTGTGGTTTATTAAAAATACTGGCATTGAACTACTTAATTTGCTGAAGGGCATATAGAACTTTTAGGTTGAATATAAAATATGAAAAACTCATTTTCATCCAAGTCACTAGCAAGGGGTTTCGGGTTTGGCTCAAATAATTCTTTAGGGACCATTAGATGATGTTGAGTCAATCAGCATAGCCATCCAGAATGGTTGCCTTCTGGGTTCTTAGTCAGACAGTACTTTAATTTCACAACCAATCCACACAGTAGATGGGGTTTCTTCTGCAAACTTAAGTGTCAGTTATTAAAGTATTGTTATCCAGCTCCAAACTTGCCCTTCTATTTCCTGCTCTGTGATACTAAGGCTTGAACTCTGCACCACACATTTTTACTGTGCCAGCTGATCCCTCTTTGGCTCTGTCACTAGGGGTCGCCAGAAGCTGATCGTAAATCCAGATAAGTGTGAGGGCCTTGGTTTTTCCTGTCCGCTTACTGTTTGCCTCCCATGGGCTTCCTGTTGTATTCCTGTTTCATATTGCCATCAACCCAGCCTCACATCTTTACTCTGGCAGTGGCCAGGCCTTCCTTTAACAGCACCTGAAGTCAATTTTCATCTTTTCAACACATTCAGAGTCAGCCTTATTCTGCTCCACCACCACCCTGAGACACCAGCAACCACCAGGCAGTGTGCCTTTCTCAGGGCTCAGAGTTCTAACTCCATGGCCCCCTTCTCTCCCAAACTTCTAAAATGGTACAGTCCTAACCTCTTCTCTGTTCCCTCAGGATAGCAGCTGCTTCCCGCAACTACAATACCTTAGCATTTTCTCTTTAACCTTTTCAGTTGTGTAGTTAAGACTTTATACCTAGTTAACAATTCTTCCTATTAAATTCTCTCTGTTAAAATTACTGGTGTGATTTCTGTCTCTTGACTGATGCTTATCTACAGAAAAAGACTTCCTAACTGATTGTGTGGATTCCTGTTAGCTCTAGTGCAAGCAGGCTTTTCCTAACATTGCCCCTCTTTTTGAGGATCCTTTTACTTTTTTGAGAACAAAAGGCTATAGCTGAAGATCGCAAGTTACCCATGATTAAGATATATATATACACATACATACACACACACACACATATTTATATATACAGGCGGTCCTTAGCTTACTATTTTTCGACTTCATAATGTGAGAAAGTAATAGACGTTCAGTAGAAACCATACCTTTAATTTTGAATTTTGATCTTTTCCCTGACTCACAATACATGGTAGGATTCGTTCTTGCAATGTTGGGCAGTTTCCAGTCAGCCATGTGATCACAAGGATAAACAACCATGAGATATTCAACACTTTATTATAAAATAAGCTTTGTGTTAGATGATTTTGTCCAAACATAGACTACTGTGTTATGGGACATAACCCCATCATAAATCGAGGAGTATCTGTATATACATGCATATATTTTTAAAAATTAGTTTCACTTATACCAGGTTCTTTCTATTGTTTTTAAGACTTTTCTGCCTTCTAGAGACCTGAAACTCATGATATTTTTATGATATGCTACTTTTAACAGCAACTGGAAACCAAAACCAGTTTGGGGGCCAAAAATTATCAGTATTTAGAGCATGAAACTCAAAGACCACCTTCACCAAAGTAAGTTTTGTCCACCAGAGAATGTTATTTGAGGAGAGAGGAAAAAATGAAGATTTGGGACAGAACACATTATATTAGTGATGAAGAAGGCAAAATGTAGGAAGTGAGAGAATTTCTTTTACTCTGTGGAAGAGATCTTATAGTTTTATGTATCATTGTCAACATATCTAATAATATATTTAACCTTTGCGTGAAAAAGAAATTATTTTTCTCCCATGGGATCAAGAGTGTGGAGAAGTCATTGAAAACTTTTTAATTATGTTGGGTGAGAGTGAAGCGTCACCACTTTGGTGTCTGTTCCTAACTTGCCTCAGGCACCAAAGCACAGGATGAAATTTGAAAGTAATAAAGTTAACAGTTATAAATACTTGGCATTGACAGCAGTCAATACATATAGTAAGTTTACATTTCTGTAGGAAGCCCAGCATACATTTAAGCCGATGATGGAAGGGGAATTCCCTTTCCCTGTTCACCGATATAACATCTGACCCTATCAACCTGCTATCTCCTAATTTTCAATGTCATAAAGCCTTTAGATTTAAAGGTGGGAGGACTTAGAAAATCAAACAACCTATCCCACCTCCATGAACTGAAGTGAATAACACAATTTGTATTTGTTAGCTAGTGGTTCAACTCAATTCAACAAGCCTTCTAGATAGATAGACATATATATAGATATGTGTGTGTGTGTGTGTGTGTGTGAGAGTGTGTACAAAATTTCTGTCTTCGTCTTCTGTCCATTCATCATCCATCCATCTATCCATCCCAGACAATGAGCTAGGCACTGAAGAGCCAAGAAACAAGAAAAAAACTGGTAGCTGTCCTTATCCCTTTGTCCCTTTCCTCACATTTTGCATGTAGTTTCAGGAATAAGAGAGTAAATTCTGAATGGAAACACAAATATTTTACACAAAGTGTTTCAGAGAATTATATTTCCTGTTTTAAGAGCCACTGTTTAAAGCTCAGGTGAAAGAACAAAAAGGACTTGATTGGCTTTCAAACTTCATGATGTTCCACCCCTTAAAACCTTTAGCTCATGCTTTTAATTGTGCCTAGAATAATCTTCTATGAACCACTTCTTTGCCTGGCTAACAGTTATTCATGTCTCAAGATTCTGTCCACCCCGAGTCCCTCTTCTGTGCTGCAGTGGTGCTCTCTTAGAGCACATTTCACCTAATATTAGAATAATTATTTAAGTGTTCTATCTCCACCTATAGATCAAGGCAAGGACCTTGTCTGACTTGATTTTATGTCTCCTGTGCTTCTCTCAACACTTGGCACATAATAGGTGTCCAATATATATTAGCTGTTTGGAACAAGCTTACTGGGAAGTTGGAGATCAAGACATGCAAACATGAGAATGTCATCAGAATTTTCTGCCTGTTCTTCTGTTTTATATACATGTGCCCTCTTTCCTTATCTGGGTTTAAAAGTACTTGAGTGGCAGAGCCTACATGTAGTATTTGATGTACTCAATTTCTTCCTTCTGTGTCTCTTGCCAGTATCTAGAAAGACACTGAACAAATCTGTGGGCTGCATTTTTTCAATTAGACCACCTGGTTGTAAATGTTTTCTTTTCCCAATCATATCCAAAGTTGAATACTTTTATTGCCTTAAAGCAAATACCTTTCATTGTATAACAAAATAGACTGTTCAAGGCTCTTTCTCACTCAGTGGTCCAAGCCTTTATTCATACTCAGTTTTGAATTTCAACAGGTTCTCAGAAACAACTGCCAATGCTCCCTTTTGGGATATAGCAATCCTTCAGTGCAGTTTGAAACTGCCAATGTGTGCATTGAGCAGGCTCTTTAGTGTTGAAAAAGTTAGAAATAGAAATGCAATGAGCTGAGTTCAATCAACATTTCTAACTTGTATGTGTAATAATGAGCTCGTAAGAACTCATAGAGTTCCTTTGGCTGCAGGTGGTTTGTCTCCTACATTTTCATCTCTCAAATTAGCATCACCAGCCAGTACTTTCACAGGAGAGGAAAGGGATGGAAATCCAGCAGCCAGAACAGAATAAATAAGAGCAAGGAGTGTCTCGGGGGGGAAGTGGAAACATGGTAACTCCGTGGCCTCCTTTCTGCTTGTTAACAGGCTATACCGCAAGCAGGTGGCATAGTCTCACAAGAAACATTTAGTGTCAGATGCTCATCTACAAATTCAAAGCAAACCATTTCCACCCCTACTTATATCCCAGAGGGTAGGAAGCAGGTGTAACACATAGCTTTGAATACCAGTGTAGGTCATATAAATTTAATGTATAGTAAAACTGCTTAGAAATAGATTTGGCTATTCTACTTGTATTGGCCTGTTCTCACGCTGCTATGAAGAAATTCCCGAGATTGGGTAATTTATAAAGCAAAGAGGTTTAATTGACTCACAGTTCCACATGGCTGGGGAGGCCTCAGGAAACTTACAATCACGGCAGAAGACACCACCTCATAGGGAGGGAAGGGAGAGAATGAGAGTAGCGGGAAAGGGGGAAGTCTCTTATAAAACCATCAGATCTCGTGAGAATTCACTCACTATCACAAGAACAGTATGAGGGAAACCACCCGCCATAATTCAGTTATTTCCACCTGGTCCTGTCCTTGACATGTGGGTATTATTACAATTCAAGATGAGATTTTGGGTGGGGACACTACTCCTCTGCTACAGGTGTAAAGAAGATAATAAGAGTGTAATGCTTAATAAAAATATTTTGGTGATTTATAAGCTTTATTTTGTCTTGAAATAACAAACATTTTCAAACATACAGTTAAAGTATAGAAAATCACATACTCTTATACCTACACCAAGATTAAACAAGTAGAATGTTGTATTTTTCCCCTATCTCTACTTTTACTGAAGTGTTACAGATACAGCTGTAACCACTCAATCTCTTCCCTCTCCTCCTGAAGTTGATATGTCTTGTTTCATGTATGTTTTTAACATTAACCACATAAGCATAAATGCATAGGTAAATTATATTAGTGTTTGTGTGTTTTTAACTTATTATATAAATGATATAGTGATACATATTGCGTGCCTTGCTTCTTCAACATTTTGTTCTGTAATGTATGCAGACCTAGTTCATGCATCTTCACTATTTACAAGATCTATTTTCTAAATATTACAGTTATCCATTATTTCATTGAGGGAGGGTTAGATTATCTCTAATGTTCCACTAAATTATCTTGCATTTGTTTTATTGCACACATGTGTACAAGTTTTTAGAAATGAAATTACCCAATGTGTATGTTTATCTGAATCTTTGCTAACTATTGCAGAAATGTTGCCCAAAGTAAATAAACCAGTTTATAGTCTATTATTAAAGCCTTTGAATTCCCATTTATGTTCAACTCTTGCCAACATTTGATGTTTTCAGATTTAACTTTTGTCAACCTGAGACTGGCAGAATGATATTTCATTTTTGTTTGCATTTGCTTTTCCCTGATCATAATGTTCCATGTGGTTTATTAGCCACTGTGAATTTTGTCTCTCTGGATTATCTATTAATGTGATACGGTTTGGCTCTGTGTTCCCACCCAAATATCATCTTGAATTGTACTCCCACAATTCCCACGTGTTGTGGGAGGGACCCAGTGGGAGATGATTCGAATCATGGGGGCGGCTTCCCCCGTACTATTCTCATGGTAGTAAATAAATCTCATGAGATCTGACGGTTTTTATCAGGGATTTCCGCTTTTGCATCTTCCTCATTTTCTCTTGCTGCCACCATGTAAGAAGTGACTTTTGCCTCCTGCCATGATTCTGAGGCCTCCCCAGCCACGTGGAACTGCAAGTCCAATTAAACCCTCATTTTCTTCCCAGTCTTTGGTATGTCTTTATCAGCAGCATGAAAATGGACTAATACATCATGTTTTGCCCATGTCTCTTTTAGGTTCTTTGCATTTTAAGCAAAACTTGCCTGTAAAACAATCTGGGCCTGGTGTTCATTTTGTAAATAGATTTTAGATTATTGATTCTATTTCTTTAGTAGTTATGTTTTCTTTTATTAGCCGGTTTTATAACATAAATATTTTGTAAGACATGAACCACTTTTTCAAAGTTTTCATTTTCCCCTGAATTTGAATGTTATTTTTAGTTGAATATAAAATTATCAATGTCAGTTAATTTCTCTAATTATTTTGAAGATATTATTCCAATATTACTTGGTCTATATTACTGCTGTTGCAAAGTCAACTGTCTGTCTTATTATTGGTATTATGAATAACCTGGCTTTTCTTTTTGGCTGCTTTTAAAATGTTCTGTCTGTTTCTTTGTCTGCAGTTTCACTAGATATGTCCGGATATGGGTTTATTTTATTCTGGATTCACTAGATATGCCTGAATATGGGCTTATTCTACTCAGGACATGTTATATTTTTTAAATTTTAGGAATTATGTCTGTAATCCATTATGAAAAGTTCTCAGCTATTATTCTGTGTATATTGCCTCTCTGCCAATCTCTCAATGTCTCTTAACCCCTCTTTCATATTTTCAATCTCTTCATCTCTCCATGAAATTATATTTGGTTATTTTTCAAATGTCTGTTCTTCTTTCATAGTATCTTGTTCTTTTTCTGATTTTTATTGCTTCTTTAGTTTTTAATTATGCCAAATATATATTTTTACAGTGTCCAATAAATTGTTTTAGTATTGACATTCTTTGAGTTCTAATTAGGTCTGTGAACTCTTGGCTCAAGGTAGGTTTTGTCCTCAATTTTTATCATTAATATTCACTTTTAAAATTATCAATAGTATATCTGTCAAACTTCGGGCAGGAAGAAGATGCTTCATCAAATAGAGTACTTGTGGAGAGTTTAACACAAAATTGTTTATAAAGGTATGGCCAGGGCTAAGAGCAGCCAAAAGATGGTAAAACATGGAGCTATTGCTATCCCTAAGCCTGAATGGCACAAGGAGGGAGTGATTACCAGACCCATAGCTGAAAGAAAGGGTAGCCTGACAAGAGACATGCCTTACTAGAGGAAAGCAGACACTACCAACCAGTGGCCCTGCATGGATGTAGTTAAGGGAACAAATATCATGATCTTGCTATTCTTCTGTCCCTCAATCTCCTGTATTACCTCCCACTAGCTGAACCCAGTGAGAAGACAGGAAACCCAAGTGATGCAGTAGATAGAGGTTAGTCTGTTGGGGGAAAAGCAGGGTAAAGAAGGATGGAGAACAAACCTGGAGAAATAATTGGAAAACATTTAACACCGTCGTAAACTCATGTTCAGGGGTGGCTTCTCTGTTGGAAACCTCTGTTGCTTGGGAGGAGGGCATACCCATCCAGAGCAATTTTATATTTGCTCCTTGCAGATGTCTTAACACTATCACTGGCCTGGACTCAAGTTCTGTGTTAATTTTTCAGCTCAGACATTCCTGATCCCAAACAGTTTAAATTCTAACTGTTAATCATGTGAGACATAGACCCATAACTATAGAATGGAAAGGGAGACATTTTTGTTTTTACCCAAAACCCGTTCATGAGCAGAGAAGTTTCTTTGTTGCCATATGCTAATGGATGGAACTTTTCAACTCTTGGCCTATATATGCAACTCTTTGAGAACCTTGACTTTATGCAAAAATATTTTTTTGTGGGAGGGGTGGGTACAGTCTCGCTCTGTTGCCAGGCTGGGGTGCAGTGGCACAATCTCTACTCACTGCAATCTCCGCCTCCTGGGTTTAAGCAATTCTTCTGCCTCAGCCTCCCGAGTAGCTGGGACTACAGGCACGTGCCACCACGCCCAGGTAATTTTTGTACTTTTAGTAGAGACGGGGTTTCACCATATTGGCCAGGATGGTCTCAATCTCTTGACCTCGTGATCCACCCACCTCAGCCTCCCAAAGTGCTGGGATTACAGACATGAGCCACGGCGCCCAGCTGAATTTTGGCTTTTATTGCCTACCTTTCATAAATTGAAGACTTGTCTCCAGTTCTTGCATGCATGGTAAAACCCAAACCTACAGCTTACCAAGACTGAAAACCTCCTTAACCACCAGCCAGTAAGATGCTTACCACTCTGGCTATAATTCTGGTAATAAGGATATAGGGAAGCATATGAGATCAATTTGTGTTATTTTCATCTATATAACATATTAGGCATTACTAACATTTTGTATAAACATTAACACTGGCATGCTCATTCAATCATACGTCACATGATCATAGCCAGCCCATTAGATATCATGAAGGACGAAGGGAATATCAAAATGCAGAGGGACTGATCTTTTATTCAGCACTGGCATGTTGTGATTTACTGCAATTTATGCACTACCATATGTCATCAAGCTTTCATTTATAAAACCAAAAGCTTTAAACTGTGGAATCTTCATAAGGCTTTGTAATAAAAGTGTAACATTCTGTTTTTGCTGTAGAATTTTCTGGTTATCTTGTGGCAAAGTACTGAAAATCATTATCAACTTAATGATTTATAATCTATTTTTCTTTCATAAGAAGGTTAGTGTCCTAGTTTTCTGGCAAAGAGTGGCAGTTTTGCATAATAACAGGATGGCTGCTAATAGTTGGCTACTTAGCAGATTTAAACAAAATTAACGCACCAATGTGTCTCTTCAAAGTACATATTAACATTTGAGCAAAGTGTGCAAAAGTAACTGATTTACCAAAGAGATATTTTATGTAGAGAGCATTTTCAAATAAATCTGTGGAAAAATTTCCAGCATTATGTAACGTTATTACCCCAAATGATATATCACTTATAAAAAATATCATAAACATCTATAGAAAGCATTGGCATTAAATATTTTTAAAATGAGGAAGTCTTTAAAATGCAAATGTTTACTGGCCTTTGAACCCATTGAAATATATTTAAAAGCAAAAGTTTCATAAATTGGCAAGAACAACTGATTTTTATTATGGAAAATGGAATCAGTAACCAAATTTCAACAAAAATTTTGGCATAAGTGATGAGTGACATTTTTAAAAGTGAAGTTCAGGAATCAGCAGCAGTAGACAATGAACCCCTTCTTATACAGTATAGTGATGGCTTTTAGAGTGCAGAAGCTGGTGCTATCACTCTCTGCAGTTGGAGATGTAAGAGGCATATTTTCATGGTTGCCACACCAGTACACGAAACAAGCCTGTCATGTTCTCTGCTAGGTCCAGGGCCACCAAGACAAGTGAAACTATCCCTGCCTTTCATCCAATTGTAAATAGGTTTGCCAGTGCCAGCCTGCCTCAGCATCTTTGATACCTACACTTCATCCCACCTACCCATAGCAGCTGAATGATGAGGGATATCTGCACTCCACACAGTTTATGAACAGGCTGAGGGCACATGTTATTGGCCTCTTATTCTCTGGAGAGAAGTGGAAGGCTGAAAAGAGGAAAGAAAAAATGCAATTTCACAGATATTTGTTTCAGGTAAATTTTTTCAAATGCTTTTCTCTTCCTTGTACTTCATTAAGTGCTTAGTCTACAACCAAGTATGATTTGGAAAATGAAAGGCACATATGTTCATACAGGTAAAGTTAAAAAAATACTCTCGTATAGCATATTGGGCTGTTTCTCCAAATCCTTGACCAAACATGGTGCTAGAAACGAAGAAGTCACCTCTAGTAGGGTGCTTCTGCTAGGAAAATGTTCTATTTGGTGCTACATCCTGTGGCTGAATTTTTATTATATTGTATCCCACAGGCTATGCTCTAATTGGCTCCCATGCAAATTTCCTAGCTCTAACTTCATTTTGTTGATTAATGATTCCAACTTCCAATTTAATAATCCAATGTGCTGATATGGGACTTAAGAGACATACACAATAGAAAGTCTTGAAAATGTTTGGCATTAATGATGTGCTAAAGTAGTGATTCCCCTTTTATGAAATTATAAGATACTTCTGAATAAGTGTATTGGATTTCCTAATACACAGTCTCTACCCTCTCCATCATTTTATAAAAGTATTTTGTGACATCTATTTTATTTTGAAAAGTAAATTTATTTCAAATTTATATTTGTAACAATTGCTTAGTTCTTAAGATAATCAAAGATAAATGAAGGTATGTAAAAGCAAGGGCCTAAATTAAAGGACGGGTACACTTATATTGCTTTCTTTTGTTAGGTATAGCATAGTCTTGGGCTAACTCCATACTATATAATTAACATAGTAGTATAACTCTATATTACTATACTGACCCAGAGAGGCCCCATACATTAGTTAATATAATGGTACCTGCTAAAACAAATAAATTTTTTAACTCTCAAAGTCACAAAAATTAGACATTTATTTTTAAATTATGTACAGTCCAGCTGATGTCCAAAAGGAAACCCAGGACAGCAGTATAAAGATTAAAAATGTGGTTTTCATAAAGATACCTCTGGGTTCAAAAACCTCAGTTCTACTAATAACTGTATAACCTTTGGCATGCCATTTAACCTCCCTGTATCACAGATTGGCAGAGATTCAAGAGAAAAAACCTAAATTTAATGTGGGAACCAGGAACAGGAAAAGAACATTAGTGGGGAAACTGGAGACGGTCACAAAAGACCTGTAGGTTAGTAATATGGTATGGCTCTGTGTCCCCACCCAAATTGCATCTTGAATTGTACTCCCATAATTCCCACGTGTTGTGGGAGGGACCCAGTGGGAGATAATTTGAATTACGGGGGCAGTTTCCCCCATGCTGTTCTCATGGTAGTGAATACGTCTCATGAGATTGGATGGTTTTATCAGGGGTTTCTGCTTTTGCATCTTCCTCATTTCCTCTTGCCGCTGCCATGTAAGAAGTGCCTTTTGCCTCTTGCCATGATTCTGAGGCCTCCCCAGCCATGTGGAACTGTAAGTCTAATTAAACCCTCTTTTTCTTCCCAGTCTGGGGTATGTCTTTACCAGCAGTGTAAAAATGAACTAATACAGTAAATTGATACCAGCAGAGTGGGGCGTTGCTGAAAAGATACCAAAAAATGTGGAAGTGATGTTGGAACTGGGTAACAGGCAGAGGTTGGAACAGTTTGGAGGGCTCAGAAAAAGACAGGAAAATGTGGGAAAGTTTGGAACTTACTAGAGACTTGTTGAATGGCTTTGACCAAAAGCCTAATAGGGATATGGACAATAAGGTCCAGGCTGAGGTGGTCTCAGATGGAGACGAGGAACTTGTTGGGAACTGGAGCAAAGGTGACTCTTGTTATGTCTTAGCAAAGAGACTGGTGGCATTTTGCACCAGCCCTAGAGATCTGTGGAACTTTGAACTTGAGAAAGGTTATTTAGGGTATTTGGTGGAAGAAATTTCTAAGCAGCAAAGCATTGAAGAGGTGACTTGGATGCTATTAAAAGCTTTCAGTTTTAAAAGGGAAACAGCAAAAGAGTTTGGAAAATTTGCAGCCTGATAATGCAATAGAAAAGAAAAACCCATTTTCTGAGAAGAAATTGGAGCTGTCTGCAAAAATTTGCGTAAGTAACAGGAGCCAAATGTTAATCCCCAAGACAATGGAAAAAATGTTTCCAGGGCATGTCAGAGATCTTCACCTCTGACAGGGCAGCCCCTCCCATCACAGGCCTGGAGGCCTAGGAGAAAATGGTTTTGTGGGTCAGGCCCAGGTTCCCCGTGCTGTGTGCAGCCGAGGGACTTGGAACCCTGCATCCCAGCTCCTCCAGCTTTGGCAAAAAGGGGCCAACATAGACCTCAGGTTGTGGCTTCAGAGGGTGCAAGCCTCAAGCCTTGGCAACTTCCACATGGTGTTGAGCCTGTAAGAGCACAGAAGTCAAGAACTGAGGCTTGGGAACCTCTGCCTAGATTTCAGAAGATGTACGGAAATGCCTGGATGCCCAGGCAGAAGTTTGCTGCAGGGGCAGGGCGCCAATGGAGAACCTCTGCTAGGGCAGTGTGGAAGGGAAATGTGGGGTGGGAGCCCCCACACAGAGTCCCTACTGGGGCACCACCTAGTGGCACTATAAGAAGAGGGCCACCGTCCTCCAGACCCCAGAATGGTAGGTCCACCGACAGCTTGCACAGTGCACCTGGAAAAGCCACAGACACTAAACGCCAGCCCGTGAAAGCAGCTGGGAAAGATGCTGTACCCTGCAAAGCCACAGGGGCGGAGCTGCCCAAGACCATGGGAACCCACCTTTTGCCTCACTGTGACCTAGACGCAAGACATAGCCTCAAAGGAGATCATTTTGGAGCTTTAAGATATGACTGCCCTGCTGGATTTTGGACTTGCGTGGGGCCAGTAGCCCCTTTGTTTTGTCCAATTTCTCCCATTTGGAATGGCTGTATTTACCCAATGCCTGTATCCCCATTGCATCTAGGAAGTAACTAACTTGCTTTTGATTTTACAGGCTCATAGGTGGAAGGAACTTGCCTTGTCTCAGATAATACTTTGGACTATGGACTTTTGAGTTAATGCGGAAATGAGTTAAGACTTTGGGAGACTGTTGGGAAGGCATGATTGGTTTTGAAATGTGAGGACATGAAATTTGGAGGGGACGGGGCAGAATGATATGGTTTGGCTCTGTTTCCCCACCCAAATATCATCTTGAATTGTACCCCCATAATTCCCACATGCTGTGGGAGGGACCTGGTGGGAGATAATTTGAATCATGGGGGCAGTTTCCCGCATCCTTTTCTTATGGTAGTGAGTAAGTCTCATGAGATCTGATGGTTTTATCAGAGGATTCGGCTTTTGCATCTTCCTCATTTCTTCTTGCCGCCACCATGTAAGAAGTGCTTTTCACCTCTGGCCATGATTCTGAGGCCTCCCCAGCCATGTGGAACTGTGAGTCCAATTAAACTTCTTTTTCTTCCCAGTCTCAGGCATGTCTTTACCAGCTGCATGAAAATGGACTAATACAGTTAGTTAATAGTTTTGTATCAATGCTAATTTCCTGGTTTTGATAAGTGTACCATGGCTATGCAAATATAGTCATTAGAGGAAACTGAACGAAGGTTTCTATACTATTCTATACTGAGAGAAACTCTATAGTATTTTGGGAATTCTTCTCTAAGTATAAAATTATTTAAAGGTAAAAGTTAAGAAAATTAAAATACCTGTTTGTGAAGCAGCATTTTATCTGATTGGTATTGTAACCTGGTAGCTATGTTGTGGTGATGGTACCTAACCCACAACTGCCATTTAAGTCTAATTATCCATTAGTTCACAACAAGCAGTCCCAGTTAATCAGGCAATTCCAAGCTTTGCAACTGTAATACTCAGACACGGAAAGATCATCAGAATGAATGCAAGAAGGGTAGGCAGTAGAAAATTTGAGAAGAGAGGATGGGTAACTTTTGTCCCCTCACAATCCCCTTTCTGAGAGAGGGTACACAGGACACTTACTTTCTTTCATGGCAGGGATTAGATTTTGTCTTAGTTCATTCATGGCTGCTATAATAAATATCTTAGATTAGGTTATTTATCAATACATAATAGAAATTTATGTCCACAGTTTTGGAGGCTGGGAAGTCAGAAATCAAGGCACTGGCAGATTTAGTGTCTGGTGAGGGCTTCTCTCTGATTCCAAGATGGTTCTTGGAATGTTGCTGTGTCCTCATATGGCAGAAGAGATGGAAACACCAGACAGCTCTCTGAAGACTCTTTTATGAGGGCATTAATTCCACTCACAAGAGTAGAATCCTTATGATTTAATCACTTCTCAAAAGGCCCCACCGCTTAATACCATCGCTTAGGATTTAAGTTCCACCATGAATTTTAGAGGGACACATACATTCAAATCCTAGCAGATTTAAACTTGATGTTATCATCATTTACCACAGCAACAGCAAAAACAAACAAACAAAAAAACTCACTATCGAGACATTCTGAAAAGGCACCTCCATGTTCATAGCTAAAGCTATTTGACATGGTTGATGATTTGTATAATCCTTTTTCCCCCTTCTCCTTTTGTGGTATCTGCCTTGCATGTTGTGAATACCTGGGCTCTAGAGCGCCACGTGAGCTCCTCTGATGCCATTGTTGTGTGGCTTTTGGCAGAGCAATGTGAAGGAAGAAGCAGAAGGAAGGAATCAGTTTATCTGATGTCTTGACAGTGAGACAGATCTATTTTCTGTCTCTGTTGTCCACTTGATATCTCCAAAATGTATAGTTTTGCTGTGAGATTCACCAGACAGCATATTGAAGACTCCAGAGAGAGTAGAATTTATCAGCACAAAATGAACTGACATGAAAGGGTGAGTAGAGAAAGGAGGGATGCAGTTAGAATGAAAAGCCAGGCTGGGACATAACTGCTTCTCTAGATCTCAGTGGTTTTTCTTTCTTTTCTGACACTGGAAAATAAAGGGAGTGCTTCCTGTGTAGGCTGTTTCCACTTGGACTGAATGGTGCTTTCCAACTCTAGGAATTGCCTTGAGATTGGTTATTTGGGTCATTATCTGTGCCTCCCAGCTAGAAAACGGGAATGGCAAGAGGACATACTTGGTAGGCCTGTGGGACAGATAAATGAATTCACACCTATAAAGAAATTAGAATAGTGCCAGGCACCTTGTAACTCTCAATTAGCTATTTTTGTTCATAATGCTGACACTATTATTGCTATCAGAGCACTATGTGGGGAGGGAGCTTTTCAAGTAGAAAGAATACAGGTTTTACACTCAGAACACGTGGGTCTGAATACTAATTCCACCACTCACTAGTTGAGTGATTTTGGGGAAACCAAACCTCAGTGGTCTGAGGGATAAGAGTATCTTACCTGTAAAGGGATAAGAGTATCTTACTTCAGAGACATCATAAGGTTTATGTGAGAAAAAAAGGACAGCTTATAATGCTCAATATAAGGTAACCATTGTTTTTATTAGCATTAAATTAGTGACCAGCAGAACTTAGTTATGTTCTGAGTGTGGTCACCTCAAAGGCCACATTTTTGGCCACAGGTCCTTTTCTGTGATGAATAAGTAGATGGCCTTAGACATACCCTGGAGTGTTGGAAGTGAAAGGACCTTGAAAATCATCTGCTTTCCTTGTTTTAAATATCTTAAGTATATTGCTGTTGGGCAGCAACCACACCCAAACTTCACTTAGGTTATCTTTCTAACTCAAGCTTGTGCGATTAGGCTGAATCCAAGAAAACAAGGACTGGCAAGGTGGTTGAAGTCATTTGGGATAACAGTAATAGGATTTGCCCAGCTGTGTTTGTTTATACAACCTAATCACTCTTATTTAGAGATTGCTATCTGACAGCTTTGAAGTGCACACACCAATGAAAAGTGGGATTAGTACTTTGAACTGGAAGCAAAGATTAGGGCCTTTCTTGTATGATTTTATGCTGGGGTTGGAAAACTACAGCCTTGATGGCCAAATTTGAACTATCTCCTATTTTTGTGAATAAAGTTCTGTTGGAATGCCATCATGCTTATTTGTTTATATATTGCCTGTGACTGCTTTCACACTGTAACATAGTTGTTGAGTAATTGCAGCAGAGATTGTATGGTCTACAAGGTCTAAAATGTTTACTATCTGGCCCTTTGTAGAAAGTGTGTGGACCCTTGGCCTATGTAGTCTCTGTCCACAAACCAATGTGGCAGATGATGGCATTGTACACAGCACTTGCTCATATGGATATCATAAAGAAAATGTTGATACCAGGCTTAGAGAATTTAGCATAAAAATAATAATTCTCAACACTCCTTAAAGAATGAATGCCACTTGGTAATTTTTTCCCTAAGATCCATGCAATAAAAAGAAAATACTAAATACTTCTAATATGCCTTTCCATTTTTAATATCAAGGAAATATTATGAAGGCAAAATAAATATTTTTGAAATATTCGCACTTCTTGGAAAAAAGATACTATAAAAAAGTAAAGAGAAGTAGGTAAATAGGCCACATGTCATATGCTTCAAAGTAAGATGTCTAATGTTAGTAAAGTTATTTTCTCATAATTCTCTTTATTATTGAACTTCAAAAGACAGTGGAAACTTAAAAGCATAATGGGATAGAGTAAACTCTTGGAAACCACCATGTTAGGAGAAACAGAGTAGATGTTACTTTCGCTGTTAACATCCCCCTACTCAAATGTATGCGAACTTTAAAAAAATAAATGATTATCATCATCAATTTATCTACCAAAAAGGTAGTTAAATAAAACAACATAATCTCATAAAGCTTTATAAAATGACATCCAAACCATTAGTCATTCTCAGATAAGCTCTGACTTAGGAGTGAATATGAGAGCATAGAAACATATTTTTAGCCCTGGAAAAGTGATCGTCATTTCTAGCCTGATCATGTCAAATCCATCTGGTTTGTATGACCTGTAGAAAAGCTTTGGTTGTCACTTAGATTGTAAAATGCTGCATTTTATTCTCCAAACTTATTCATATATTAAATTTCCCCATAAGCGGAGACTCTTAGACAAAAAGAAGAATTTAAACTTACCATCTAGTGTTGTGGCTGACAGATTGGGCTCTGGAGTCAGGCAGGAAGCCCTGGACCACTTTACAAGGTTTTACGAAGCCAAAGGCCTTAAGACTCAGTGTCTTCATCTGTAGAACGGGTATAAAATAGTACTATCTCATACGGCTTTTGTGAGGGTTAAATGATACAAAGCATAAGAAGTGCTTAGAAAAGTACCTGGAAAGAGGAGGTGCTCAATACTTTTAACTTTTTGATTAAGTATTATCTTTAGCATCATTTTACAGGGTGACCATTAATAGCATGGCCATATTTATAGTAGGAAAAGGTTGAAGAGTGTTTGTGTGTGTGTGTGTGTGCATGAAGTGGGGGGTCCTCTCTCTAAACAATTCCTCTAATTTTGTTTAATTTTATTGGATTTCTCAGTATTGACTGCATATTGGAATCACTCAGGAGCTTTACATATCCTGATGCTTAGGTCACACTCCAGACAAATTGAGTCGAAAACTCTGAGTATGGGGGCTGAAGTATCAGATTTTTAAAAGTTCCCAGGTGATCCCATTGTGCAGCCAAGATTCAGAATCACTGATCTAAAGTGACCTTTCTCTTGGAAAGTTAGAGGAATGCTAACATTACAATAATGGCTCTGAACTAAGATACAAAATAGAATCCAACATCTCCATCTTCCCACAAATCCCCTAAAAGAATAGATTTTGTTTTTAAATCCTGTTTTGCTTCTGAATTTCCTGTCATTGAACGACCCCACAAAGGTCATACTAAATTTCTTTTTCTTCCTCATTTCTCATATATACTGAGGTTCCAAGTCCCAATGAATTACACTTCTTGGAATCTCTGAAATCCACCTCTCCCTCTCCATTACTTCAGCTTCACTCAAGGTTCAGACTGTTATCTTTTCTGTCTCAGACTGATATGATTATCCTACAATTGATCTCCATGTCCCTGGTGTGTCCCTCTTCAACTCCTCTCCCTGGTTTATGTTCCCCAGAAGCAGATCTAGAGACAAAGATTCAAGGATAAATAGTTCATTATACTAGTAGGGCAGTGGTTTTAAACCTGGAGGGATAGGGAGTAATTTATTCCCCCAGAGGCATTTGGAAATATCTGGAGGCTTTTTTGCTTGTTACAACTGTGACAGATGGGTGGTGATACTGGCATCTAATGCATAGAGACCAGGAATGTTGCTAAACATTCTTCAGTGCACAGCACAGCACTCCCTACCACGTCAATCTTGCACAATGAAGTATTATCTAGCACCAGATGTCAATAGTGTCCATGTTGAGAAATAGTATAGTATAGAAGTAGGAAAATGAGACAGAGGAAAGAAAGAAGCCAAATAAAGGTACATTGTCAAGTTAGTTAGCACTGTGGGCAACTGCAGTTAAGTCTTGCTTGGAAACTCTAGGAGACCGTATAGACCACATACTCTAGAATTATCTCACCCAAGGGGTGTGGGATGTTTATCCATCAACCCCTGCAAGTCATTGGTGACTACTGCAGCAGTCAGAGTGTTGGTTGCTTAATTCTTCCATACTTCTAGTTTGCTGCACATGGTACAGAGAAAGAATAGGGCTTCTTCAGCCTAAAAAGGCGATTGGGCAGTTTATTGAAAGTCTGTAATAACAAAGTCCAAGGGGATATGAGTGGGGCAGCATCTACCACAACACCCTCACATATATGCCAGAAGGATAATTATAGAAGCTTAATCAGAATGTTCTTTCATTGCTTTTACATCATCTTTAAGATAAAGCTAAATTATTTAAGGTGGCGTACCAGATCCTTCATGATTTAGCCTGTCCATCTCATTGGCCCTGAATCCTCTGTATGAAACAGAATTGGATTTTATAACTCTAGTCTGTACATCTGATTTATTTCTAGAATGGTGATTCTCAATTTGGATGCACATTGGAATTACCTAGGGTACTTTAAGAAATACTGATCCTGGGGTTCCACCCAGAGATTCCAACATAATTGACCTTCGGCATGTCCTGGACACTGACATTCTTTACAGCTTCTCTGGTTATTCTAAGGTACAGCCAAAGTCAAGAAAGAACATACTAGAATGTTTTTCCTAGGGACAGGACGGTGTCATTCGTCTTTGTATTTTCCCCATGACCTTCCACAGAGTGAATCCCATAATAGATATTCAACTAATCTTTATTAAATTAATGTAATAAAAAGAGTGAGAGAAACAAGGCTTCTGTGAAGAGAGCAAAGCTTAGAATCAACATTGGTTGAGCATCTCCCATGAGCTAATATTAATTAGCACTTTACAAGCTTTAGTGCTTTTATTCATCACAGCAACATTGTGTTGCTTCTGCTGTTTTTTTTCCCCCAGGAAAGGAAGATCTGCTGTATTTAGGTTTGTTTTGCTGTGTTTTCTCAGAGGAGAAAGCTGCTATTCAGAAGTTAACTCATCCAAGGTCACAGAGCAGAGCCACAACTCAAAACTTGACCTGCCCAACTTCAAAGACCAGACCCTTTTCAAAACATGATCCTTTCTCAAATAGGAAATGGGAAGTGGGAACCCCATAAGAGCTTGGTTTCTTTCTTATTTCATGGCTATGAAAGGTATGCCCAGCAGATCCCTGGAAACAGCAGAGAGGTTGAAATTTTACTGACACTCCATATACTCAAAGACAGAGATTGTACATTGAACATTAGTGCCATGGTACTCAATGAAAAATTAAAAACCACCATCTCCGACAGGAACTAATTTGGCATTACTGAGATGTGACTGAAGGATCTTCAGTGTGATCCAAGTCTTCTTGAGCAATTGCTATCTTAACAGGTTAGGCCATGACAAATGTAGGGATGACTGAATAAGAAAGAGGGAGGGCCACTTGCTTTGTGGCTTCAAGCCTGCAAATCAGAAATAATACAAATGAAAGTGTCACCAACCGGAAACAAAATTACAATGATAAGTAGGCTATAGAGTGGGCCTAAATAAACAGGTGATGCTTCCCTTTCTAAACTTTGATAATATCAATTAAAAACATGATAGTGACTGTTATGCCTCTAGCTCTTCCCATTCCAGAAAAGATGTTCAGGAAAAAAGTTACAAATCCACACACATGCAATTAAAAAATGGAAGATTTCCATCAGTTTTGACATTAACTTTTTCCCCATTACATCCACAAAAGGAGGAATATTAATGGACAGGATATGAGTAGAATGATTCAAGTAAAAAAATACAGACTCTAACTGTATTCAATGAGTTACAAATTTCCAGCTACTGTTCAATACACTTTGTGAAGAAGGCTAGCAATGACAGTGTGCTTCTTTTGGTTTTATAGACTTACATATTGTGGTGACGTACAAATAGAGACTTTAAACAATATAAACACAACCTGGCTATTAACTGTAATACTAGAAATTACTGCTGTGCCTTTTGAAGACAAAAATTCCTCCCCGCTCACACTGCTAAGGTTCTCCTCCTACAAAGTCTGGGAAACCAAGACTCGACAAATCTGACACTGACTCAGAAATGCTACATTCCATCTCTAAATTTCAGTCTCCTGATTTTCTGACAACCTTTTGATGATATGTGAAGTATCAAATCTGGAATGTATGGTGGATTTCACAAATGCAGTGATTCTCTCAATTTGGCCCACTTTCAGAGGAATATATCTGTACCTGAGAGCTGCAAGATAACTTGATTTGTATTTGTGATTCAATAAGGTTGTGTTTCAGAAAGAAGACAAATATAAAGCTCTGTGTTACTATAATACTGTCATTATGTCGATGAAATGAGAAATATGATTTTTAAAATGTTAACACATGACCAAGAAAATGGTAAGTCTTGGGTCAATACATAACAATATGTACCATTTCAGCATTAATTTGTCCATCAGAAAATCCTCATGTCTAAGGTTAATTGCCATGCGCTTGCTGACCTACCAAGTATTTTGAAATTCAAAGTCTTTCTGGCACAGCCATCAATACATGTTGGATTCCTGAATTAGTCTTTAATTGAAAACCAAGGCCGGGCGCGGTGGCTCAAGCCTGTAATCCCAGCACTTTGGGAGGCCGAGACGGGCGGATCGCGAGGTCAGGAGATCGAGACCATCCTGGCTAACACGGTGAAACCCCGTCTCTACTGAAAAATACAAAAAAGTAGCCGGGCGAGGTGGCGGGCACCTGTAGTCCCAGCTACTCGGGAGGCTGAGGTAGGAGAATGGCGTAAACCCGGGAGGCGGAGCTTGCAGTGAGCCGAGATCTGGCCACTGCACTCCAGCCTGGGCGACAGAGCAAGACTCCGTCTCAAAACCAAACTCCATCCATGTCTCTAGTCATGCGTATATATGGCACCAAAATCAAAAGACAAAAATGCTATGAACAAGCAGTCAAGTCTCTTCCAGCACAAGAGAAACATAGAGAACATTTATCGTAATAGATATGAATAAATTCCCCACTCAACTGTCTCAGATAAGCAGGCCAAAACTTATTTTACTCTCCAATATGAAAATATCTATTATTAGGAAGTAATTTTTTCTATTTTCTCAATATGTATTTTAAATTTTTTTTGCTGAGAATATGTGTGTGTGTGTGTGTGTGTGTGTGTGTGTGTGTATTTGCAGTAATAATACCAATCAGTCCTAAAATTTAAAAGAATATGGGCCGGGCATGGTGACTCACGCCTGTAATCCCAGCACTTTGGGAGGCCAAGGCGAGTGGATCCCAAAGTCAGGAGTTCAAGACCAGCCTGGCCAATATGGTGAAACCCCATCTCTACTAAAAATACGAAAATTAGCCAGGCGTGGTGGCGGATGTCTGTAGTCCCAGCTACTCGGGACGCTGAGGCAGGAGAATGACTTGGACCCAGGAGGCAGAGGTTGCAGTGAGCCAAGATCGTGCCACTGCACCCTAACCTGGGTGCTAGAGCAAGACTCCATTTCAAAAAAAAAAAAAAGAAAGAAAGAAAGAAAAGAAAAAAAAAAGGAAAGAAAAGAAAAAAAAAGAATACTCAGAATCTATAGGAGAAACAGTTTTGAATCAACTTTCTGGAAAGTGAATTTTATAAGGAAATGTGAGTATGAATTCAACAATCACTTTTTTCATTTGTGACACGATTTGAATAGATAAACTTATGATTCTGGCTCAATATAATCTAAAGGAAGGAAAACAACATTCAAAGTTGATCATTTGGGAACACCCATAATCAATGACAAAGGGAAATATAGAATCAGCAAGGCATTCATAAAAAGAAATTGAGAAGCAATGCACATGTGCTTTTGAGTCATACTACCTACCTGGGAGTTTTGTGAAGAGGACAGGGCTTCTTTCTCAAGGACCCGCATCGTCTCACTCCTTGCTTTCTCTTCAACTCTTGTTCTCTCCCTTAACTGGCAAATCTTTATCTAGTCGGCTTGGGAGTAAACCTAGCTGTCTTACCACAATTCATTTTTTGTGTGTGCTCCCGGTTCTATCTGCACCTAAGCTTATGAAACTCATTTGTTTTTCTGCCCCTTCTCCCTCCCTGACCCACGCCATGGTAACATCCTTTTCTATATGACATAGCCCAGATGATCAAGAAGGCCAAAGAGGATAAAGAATATGCATTTTTTAAAAAGGAAAGAGACATGGAGCGCCAAGCACAATTGCCTCTGCTAACTCCCACCCATGGATATCTATCCATAGCTTCATCCTGACCCCATGCAAAATCTGTGAGATTCACTGGACTCCAGTGTTCTTTCTCTAGCTGTGTACTTGGTAGTGGGAAAAAGTCTACCTCTGTAAAAGTGAATGAATGTATTTATTTATTGCTTTTTGCTGAGGTATAACACATGTACAGTAAGTTGTGTAAAGTATACAAAAGGGTACCATTCAAAGGAGTTTTACAAAGGAGTTACACACCTGTGTAACCACCCAGATCAAGATCTAGGACATTTCTAGCACCCCTGGAGGTTCCTTCATGCCTCCTCCTTGTCAATGGCCTACTCCCCCACCCTCACTCCATAACAATAACAGCTATTCTAATTTCCATCACCATCAGTTTTTGTTGTTGTTGTTGTTTGTTTTTGTTTTTGTTTTTTTGAGACAGAGTTTCACTCTTTTTGCCCAGGCTGGAGTGCAATGGCACAATCTCGGCTTACCGTAACCTCCACCTCCTGGGTTCAAGGGATTCTCCTGCCTCAGCCTCCTGAGTAGCTGGGATTACAGCTATGCACCACCACGCCTGGCTAATTTTTATATTTTTAGTAGAGACGGGGTTTCTCCATGTTGGTCAGGCTGGTCTCAAACTCCCGACCACAGGTGATCCGCCTGTCTCAGTCTACCAAAGTACTAGGATTACAGGCATGAGCCACCGCATCCCGCCAGTTATCTTTAATTCTTTATCATGTACAGCATGCACCCTGTGTCTGGCTTCCTTCATTCACCAAAATACGTGGGAGAGTTATCCCTTGTGCTGCATATATCAGCAGTTTTCTTTTTCATTGCTGTGGAGTATTCCATTGTATGAATATGCCACACTTTAGTTTCCTTTCTACTCTGATGGACATTTGGGTGTTCCAAGTTGGGGCTGTTATGAATAAAGATGCTATGAACTTTTTTGGTCATGTTTGTTGATGGACATAAATTCTCATTTCTCTTGCATATAATCCTAGGAGTGTAGAATTGCTGAGTCATAGGGTAGGCATTTGTTTAAAGTTAGTGGACACTAAACATCTCCCTTTTGAGAAGTTCAGATATACTTTGTAGCGATGGGTTAAATCTCTTCATAAACCTGAGTCATTTGACTTCATAATGTGATGACTGACAGCAAAAATTTCGATAATTACCTAGAAAATCATTGAATAGAAGCTACACAGAAATACCATATATGTTTCTCCCAGAAAGTAAGCTCTGTTTATTTTCAGCTAATGGTATGCATCTATAGGTTTAACCCCACAGAGAAAAATTAGAATCTTAAGCACTGGGGATTTTATCATCCCCAAGCTGCAGCCAAATTATGCAGTGTACCAAGCTTATGAACAAGTCTCATCTGCTTGCCAGTTCACCGAGACATTTAAATAGCTCTTTCTCTTCTCATTGCCCCATTCCTTCTGGATACATAAGTAATACAATAACTAAATTAACTATTATTTAATATTCATTTTGCAAAAGTGTCATTCAGCCTGCAATTAAGTGAATGATTATATATAAGGCCAGCCAGTTTATACATATTTAAAACTTCCCCCCAAATCAGTCATGTTTTTGTAACACAGAGTACAGATTTCTCAGATATGCTTACACTGCTGTGCTATTTACATACGTTTTTAGGTCTCTGTAATTCTACGTTGGATTGTGGAAGGAAGGAAGGAAGGAAGGAAGGAAGGAAGGAAGGAAGGAAGGAAGGAAGGAAGGAAGGAAGATTTATAGAATAAAAAAGGAAGAATCCATTTTTCTGTGTAGTAATTACACACATTCCATTTCAGGCTGCCTCCACCCTCTTTCTACCAGTAGATTTTGGCACATTGTGACCAGAATAGCCTCCCCATGAGTTCTAAAATTATCTCTAAATGGCTATTGTTTAACTCAAAATACAGAAGCAACAGATCAATGGATGAAAGAAATACTTAATTCTTAATTAAACAAAATACTTAAATTCTAAATATCCACCCAGGGAAAAGTAAGAAAACATTTCTAGGTAGAGGAGGTATACATTTTTGCTGGATCACACTATTTTATAGGTGAAGAAATGCAGAGGCTGCTAGAAATAAGGGTTTCATAGAGGAGAAGCTTCACAACATTGGTCTGGGCAAGGATTTTTTTTTCCAAAATGACCACAAACACACAGGCAACAGAAGCAAAAATAGACAAATGGGATGGCATCAAACTGTAAAGTGTCTGCTCATCAAAGGAATCAATTGGAAACCATCATTCTCAGCAAACTAACTCAGGAACAGAAAACCAAACACCGCATGTTCTCACTCATAAGTGGGAGTTGAACAATGAGAACACATGGACACAGGGAAGGGAACATCACACACCGGGGCCTGTAAGGGAGTAGGGGGTTAGGGGAGGGGTAGCATTAGGAGAAATATCTAATGTAGATGACAGGTTGATGGGTGCAGCAAACCACCATGGCATGTGTATACCTATGTAACAAACCTGCACATTCTGCACATGTATCCCAGAACTTAAAGTATAATAATAATAAAAAAAACAAAGAGACAACCCACAGAAGGGAAGAAAATATTTGCAAATCATACATTTAATAAATAATTAATATTCAAAATATATGAGGAACTCAACTCAATAGAAAGGAAATAAATAGCTTTATTTAAAATGGGCAAAGGACCTGAACAAACATTTCTAAAAAGAAGGCATAAAAATGGGCAACAGGCACATGAAAAAATGCTCAGCATCACTACTCATTGGGGAAATGGAAATTGAAACCACAATGCGATACCATCTCATACCTGTTAGAATGGCTTTTATCAAAAAGATGAAATATAAGTGTTGGTGAGGGTGAGGAGAAAAGGGAACCCTTGCATACTGCTGGCAGGAATGTAAGTTAATACAGCCATTATGTAAAATGGTGTAGAGATTTCTCAAAAAACTAAAAATAAAACTACCATATGATTCAGTATCCCACTTCCGGGTACCTATCCAAAGGAATTGATATCAGTGTGCTGAAGAGGTATCTGCATTCCCATGTTCATAGCATTATCTACAATAGCCAAGATGTGAAATCAACCTAGGCGTTCCTCATCAAATGAATGGATAAAGAAAATGTGGTAAAAATGCACAATGGAATACTGTTCAGCCTTAAAAAGGGGAACAATACTGTCATTTGCAACAACATGGATGAATCTAGAGGACATTATGCTAAATGAAATAAACCAGGTACAGAAGGACAAATCCCTTATAATCTCACTTACATGTGGAATCTAAAAAAGTTGAACTCACAGAGCTAGACTCCATCTCAAACAAAAAAAAGAAAGAAATAGAGAGTAGAATGATGGTTACAGAGGCTGGAGGTGTCAGGAGGAAGGGAAAGGGGAGTTGTGTAATCAAAGGGCTCAAAGTTTCAGAAAGACAGGAGGAATAAGTTTTGAGATCTATTGCATGGCAGGGTGATCATAGCCAATAATATATTGTATATTTCAAAATAAGAGAGTAAAGTTCAGATGTCTCACCATAAAAATGATAGGTAAATGATGTGTTGGATATGCTAATTAGCTTGATTTAATTATTCCACATTGTATACACATATCAAAACAACACATTGTACAGATATAACAAATTATGTTAAACAGATGACAACTTAACTTTGATCACAAAGAAAAGAAACAAATAAAAAACAACAAAAAATCTTTAATTTACCCTTTAATTCTACCTCTTCAACATTTTTACTTTTTGTTGTCACAATTTCTTTTTACATTGCTTTCTCTTAACAGGTTTCTGCTATTATTATTTTGATAGATTTGTCATTTAATCATATATGTATGTGTATATATTTGCCATCTAATCATTTATATATATGATGTGTAATCCACTCATCATTTAGGGTATTAGAGTAATTCTAAATTTGTTTGTGTACTTCTGAGTTTGACACCTTCGAATGATATCTTTTTGCATGTTAGTGTCCTTTTCTTCCAGTGAAAGAACTCCCTTTAGCATTTCTTATAAGACTGGTCTAGTGATGAATTCCCTCAACTTTTGTTTGTCTGAAAAAGACTATCTTTCCTTCATGTTTGACGGAAAGCTTTGCTGGGTAAGTATTCTGGGCTGACAGGTTTTTTTTTTTTCTTCAGCACTTTGAATATGTTATCCCGCTCCCTCCTGGCCTGCATATTTCTGCTGAGATGACTGTTGGCTGATGAATTGGAGCTCCTTATAGGCTATTTGCTTCTTTTCTCTTGCTGCTTTTAGGATACTCTCTTTGTCATTGACCTTTGAAAGTTTGAATATTGTAATGCCTTGGGTTAGTCTTGTTTGGCTTGAATTTTCTTCGTGATCGCTAAACGTCCTGTGCCTGAATATTTTTACTTTTCTCTATATTTGGAAAGTTTTCAGTTACTGTTTTTTGAAAAAAAGATTTCTATCTTTTGTTTGTTCTCAAGTCCCTCTTGAAGGCCAGTAATTCTTAGATTTGCTCCTTTCAGGTTTTTATCTACACCTTGTAGGTGTTCTTCATTCCTTTTTATTGTTTTTTCTTTTTTTATCCTCTGACTGTATATTTTCAAATATCTTCTCTTTGAACTCACTGATTCTTTCTTCTGTTACATTTTGCTGTTGAGAGCCTGTAATGCATTTTTCAGTTTAGCAAATGTACTTCTAAAATCCAGGATTTCTGTTTGGTTTTTAAAAATTATTTCAATCTCTTTGTTAAATTTTTCTGATAAATTTAAGATGCTTTTTGATGTTATCTTGGAGTTCACTGAGTTACCCTAGAACTTCTAGTTTGAATTCTCGATCTAAGAGCTCACACATTGCCATCTTGTTAGGATCAGTCACTGGACCCTTGCTTTATTCATCTGGGGAGGGCATGCTTCCCTGTTTGCCACTGTTTCCTGTGGATGTATGTTTATGTTTTCATATTGAAAGATTAGTTATTTATTCTGGTATTTGCCGTCTGGCTTGTTTTATTCTTTCTTGGGTATGTTTGCTTAGAGGTTCCTAGAAATATGCCTGCTGAGTCCCCTTAATCTTAAATTAATACCTCCTTTTTGGCACTAGATGGTGCCTTACACCACAGCTTGCCTCAGCTCTCCCACATGTAGGGAGTTCTGCCCATCTCTGATTGAAGTGGGTGTCCCAAATGATACCGCAGCTGTGTGGGAAGCATAGCTAGAGGTTCATGTCCATAAGACCCACAGAACATACTTCCTACAGTATGATGCTGCTGATCAGCCACTCTGATTTGATATCTCCTTTGGCTGAGATAAAACACAGGGTTTTATAGGCTGTGTTTGCTAATTAAGCCTCCCCTCTGTGTCTCTAGGTGCTCTCAGAGGTTTTTCTCCATACAGGCACTCATGATGCTTCCTGTGGTTTGAGGCAGGAATGGTTTTCTTGCAAAAGAAACTAAGATGGTGGGGAAGCTGGATGTATGCCTATATCTCACTTTCCTCTGTGTAGAAACTGTGAGTCCTAAAGGAATTTTTTGTGGCAGTGCCTGGCAGGTTTGGGGAGGGACATTGAGAAGTCTATTTCTCTTCACATATGCTCAAAGTTTTATACTTCTCTGTGGTTCCAGGGATTGTCTTAGCCTCAAAATTGAGTTCTGGAATATTACTGGTGATAATCTTGTTGTTGGATATTGTTTTTGGTTTTCTATGTGAGAGAGTTAAGCTATATTGGTTCTACTCTTCCATTTTGGTCAAATGTTTCCTGTGTTTTTACAAATTGAAGGTGTGTGGCCACTCTGCATTGAGCAAGTCTATCAGCACCATTTTTCCAATGGCATGGGATCATTTCATGTCTCTGTGTTACATTTTGATAATTCTCACAATATTTCAAAATTTTTCCTTGTTATTTTCTCTGTTATGGTGAACTGTGATCAGTGATCTTTGAAGTTACTATTGTAAATGTTTTGGGGTACCATAAGCCACACCTATGGAACACAGTGAACTTAATCAATGTTTTGTGTGTGTTCTAACTGCTTCACTGATGAGCCAATCCATTTCTCCCCCTCTCCTCAGGTCTTCTTGTTCTCTGAGACACAACAATATTGAAATTTGGCCAGTTATTAACCCTACGATGACCTCTAAGTTTTCAAGGGAAAGGAAGAGTCACATGTCTATCACTTTAAATTAACAGCTAAAATGGATTAAGCTTCATGAGAAAGGCATGTTCAAAGCCAAGATAGATAGACCAAAAGCTAAACCTCTTGCACCAATTAGCCAAGTTGTGGATGCAAAGGAAAAATTCTTGAAGGAAATTAAAAGTGCTACCCAAGTGAACACACGAATAAGAAAGTGAAACAAACTTATTGCTGATATGGAGAAAGTTTAGGCAGTCTGGATGGAAGATCAAATCAGTGACAATATTCCCTTAAGCCAAAGCCTAATCCAGAGTGAGGCCCAAACTCTCTTTAATTCTGTGAAGACTAAGAGAGGTAAGGAAGCTGAAGAAGACTAGTTAGAAGCTAGTAAAAGTTGGTTCATGACACTTAAAGAAAGAAATCATCTCCTTAACATAAAAGTAGAAGATGAAGCAGCAAGTGCCAGTGAAGAAGCTGCAGCAAGTTATCCAGAAGATCTAGCAAAGGTAATTGATAAAGGTGACTACACTAAACAACAGATTTTCAGTGTATATGAAACAGCCTTATATTGGGAAAAGATGCCATTTAGGGCTTTCACAGCTAGGGAGGAAAAGTCAGTGCCTGTGCCTGCTTTGAAAGATCCAAAGGACAGGCTGACTTTCTTCTTAGGGACTAATATAGCTGGTGACTTTAAGTTGAAGTCAATGCTGATTTATCATTCAGAAAATCTCAAGGCTTTTAAGAATTATGCTAAATCTACTCAGTCTGTGCTCTAGAAATGGAACAACAAAGCCTGGATGACAGTACATCTGTTTACAGCATGGTTAACTGAATATTTAAAAATTCAAAATATTACTGTTTGTTAATAATGCACCTGGTCTCCCAAGAGCTCTGATGGAGATGTACAAGGAGGTTAATGTTGTTTTCATGCCTGCTGCCACAACAGCCATTCTGCAGTCCATCAATGAAAAAGTAATTTTGACTTTCAAGTCTTACTATTTAAGAAATATATTTTGTAAGTCTATAGCGGCCATATATAATGATTCCCCTGATGGAACTGAGCAAAATAAATTGAAAACTTCCTAGAAAGGATTCACTATTCTAGATGCCGTTAAAAACATTAAAGATTCCCGGGAGGAGGTCAAAATTCCAGGATTTTAGGAGTTTATTCCAACCTCATGGATGACTTTAAGGGGTTCAAGACTTCAGTGGCAGAAGTAACTGCAGATGTGGTGGGAATAGCAAGAAAACTAGAAATTAGAAATGAATCCTGAAGATGTGACTGAGTTCCTGATTTCTCATGATAAAACTTTAAAGGATGAGGAGTTACTTCTTATGGATGAGCAAATAAAGTGGTTTCTTGAGATGGAATCTACCTCTGCTGAAGATTCTATGAATATCATGGGAATGACAACAAAGGATTTAGAACAGTACATCAACATAGTCACTGCTTTAGTGGCAGGGATTGAGAGGACTGAATTCAATGTCAAAAGAAGTTCCACTGTGGGTAAAACGGTATCAAACAGCATCACATGCTACAGAGAAATCTTTCATGAAAGGGAGAGCCAATTAATATGGCAAACTTCATTGTTGTCTTATTTTAAGAAATTGTTACAACCATCTTGGCCTTCAGCAACCACTACCCTGATCAGTCAGCAGCCATCAACATTGAGGCAAGACCCTCCTCCAGCAAAAATATCATGATTCACTGAATATTCAGGTGACTGTTAGTATTTTTTAGCAGTAAATTATTTTAAAATTCAGGTATGTGCATTATTTTTAGCATAACGCTACTGAACACTTAATAGACAAAGTGTAATGTAAACATAACTTTTATATGCACTGGGAAAGCAAACATTTTATGTGACTTGCTTATTGTGACAATTGATTTATTGTGGTGGTCTGGATCTGAACCCACAATATCTCCGAGGCATGCCTATATGTGTATAATTTTGTTTTGTTTTTTGTTCTTGCATTTTTTTGTATGGTTAGGATTAGAGTGAAGTGATTGAGGCCCTAATTTTCTCAGGCACAAAATTCAAAGGGATGCCAAAAGTTTAGTCACCAAAATAAATATTTTAATGCAATATTTTTTAAAAATCCAATTTAATGCAAGAATTCATAATGAAAACTATTATTAATATTTTAAATAGAGACAGACTGTTGTTTTATAATCTGTAATATTAGGCAAATATGTTTTTAGAGCCTTGGAAGCTAGAAATAGTGTCCCTCTCCAGAACACGTGGCAGATTTGTTTGCTACTCAGTACTTTCATTTTCTAATATTAAGGTCCCTCAGCTGTGACTTAGGTGTGTAACATCTATTCGGGCCTCTCTGTGTTGCTCTTGTGGGATTTGGGGGTCAAGGAAAACTGACACAAGCATGAACTCATGTTTTGTGCTGTACTGGGAGTAATAAAGGTCTTTGTCTCTAACGCAGGGACTTACTGTCCTCTGACTGCATCCGTGAAATCGACACTGACTTGCCAGGTTTCTAGCAGGGTAGATATTACAAATCTTTCACAATCCTTAATAGGAATGCTTCTCTTTCTCCCATTTTGGGAAAAAGGAATAGTCTGTGTAAAGATTTGGAGGTCTAAGAGAAGTAAAAGCTTGGGTCAACTGAAAGACAACGTGCACAGAAGGGAATACCTAGAATGATGTAGCGAAGGGACTGTGGCTGGAGCTTGAAGAGCCTTTTGTGTCATGTAAATGATTTGGACTTTGGACCATAGGCTTCATGCAGTCAGTGGAATGTTTTATAACAAAATATAATAGTTTCACATTTGTGTATTAGAAAGACCACTCTGACAGAGTAGAGTATTGACTGGAGTCAAGAACAACCACTAGGAGGCTGCTGAAATAGTAATAAAAATAATAATATAGTAGTTAGAATTGCTGACATGTATTGGTCCCTGATTCCAGACACTGTATTAGGTTCCTCAGCCAGAATTACATTCTTTATTCCTGTGAGAAAAGAAGTTACTATCTATATTTTATATATTAGGGGAATAAAGTAGAGAGAAGTAAGTTAATTTGTATAACTAAATGGCAGAATGAAGGCTGGGGCTCGAGCTCTCTGACTCCAGACCTCAGGTTCTTAACCACTATGTGAGTATGGTTTTCATTACACGTCCTCCACTTTTGCCATTTAAATTCCTATGTTGGGATCTTATGTCCAATATGTATTATAGGCTCTTTTTGTCAGATTGAATGTTTACTGGTATGTGTGTTTATCCTGAAATTTCTAGTTATCTTTGGTCACACTATCTTTCAAATACATTATAGCTATTTTATCGCCTTCAAGTATATTACCTTGTCATTGATCAGGTTAAATTCCCATAGTTTTATTCTTGTTCACATCAACTCACACTCTCTGGATCTGTTGATGAAACTTTACTGTCTTTCCCAGTGTGGGAAACTTTATAATTGAGTATCAGTGGAGAATTTAATGAGCCTGCTTTTTATTTTCTCTTCCAGTCCATTAATGAAGACTTCAAATGTTCTTTCTTTTTGTGCCGTCATGTGTTACAAATTAATGCAATCCTCAGAATGCTAAGAGATTCTACTTTTATTAAGCAATGTAAATAGAAAATGCTAATTATGCATGTCTGTGAAACATTATTGAAGTTAATAATGAATTGGTTATCTCATATAGATTATTTTATCAATAAATAATATAAACCCTATATAATCCGAAATTTCTAACAGAATACATATGTGAAAATTGGAAAATAATTTCAAAATCAGTCCATTCATTTGTCAACTAATTATGATTTAAATAAACATTTGTTTTTTCTTAAATTATACTTTAAGTTCTAGGGTACATGTGCACAATGTGCAGGTTTGTTACATTTGTATACATGTGCCATGTTGGTGTGCTGCACCCATTAACTCGTCATTTACATTAGGTATTTCTCCTAATGCTATCCCTCCCTCCCCCCACTCCCCACAATAGGACCCGGTGTGTGATGATCACCTTCCTGTGTCCAAGTGATCTCATTGTTCAATTCCCATCTATGGGTGAGAACATATGGTATTTGGTTTTCTCTTCTTGCCATAGTTTGCTGAGAATGATGATTTCCAGCTGCATCCATGTCCCTACAAAGGACATGAACTCATCTTTTTCTATGGCTGCATAGTATTCCATGGTGTATATGTGCCACATTTTCTTAATCCAGTCTGTCACTGATGGACATTTGGGTTGATTCCAAGTCTTTGCTATTGT